>NC_140994.1:71782048-72114482 GCF_052327205.1 Somniosus microcephalus | reverse complement strand
GGAGTTCATAAAATCACACTTTCATTGCACCAGTCACTGTGTCCTTATGAGCAGCAATCCCAATGGCGCTATTCCCTTCTATAGCCAATCTTCCTACCTAGCACAGTTGCTGGGGCTAACCTAGACAATCTTGTCATTGCACCCACCCTTACCCCTTTGGACTCTGCCAGTGGATCAATCACCACTCCTCTACTTATTCCACTCCAGAATGTATGTCGCCTGCAAAAAGCCTGGTCTCTTTCTTCACTCCCCTCCACCCCACCCTGATCTCACGTCTCTTTAAAAACCTTGTCATCCACTGACCCCATTCTCCTCCCCAGGCTCCACCCCATCTTTCTCACTGACATCCTCCCTCCTTTCCACCCTCAGCACTATGCAATTCCTTATTCATGGTGATTTCAATCTTTCCCTTAGTTCCCTTGCCGCCGCTCCTCTTAATTTACTGCCGTCCAGTCCTCCCCAAGTCTCCACTTCCATGTAAACTCTCCTACCCATATTCACATCCACCCCCTCAACCTTGTCATCACCTGTGGCCTCTCCACTCCCATGCTGTCAATGACAAGGCCAACTCCGACCACTTCCTTAGACCCCCTTCCCACTTTCCTGTGTGTGCATCCCTGGAAAATACACTTCATTTTAAACTTCTAACTGCTTAGCCCTTCACCTTCCATTTGCCATCATAGCTCTACAACTGCCAATTTGCTGAACAACGGCTTCACCTCCACCGTCGATGCTCTTGTCCCCAGCAAAATCTTTACTCTCACCTGGTCATTGCCCTGGTATGGTCCTCATTTTCACTCCCTCGAATCCGGGGTGGGGGTGAGTGGCAAACTTGAGCACATCTGGCATACAACTGATTTAGCCATCCATCACAAGATTTGGCTGAATAGCATCAAACACCATTGGGCCTCCCTCTCGTCTGCCAAAACCACCCACTACTTCAGAAATCTTCTGCAGAGCAAAGATTTCTTTTCAAAGGCAAAGGTGACCCCCAGCTTCATTTCCCCACTAACAACCATCGCCTAAAAATCCCCTCCACTCATACCTCCAAAAACAAGTGAGGAGCTCCGGCATTTCTTGGTGACAATCAATTCAACTCCCTCTCCCCCCTCACCTACCAAGCCAAACTTCCACCAAAGCTACCCCCTGCCCTAGCCTTGCAGCCACATCTCTCTCTCTCTCCCCTCATACCCTCTTGAAGTTCTTCATGTCCACAAAACCATTTCCTGTTCCTTTGACCCCATTCCAACTAAACAGCTAGCGACAAACTTCCATTCCTGGCCCCAACGCTCATTGACAATGGAATGATTCCCTCTATTCAGGTACTGTATCCATCTCTTTCATAACCGCCATCATCATTACCCCTCAATAAAACCCACCCTTAACCCCTTTATTCTTGCAGACTACCACCCCATCTCCAATGTCCCTTTCATCTCCAACGTCCTTGGAAAAATTGTCACCTCCCAATTCAAGCCCATTTTTCCTGCAAATTCCCATTTGAAGCTCAGGTTTCTACTCTACCATGGCTCCAAAACATCCCTAATGAAAGCCACAAACAACATATTCTGTGACTGTGACCATGGTGTATTATCCTTCATTGTCCATTCTGAACCGGTTAACACTGTTGGCCACAACATCCTCCTCCAACATCTCATCTCAATTGTCCAGCTCAATGGGACTGCCCACACCTGGTTCTATTCTTACCCATCCAATTGTAGCCAGAGCATCTCCAACAATGGCATCTCGTCCCACCTCAGCACGTCGGAGCCCCCCTGCCCCGCCCAGAAGTACTCTTTTTAGGCCCCCCATCTTTCCATGCTAACCCTTAGCAGACATGGGATCGACTTCTACACGTATGCCGACAGCACTCGATTCTACCTGTCCACCATCTGTCTTGACCGCTCTACTGCTTCAGTGTTGTCAGACTGCATTACTAACATCCAGGCTTGGATGAACTGCAATTTCTTCCAGCTAAATAGTCAAGATCAAAGCCATCATTTTTGCCCCCCACCACAAGCTCTGTACCCATTCCTCCAATTCCTTCCCCCTCTCCAGCCACTGCCTCAAGCTGAATCAGACTGTTAGCAACCTTGGCACCTTCGTTGACTGAGCCAAGTTTTCAACCCCATAACTTTTCCATCACAAAGACCATCTACTTCCAGCTCCGGTAATATCTGCTGATGCCGCACCAATCTGCCACTCTTGTCTTTGTCAACTCCAGACTCAATTATCCTAATGCTATCCAGGCCAGCCTCGTGTCCCCAATCCAACATAAAGTTCAGCTCATCCAAAATGCTGCTGCCCGTTTCCTATCCCATCTCACACCAAATCACACTAACCCATCACCACTGTCCTTGCTTACCTAAATTAGCTCCTGGTCCCCTAACGCTTCTAATTCTTATGCTTAAATTCCTTTGTTGAAATGCTTGTTGTCTCCTAACATGAAAATTGAACTGGTCAAGTAGTGGAACACTGTTCATGTGCATTTGCATACATAGAGTGCTCCTTTGTGACTGAGCTCAACGCCAAGTACAGCCAACAACATATCTCCGGTCTGCTGGCCATGCATTGCACTCCACGGAGGTCAGTAATCAGTGTAAAAAAAAAAGTTCCTACGCATTTATATGAACTGATATTTAATGTTCCTTTACAAAGCAATAACTTTTTGCACAACAAGGTTGTTGCAGCACTAACAGCTCCCCAAAATAACATTTTGGTTTTTAAACAATGTGCTGAAAGAGAGCAAAGTACTATACAGGAAACTTTGGTTTATCCGGAGGGTAACTGTCCGGAATGCTCGAGCCACCGGCAAAAATCAGGAGCCGTTTTGTTAGGTTTTTTTTCTTTTCGTTGCTTTTTTTTCCACCAGTCAGGCTCTGCAAGATCTCGCTGAAGCTGGTGCTAAGCTACAGAGACGCTTCCAAGGTACGGCCGACTGTTTAGAAGCTGTTGCTAAGCAACAGGGTTTGTTGCCAGATACGGAGCTCAAAATCTCCGTATGTTTCAACATTAGCGCTGGTTTGTCCGGCAGTTTTGATGGGACGGCAACAGCTCGGTCCTGGATAGCACAAAGTTTCCTGTACTTTACAGGATGATTTTTGTTTAAACAATCTTTCTGCCATGCAGTATCACAATCTCTAGAAATTCACTGTATATTGTTAGCACACAAATAATCATAAAATTTGTCCCAAGACAATCTTAGTATACAAAGGATGATTTTTTTTTTTTTTTAAGGGGAAAAAGAGAAACTCTCTACAAGATGGCTAAGAGGACACTGAAATAGAGGTGGGGGGGGGGGGATAGAAGAGAGGCAGGAAATGGCCTTGATTTGTAAAAAGCTAACTGTAGCACTAGTGTTAACCAGTAGGTCACACCAGAGCAGCATAAAACTTTTGTCACTTACTGATCTTCAAAACTCCATACCCCTTGATACCCTTAACTAACAAAAATCGATCGACCTCAGTCATGAAAGCCCCAATTGTCCCAGCATCACAGTCTTTTAGGAGGAGAGTTCTAAATTTCTATTTCATGTAAAAAGTGCTTCCTGATTTCGCTCCTGAATAGCCTGGCTCTAATTTGAAGATCATGTCCCCTCATTCTTGATTCCCCACCAGAGGAAAGTTTCTCTATCTACCCTATCAAATGCTTTTCACATTTTCAGCACCTTGATCAGATCACCCTCAATCTACTATACTCAAGGGTATACAAGCCAAGTTTATGCAACTTGTCCACAAAAATTAGAGAAAGGGACAGAGACAGAGAAAAAGGAAGTACTGAACCACAATAACAACTAACAAGTCAGACAACCCTAGCAACAAAGCAGAAGCAAGCCAGGCAAATTGTTGACTTTCATACAAATGAAAAATTCACAAAACACTTGCAAGTATTTGCACTGCAAAATCTGTCTCCTGGTATTCAACAATATTTTAATACAATCCGTAAGAGAGAAACATTGTTCCAAAAGCTGCAGGATAACATTATAAAAACCTGAACATTAGCTCAGGCAGAAGAAGCCTTTGCGTGTGGCCTGCTGATCCAGCCAACTCTGGCATGGTTCCTAAATGCTGATCCAAAGCAGCAAGTCATTAAGTAATAGTAGCAATAGGACAGTTTACTAAAAGTTTTTCTTCCAACATCAATCTTTCACACACCTATTGAATGTGGAAACATGCCCAGTGTATGATTATGCCTTAGAAAATCTACCAGCCAAATATGTATTTGGATACGACAGCTCCTCAGGCACCCAAGAGAGATGTCCGGCCACCACAACCCAGTCCACAATGGGAGTTGAATGATGTATCCTTCCAATAGTGCAAACTGTTCTGTATCCACAGGAGAGGCACAAAGAGAAAATGTATGCACAAGTAGTTTGCATATGGGGGACAGAAGGTGAAACAGTCTAGCCAAAAGTTAATGAAATGTCAGACATCCCGTCACACAGATTCCAACAGTATCTGCAGAGGGTTTTTGCAGTTTTAGACGATAGGCCTTTGCTTCTCAAGAGCATATCCTGGATTCGGTTAAAGTCTCCTCCTATGATATTACATAGCCAAGAGGTAAAATTGTCATAAATTCTGTAATTACCCTGTACAACAGTACATATTTTGCTATTTTCCTTGCATGTTCCCAATCAGTTGAGAGATAAATTCTCCCTTTCTTCCTGGCATTTTCCCCTTCTTACCATTCTGCTTGGTAATTTTCTCATTTCTCACATGGTCCTCTCCTAACCCAGAACCTGCCAAAAGACCCAGAAGGATGATAGTAACTGGAACCTTGGAATATATAAACTTGCTCTCTGCAGCCCATTTTCTCACTGTCTTAGTTTAGATTTAGCAATTAGCAAATAAAAATTTACTTTCACTTTCCCCAATAGCTAATTTCAATCCCTCCCTTGTTCCTGTTGGATGAAAAAAACAAAGTAAGTTGACAGCCTAGATTGGGGGAGGGATGCAGAGTGAAATAGATGGAAGAAAAAGTCTAAAAAACTTTAAATGTCTAAATGTCATCTTGGGCTTCTCCCATCTTCAGGATGTTTCCTTAAGGGGTAAGTGGTCACAATAGAAAGGCTTTTTAAAAAAAAAAATCATTGACATGAGAAAGAATGAACATGCATTTATAAAGCACCTTTCACAACCTCCGGTCATCCCAAAACGCTTCACAGCCAATAAAGTACTTTTGAAGTGCAGTCACTGTTGTAATGTTGGGAGACAGCAGCCAATTTGCACACAGCAAAGTTCTGTAACAACAATGAGATTAATGACCAGATCATCTATTTTAGTGATGTTGCCAAAGATTTAATTTTGGCCAGGGCACCGGGAGAATTCGTCTGCTTTTCTTCAAATAGTACAAAAGCAAAATACTGCAGATGCTGGAAATCTGAAATAAAAAACAGAAAAAGCTGGAAATAAACACTCAGCAGGTCAGGCAGCATCTGTGGAAAGAGAAACAGAGTTAACGTTTCAGGTCGATGACCTTTCGTCAGAACTTCTTCAAATAGTGTTTGGGGATCTTTTATGTTCACCCGCAGGGCTTCGTTTTAATGTCTCATCCAAAAGATGGCACCTTCGACAATGCAGCACTCCCTCAGTACTGCACTGAAGAGTCAGTCTGCATTATGTGTTCAAGTCTCTGGAGTGGAGCTGGAACCCATAACCTTCTGACTCAGTGGTGAAAGTGCCACCACTGATCCAAAGGCATCACCTAGTTTCCCTCTTCCACTTCATATTTTTGTAAAGCGGCTTTACAGAGAACACATGGTGCATGCGATCTCCTGAATTAGTTTTGATCGCCTGAGGGGGGTCAGTGAAAAATTTCCCTTTATTTATTCCCTGGGTTTTTCCTTTTTTTTTTTTTAAAACCGCTTCAAGGAGATTACATGGCTGCAAGGGTGGGCGAGTGTCTAATCGTGACGCTCCAGCCAGCACGAGTCTGTGGCAGGCTCGGTGGACCAGCTGGTCTTTACCTGCTCATCAATGTCATGTGTTACACCTGTGAACAGAATACCCGAGAGAGAAAAAATGGCAGCATTTGTCCCCTTCCGTAACTTCAGTGGACAACTTTTCCTTCCATCACTCATGCCGCTCTTTCTTCCCCGCTCCAAGTATACACAGGTGAACAACAAACTTGGATTTTATCACAGCAAAATGATGACACAGAAGGAGGCCATTCAGCCCATCGTGTCTGTGCCGGTTGGAAAAGAGCTACCCAGCCTAATCCCACCTTTCAGCACTATGTCCGTAGCCCTGTAAGTTACGGCTCTTCAAGTGCACATCCAAGTACCTTTTAAATGTGATATGGGTTTATGTCAGGCATCCCCTTTTTCCTATCACCTATCTCCAACATGGCATAAACACCAAAAACAAACATATTGCTAAAAAAAAAAAAGGCTTCCTTTACACAAAACACACTTACATGTGCTCGGAGACTGTTCCGTTGGCAAATAAATCACACCAATAAACCACCAGCCTGCATCTGTTACTATTTGAGCATCATCGTATTTGCTGTTGGGTATATCAAAAGGATATTTAGCATTTCTTGTGAACTAAGTACACAGTCCTGCTTTATTTTTAAGTGGGTTGGGCAGAGTTTTCCATTTTGGCGAAGTAGCCAACTTTGTTCCATGCCAGCAATTCTTTATTGCACTGTGTGCCATTGTGCATCATTGACACACAAGGCAATAATGGCTTGCAGGGGACAAATCTACTTGGAAACAAAGTTTTTCTGGCACAGTTACTGGAGGGAGGGTGAATGCTGCTGCTTCGTCCTCTATATCCATGCAGAATCCTGTGGGGTAGAACATGCTGTACAAAATGTCATCATTTAATGCTGCTTTGACATGCTCAAAATCTTTGCAACTCTCCAGGAGGTCTGAGGGAAAACCATCACTACTGGAAATCAGGCATCACCTGCAGATAAGGTGCTTTGTTTTCCTTCATTTTTGTAAAATGTTAACATTGTGCTGCAATTTTAGGGCTTTGAAACAAATTTCATTGGTTTGTTTGGTTGTTAGGCCATAGACTTGGTATCCTTTGAAAGCAAAATTCCTGCCTCTCGAGGTAGAGGTCAAAATTTGGATTTAATAACCCTCAAATCTTTCAGGGACTCCAAATATTCTGCATTAAGTATCCAATGTGTCAAACTAAATCTCTTAAGATTCTCAATTAGTTAATTACAGGACCAATTTCACTTTTCAATCCAATCCTCTCTTTTAGCCTCTCTAGCCTCCAAAGCATGTTTGAGTATGTGCATCAGTATCAAAGCCAGCTGTGGCCATGACTGCATTAGTACCTTTGATTCTATAGCCTCTTAGTTCAGTCAAGACATTGTTAAATGGTAGATACCATAGGAAAGGCAAGACTGCCTGTACTTGTATTCCAAGTGTCCTGATATGAAGGCAGCTGAAATGAAGACACATATCCTGGTTTGGCTGGCAGCTTTGCACCTCTTACGTTTTCACATTCTTGTTTGCCTTCTGAAAGTGCAGCAGAGCTCAACTGAACTGCTTTCCATTACACACCTCTTATCTGTCGAGGGATTTCCACTTAGTTTGTTGGTTGCTTTTTGTTTTAATAGCAACAGATGTAGGTCGGATTCATTAAGCTCCAATTGGATCATTGTCTGCAACAATGGAAGTAGAGCAGAGCAGCTTTAATGAACTCATGCTCGAGTGGCTCGAATCAATCCAGGCTAATCCTGTAGTACATTTTTCCCTGCCCAAAGCATCTTCCAAATTCACTATGATAAAGCCCATTGGTATTTTGACAAGCAGATTTATAGATTTTTCTTGGAAAAACATCACCGACAAAAATAATATAGTAGTAAAATACTGCGGATGCTGGAAATCTGAAACAACAACAGAAAACGCTGGAAACACTCAGCAGGCCAGGCAGCATCCGTGGAGAGAGAAACAGAGTTAATGTTTCAGGTCTGGGACCCTTCATGAAGCATTAACTCTGTTTCTCTCTCCATGGATGCTGCCTGGCCTGCTGAGTGTTTCCAGCATTTTCTGTTGTTATTACCAACAAAAATAAATTTAATACAATAAGTCAGAGGCTATGGAAAGAGAGGACACGGGGGGAAAAAAATCTTGAACCAGCTTTCCTTTTTTTGTTGCAAGTTGAGCAGGAACAAAATCAAGATGACAAATTGATAAACTGACAAAAACTTCCAATTAGATAAACATGCTGTTGGTGACAAGAATGCAAAAACTTAAGTTTTAACTTCGACCTGAAACGTTAACTCTCTCCACAGATGTTGTCTGACCTGCTGAGTATGTCCAGCATTTTCTGGGGTTTTTTCAGTTTTAACTTCCAAGTTTACATTTATTTTTGTGGTGTATGTAACCTGTTCCACCTTAAGAGAACTTAAGCCTGTTCCACCTTAAGAGACGTACTACTTTCTCTGGCTGCTGTATACGTAATACCGGTGGTGACCACACCGGTATATAAGCACTGTGTAGTAATATTGTATTCAGTATAGTCCCTACCTCCAACCAGTAAAGACCTGTTGAATTTACTCTTGTAGTCTGTGTAGTAATTATCACTATAACACACAGACTTAACAGTGGCGACGAGTCCGATTCTTACCCTGCGGCAGTTATTTCCACGGCGGCTTCGCCCACAGACAGGACGTCGAAGAGAGGTTTCCACCCTCATCACCCTACTGGAAGACACGTCGAGCGGCAGGCATCGAGAAACCGGAGTGCATTAGACATCCTGACCTCGAAGCCTCCATCAGCGACTGTCAGCTTCTTCTTTCTACCTCGGTGGTGGGTAAGCCGGGCAGCGACGCGACAGAAAGTCAACCGCGTTGGCTGTACAGACGAGGCTGGGAAGACGGAGGAATAAGGGCGGTGAGATCGATCGCGACCGGAGATAAGGGCCGGGCCGCTTTCGAGCGAGAGGCGCAGCGCGGGGACATCGATCGCGACCGGAGATAAGGGCCGCATTCGGGCTAAAAGGCGCAGCGTCTGGGGAAACTGAAGGCGCGAGAGCTGCGGTGAAGCGGAGACAGCGTCGGGGGACGGTTGAAGACCGCCAAGCGTGGGAAAACCGCCATTTTGTGGGCGGAGGACGACGACAAGAGCGGGAAGCCGCCATCTTGGATAACATAAAAATACAATAAATTGCAACGATGCCTAAACATGGGAACATTAATACCTTTGATAGTGACATCGAAGATTGGGCCATGTATGTAGAACGCATACAAAATTATTGTAAGGCAAATAAAATTCCTGATGCAGATAAAGCACTAACATTATTAAATTTAATGGGTGCGAAGACATACGGGCAATTGAAACACCTTGTATCACCAGATGAACCGGCGGATAAGACGTTCGAGGAGATTGTTACTGTCCTGAAAAATCTAAACCCCACGCCGCTGATGCTAGCGGAACAATTTAAATTTTACGACAGAAGGCAGCTGCAGAATGAAAGCAATGCTGAATATTTGATGGAATTACGTAAGCTAGCAAAATATTGTCAGTTTGGAACGGGACTGACAGAGGCACTACGAGATAAATTTGTGTGTGGTTTATTTAAACAGGATACACAAAAGCAACTGCTCGAGGAGAATGAGCTGACGCTTGAGAAGGCGGTCACTATGGCAGCAGCACACGAAGCCGCAGCGAGAGGCACGGCAGTAATGCAGCTACGGTCACCGGAACTCAGTACAAACAAATTGGGTTTGAGTTCTGTCAAATGTTATCGTTGTGGAAAGACAACGCACGATCAGAACCAGTGTTGGTTTAAAAACCAAGAATGCAGAACGTGTGGCAGGCTTGGCCACATAGCTAAAGTATGCCGGTCAGGAAAGAAGACCAGCAACAAAAAGTCACCGCAAGGAAAATACGCAAAGGTACACAAGGTGACAAAGAACAGTTTGACCGAACAGAAGTCAGATTCAGACGCTAGCAGTAATGAACTGGATAGCTTAAGAGTACACAACGTTGGTAAGGATGCAGATCTCCAGACAATTTGGGTCACTCTTCAGATAGCAGGAGTCCAAGTAAAAATGGAATTGGACACTGGATCAGCATTGACGGTCATGAATAAGAAAGATTACAGAAGGTTATTCCAACATATTCCCCTACAGGATACGGAGATTATATTGAAAACATACACGGGGCAAAGAGTGTACCCCATCGGAAAAATAGAGGTAGAAGTGGTCCACAAGGGCGAAGAAAGCCAAGTAATGGACTTATATGTGCTACCTGAAGGAGGTCCACCACTACTAGGACGGGAGTGGATTAGGAAAATGAATATGGACTGGCACTCCTTGAAGGCACTAACGGTAGATTCCGGGGAAACAGATGTCAAACCTAAACGATTGTCCAGAATATTGGATGATGCTAAAGAGGTGTTCCAGCAGGGACTGGGAACACAGAGGAATTACGGCAAACATCAAGATTGATGAACATGCACAACCAAAATTTTTTAAAGCCAGACCGGTACCCTATGCAATACGACCTACAGTTGAAGCGGAACTGGAAGCACTAGAACGTTCAGGTGTACTGTCTAAGGTAGATTGGAGTGAGTGGGCTACGCCCATTGTTCCCGTTATGAAACGTCCTGCGAGCAACAAGCCAGGAGATCCAGGGAAGGTTCGCATCTGTGGAGATTTCAAAATCACCGTTAATCCGGTGCTTCACACGGTGCAGTATCCGCTTCCACGGATTGAGGATATTTTCGCTTCGTCTGGCGGGAAACACTTCACCAAGATAGACCTGGCGCAGGCGTACTTGCAGATGGACGTTGAGGAAGAGTCACGCCAATACCTCACGATCAACACGCATCGAGGGTTGTACCGGTACAATAGGCTGGTTTTTGGAGTGGCATCGGCTCCAGCAATTTGGCAGAGGGCCATGGAGCAGGTATTACAGGGAATTCCAGGCACACAATGTTACCTGGACGATATTTTGATCACAGGTGATGGTGATGAACAACATCTCGCAAACTTGGAACTGGTGCTCAACAGACTGAAAGAGTATGGACTTAGAGTAAATCGGCAGAAATGGGAGTTCTTCCAGAAGCGGATCTCGTACTGTGGCCATGTCATTGACCGGGAGGGGCTTCATAAGTCTCCTGACAAGATTGAGGCAGTTGTAAAGGCTCCCGCTCCGGAGAATGTCTCTCAGTTGAGGTCGTTTCTAGGATTAATTAACTATTACCATAAATTTCTGCCAAATCTATCCACGGTACTGCACCCGTTAAACGCTCTTTTACAGAAAGGGGTACCATGGGAATGGGGCGAAAACTGTAAGAAGGCATTTCGCAAAAGCAAAGAATTGATCACCTCAGAGGAAGTGTTGGCTCACTTCAACCCGACACTGCCTATTCGGTTGGCTTGTGATGCTTCTCCATATGGTATTGGGGCAGTACTCTCACACAAGTTGCCAAATGGCACGGAAAGGCCAGTCGCGTTTGCATCCAGATCATTGACCTCCGCTGAGCGCAACTATGCGCAGATCGATAGGGAGGCTCTTAGCCTTGTATGGGGAGTGAAGAAGTTTAATCATTACCTGCAGGGCCAAAAATTCACACTTCTGACAGACCATCAACCGTTGGTATCCATTTTTAACCCTAAGAAGGGTGTTTCGGTGATGACAGCGCAGCGTCTCCAGAGATGGTCTCTTTTCCTAGGGGCACATCAATATCAAATAGAATTCAAAGGTACGAAACAGCATGGCAATGCTGATGGGCTGTCGCGCCTGCCACTACCTGAAGAAGACACGACGAAAGTTGACCCTGTTGAGTTATTTCATTCGACCATCATCGAGTGTTTACCAGTCACCAATGCAAGTATTGAAAGAGAAACCAGGAACGACCCGACACTGTCCAGAGTCTACGAGGTGACAGTGAAAGGATGGCCAACACGGGGTGATCCTCTGTTACCGGCATTTTCGGCAAGGCGAGACCAGCTGTCCGTCTGCCATGGTACCTTGATGTACGGGACAAGAGTGATTATTCCTCCCAAGTTAAGGGAGAGAGTTTTAAACGAACTGCATGAAGGTCATCTGGGGGGAGTTAAAATGAAAAGTCTTGCTAGGGCTTATGTATGGTGGCCGGGTATTGACCAACAGATTGAGGAGTTAACGAAAAGCTGCGCTGGGTGCCAAAAAGTGCAAAATGCACCTCCGATAGCACCGCTACACCCATGGGAATGGCCTTCAGCCCCATGGCAACGCGTACACATTGACTTTGCTGGTCCATTCATGGACTCCATGTTCCTAATCGCGGTGGACGCACATTCCAAATGGCCAGAAGTCATCAAGATGAATACCACTACTTCAGAAAAGACTACTTCAGAAAAGACAACTGCGGTGTTAAGAACAATATTCGTAAGGAATGGATTGCCAGAACAGATCTGTTCGGACAACGGACCACAGTTTGTATCGGAAGAATTCCGACAATTCTTAAAGAAGAATGGAGTAAAACATTATACCTCTGCCCCATATCATCCGGCGACAAACGGGTTGGCTGAAAGATTTGTCCAGACATTCAAAAAGGCAATTAAGGCCATGAACGATGATCAGATTCCGCTGCAACACAAGGTCAACAAGTTCCTGATGTCATATCGAATCGCCGATCATGCAGTGACTAACCAAAGTCCTGCCATGATGTTTTATAACAGGAGGTTGCGGTCCAAGTTGGACTTGTTAAAACCAAATGTGCGGAGGGAAGTGGAAAACAAACAGTTTCGGCATATTAACAACAAGACCACTCGAACTTTCGACGTAGGACAACCAGTGTTGGCAAGGGGCTATGGAAACGAAAAATGGCAGTCCAGAACAATTCGGGCCAGACAAGGACCTCTGATGTACACAGTAGATATTGGTCATAATGTGATAAGGCGTCATGCGGATCAACTGGTAGAGTCGAGAGCAAGGGTCGAACCCATGGTTGTGACAGAGACAACTGTGGAAGACGTTAATGAACCTGAAGCATCTACCTCGGCAGGGAATATACTTGATGATGATGACACCCAATACATTGGAAACCAAATAGAGGAGGCACCTCAACAACAAGAATCAGAGACTACTGAGAGGCGTTATCCAAGCCGCATCAGAAAGCCTCCTGAGAGACTGAACCTTTGAACTGTTATACCTGAAGTTATATATGTTATGTTAAATGGGGATATGACTGTTAAGCTAAAAAGGGAGGATTGTGGTGTATGTAACCTGTTCCACCTTAAGAGAACTTAAGCCTGTTCCACCTTAAGAGATGTACTACTTTCTCTGGCTGCTGTATACGTAATACCGGTGGTCACCACACCGGTATATAAGCACTGTGTAGTAATATTGTATTCAGTATAGTCCCTACCTCCAACCAGTAAAGACCTGTTGAATTTACTCTTGTAGTCTGTGTAGTAATTATCACTAACACACAGACTTAACAATTTTTACTTCTGGTTTTCCTGCTGTAATGTTGTGCAACATCCTTCAGCTGCAATAGCCAAGTAGTCTGAACCAGTCAACTCCACAACCTGCATCAATGCCACTCTGATCAGCGAGCAGGGTTGTTCGAGAGGTCAAACAGATTACATGAATTTTCCTTCCATTCTCTATCTGAGACCAGGGGTCTTGCCTCCATCCCTGGGTTCCATTGGTTGATCAGGGTTCCTTCAAACACACTAAAGTATTTATTATAGGTTCAAATGTATAGCATGTTAGCTATGATTAACCTTTTGAGTAACAAGTTACATTTATCTAGCCTTTTAATGTAGAAAAAACATCGCTAGAAGGCTTAAGAGTGACAAATTTAAAGAACAGATACTGAGCCATGGTACGAGAGTTGGCAGAGGTTTTTATGTTCTTGGATTTCTCTTGCTTTTTTTAAAAAACGTTATAGATATTTTGGCTTCCATTGTTTCAGATTAGTCGGGAAGGCTAACCAGAGTTCCCCATGTCCCACAAAGAATGCACACTTACCATGATACGTAGGTAAAATTTATAGCATGTCCAGGAAACTAACAGAGAGCCCCTTTTCAGATCATCTCAGCTACTGGTTGTTTTATCCCATGCCTTCACTGATGTTAAAAAAGGCTAACCAATATCCTGGAGTCCAGAACCTTGTGAATTTTTTTTTTTTTTTTTTTTTTTTTAATTTAATTCAAAAGAAACTACTTAACTAAACATATTTGAACAAATCACACAAAATGTATGTATTTGAATTGAGAGGCATGGCCAATCTCTCAGTTGACTAAGAAAAACAAAGGTGAGCTGGAATGTTCTATGATGAGCAGGGTTTTAATCCCTTATGTATAATGACAGAATTTCTATCAGAGGTGACCAAAGATGTTTAAGAAGGATTTTAAAAAGTGGAGAAAGAAATAGGGAGATGGGATGAGTTTAGGAAGGGAATTCCATAGAGTAGGGCTGAGGTGGCTAAAGGCTGTGCAACCAATAGTAGGGTGAAGGGGAGGAATGCACACATGGCCAGAATTTGAGGATGCAGGGGTAGCTTGGGGCATTTGAGGATGAAGGTTCTGAATTGAGTGTGTTGAGGGACAAGAAGCTACTGCAGATCAACAAGAAATGATTGATGGACAGCAGGACAATTCACACATTACTGCATTTTGGACAAGTTGATGCTTATTGGAAGATAGATGACCAAGAAAGACAATGGAGAAAATGAACCTAAAGGTAACAGAAACTAAACAAATTTTGGTAGTGGTGGGGCTGAGATAGGTACACAGACAGACAATGTTGTGATGATGAGAGTAAACAATCTTGGTAATGGATAGGACATGGGGTTTGAAGCTCAGAGCTGGGTTGAATAGGACACCAAGGTTTAGCACAACCTGAGCATGTGGCTGGAGAGGAGGTTAAACTATGTGAAAAGGGAGTAGAGTTTATGGCAGGTCTGAAAACTTCAGCATCTGTTTTCCTAATGTCCAATTGATGAAACAAACAAGCAGTGTAATGGGTGTGGAATCAAGGGGAGTGTTAAGAGACATAGACCTGAGTGCCATCACTTTACATGTGGAAACTGATCCTGTGCCTGCATACAATGTCACTTGAGAGGCAGCATGTAGATGAGGAGGCCATGGATAAATCCCTAGAGGTGACTGTGCGGGCATGGGAAGCGTAGCCATTTTGGGATGCTGTGGCTGCGTTGGAACAGGTAGGAGTTGTACCATGGAAGCGCAAGTTAAACGGACTGGATCATGAATGAGGATGGCTTGGTCAACTACGAAGAGGTTGCAGTCAGAGATTATCAATGGATGCTTCCAAGTTACTGCTGGTGACACACAACAAATTATATACAAGTGAAGAAAACGTAACTTGTTTGCAAGGCAGAACACCTTCACTTTCCCTGTGGAAGAGAAGAATCATCTCAAGATGCAAGGGTTCCCAGGAGTACCAGGCTTAGCAGATGGTATCCAAGTGCCAAGAGCACTGACTCCTTGTACCCTGTTATACAACAGGATTTCCATTTACCAGCCATCAAACTGGGTGACAGGTGCTGCATGCATCGGTCACTTATCCACAGACTAGTTTTATGCCTTTACGTTGGATATCTTTTCACTTGCCCCCACACCCATGTACTACTTCCCCTCCCCTGCCCCCAGCCTTGGCAAAGGCTGAAATATATTGAAATTCAGCAATATTGTATGAAGAGGAGATCCGTCATCATGGTGAGCTTGACCAATCAGAATATCAGCTCCAGGCCAGCAGAATTCTCTTGCTAAACTGCTTCACCTCACTACCTATCCCTGTCAAAAGTTTCCTCTCCCCACAGCAAAGCTTCTCTCGATCACCATGCCACAAGTTACCCAATCCAGCTTCTCTACTACTTCCTGTAAAGCACCTTTGGATGTTTTATTACACATAAACTGCTATATAAATAAGTTGTTGCCTTGCAGATGGTCACATAAATTAAATGGGCTGTACATAACTAAATTATTGACATTCAATAAGTGTTTAAGTAAAATATATAAATTTTCAAGGGACCATTTCAAAAAATCTACAAAGGCAAGTTCAAAATTGTCATGTTATTTGAGATGTTTAAGGATTCAGAGAAGAAATGCCTTTTGTTGAACAGTTATACATAAAACACAAATTGGTATAGTGTTTGGCCAGGAGAACCATTCTGCCAGAGAGAAAAACAGCTCAACAGTCAAACCCAACTACTACATTGAATCATAAGATCTACATACATAAACCAGAAATGAGATCAGGCACTATACAAGTGCAAGTTCTTTCTTTTGAAGGAAAGGGGAAGGGGAAATAAACAGACCAGTGTTAGAGAGGAGGCCTTTTGTGAACAATCCTTGGGTATCCCTAGAGGGAATTAAATGCTCAAGGATATTTTATCCAGGCTAACATATTCATCTTGCAAGCTTCAGTGGAGTGAGTGGGAAAATGTAAATCTGCACTAAGACCACTGCAGAGTTTCACCTGTATCACTATCATACAACCCTCTAGCCCAGAGAAAGAAAATTGAGCAATTATTTATTGTTAATTCAAACACAAGCACACTACCATAATTACTGGAAAATGTAATTCAACTGACACAGCACAACTCAGAGGGGACTGGAAAAGCGGACACAGCTCCATGTTACACAGCACATCAGCTGCAACTTGTTTCTACACAAACATTTTACTAAAAATGACAGCCATCAACTTTGCTTTATTACTTTGTGGATTAATTCTGCAACATCTGTGTAAAAGTTATCCTGGTAGGCAAGTTAACAGGATTCTTGTAAAAGTGAGCAAATAGTATGAAACCATCAATGCCCCAAATTCATGACAAATTTGAATGCAAGATATGCGGATAAAATTACAGTATACACGTTTTCAGAAATGGAGATCCTGATAAATTACATTTCAATGGAGGTCCCAATAGAAGAGGGATTACAAAAATGTTTCAAAATATGCATTACATGTAGCCTGCTCTAAATATGATAGAAATATGAAAATAAAATATGTACATGAAAAATAAAAAATGAAATAGAGTATATGTGAACTGTGAAATGCCAAGATCTATTTCCTTAATAACATACTTTACAAAATAATTTAATGTTAATCAGTATGTTAAACCAGCTAAATTTAACACTGAATTTTCTCCCAGATTTATATTCCTCTTCATTGCAAGTTGCATGCAAATACAAAAGCCTATTTTTTGCAAGAACAATACATGAAGGGATTGAAGTAATTACTCATTTGGTCCATGTTTCAAGCAAACAATGCTCACAGATCAGGGCACAAATAATTAGCATGGCTATGTTGAGAAGGCAAAAATGCAGCCTATATTGAAGTGCTACATAAATAAAATATATAGAAACCTAAAAAAGGTACAAAACTTCCTCGCTAGATGGACCAGACAATACCATGGGTAAGAAAAAGAAAAGGAGTCCTTTTAAGAAATTATACAAATCTTAGTTCCCCCTTCTCATCATTTTTCTCCATTTCCTTCCTTAAGGCGCGACGCCTTGTTGAATTACCTGTAGTACCATGGCCATTATTCATAAACACAGAGGCATCAAAAAAAAAAGCCCAATCCTATTCTCTCCCGAGCTCCACACGCATAGGTGATCAGGGGTGGAAACTCGGGCTGATTTTCTCTTCCTTAAATCACAGTCCTGAGGCCAACTCTAGTAGCCCTACTGTTGCCCTAGATAAGATCGCTAATACAGACAAGGGACTGAATAAAGGACCTCCACGGCGTAGATGACTGCTATGTAAATGGATATTTTTTGCAGATCTATCAAGGAAACTGATACAACTCAGATGAATCAAAAGCTAGGGATCTCCAAAAGAACTCATGAAATAACTATACCAGAAAAAAGTATATAACTTCACCTTTAGAGTTATGGGTAGAAAAAATACTTGGTACTAACTTTGCATTTTAATAAAGACTTGCGTATATTTTTGCAGTTCAGAAATGCATTCATAAAAAGGTTTACATTACAATGCTGAGAATTTTTTTTTAAAAAGCCGATCTGATCATTTTAGTGCAGCTTCAAGTGCTCGGTTTCTTGCAAACTGTCAGTGCCTTCGGATTTGTTCAAAAAAGCTATTCCGTTGTTGGGGATATATTTTTAGTTCAAAAATTCTGAAATCAAGTCCCAGGAGTTAATTATCTATATCTTTTTATAATCCTGTTTAGTTCAGCGTCGAAAAATTTTGAAGTGATTTCCCACCCACCCTCCACAAGGATGCTATATGCAATGCAAAAATGACAGTATAATTCAGGAATTGGAGTGGGGATCAGACTTCTCAGTGCATTAATGCTGGAGAGTGAAACCAGTTTCAGTAGGTCATTTCCCAACTGTGGGCAAGAAATAGTTAAATCCCAGCCTTAAAGAGAGACTTCACCTGATCTCTACAGACAGTAATCTCTTAATTTGGATTCATTAATTCATTGTTCTGATATTAGGTGCCCATTAGACGCAGGTTACCTTTAAAAGTAGGAAAATAAATCACAATTTCTGGATAATCTGAGCTATACTTACTGACACGGGAAGCCAATAAAATTCTGTACACATATCCATTACAAAAGATTATAAAAGAACTGTGCACAGCATCACTGTCCATAAGCAGAAAGGTCATAGACATAACAGCAAGATCAACTCCTAGTTGTGATTTGCATTTATAGTGCCAGGATTATCCACTATGAATATTTTATTGACAATGGCATGGCACAGAACCAAGCTGAGGGACACGTAATATAGACAATGCTCCAAGTGGGTCACAGAGATTAATTTAAGGGATTGCCATGCAGTGAAGTTACAAAAATAAGACTGAGCAATTTCTCATCAAATTCTACCTATTCCAGGAACAAGTAGAATCAGGACAATTTCAGAGTAGGCCCATTGAATTTCTACTTTTATTAAAACTTTCCTTGGTACGGTCATACTTCGAACCAAATGAAAATTATGGCAAACAAAAGGCAAGTTCATCCTGAAATCCATCCACAATTTTGCAGGATGAATGCAAGCACCAGCATGAGGCAGGCTCACTTAGGATAATAGGTTTCATGCTGTGCTAATTTGGTGAAGTCGTGACCCAAATCCCCACCTCCATTGATTCAATGCATTCATCCTCTGGGTCTCTACAGTTCCATCCACTCATTCGTCACCTCCCATATTGTCTGTTGATTCGGTTTGCCACTTTACATTTTTTTTTAAATGCTTGCGTACATGCAGAATGCATTACACACATTCTGTATGAAATCAGTTCTTTAAGCAAAAGGAAACCAATATTATTAGTACAGTTGCCAATAGTATAAAATAGGGCAGCTCCACTCAAGCAGATTCAATTGCTGAGACCAGATTACAGCATCAGGTCTCAGCTTAAATGACTGTTATGTTGTCCCAAGGACAGAACGATAAAGCTGATCCTCATCCCAGACAGGCAGATGGATGATTATTTCCAGTGTCTAATCTACCTTCCTGAAACCAAGGTTCGATACAGGTTTAGCATAACTTCCCTACTTTTCAATTCTATACCTCTAGAAATTAACCCAAGTGCTTCGTTTGCTTTTTTGGTGGTCTTGCTCACCTGTGTCGCAACTTTTAGCGATTTGTGTATTTGTACTCCAAGATCCCTTTGTACCCCACCCACCAAGTAATAAGTGACCCCCCTATTCTTCCCACCAAAATGTAATACCTCACATTTATCTGTGTTGAACTTCATTTGCCAATTATATGCCCATTCTGCAAGTTTATTAATGTCCTCCTGTAATTTGTTGCAGTCCTCCTCAGTATTGACTATCCCCCCCAATTTGGTGTCATCTGCAAATTTAGAAATTGTGTTTTTGATTCCAAAGTCTAAATCGTTAATGTAAATTGTGAACAACAGTGGTCCCAGCACTGATCCTTGTGGAACACCACTACCTACCGTCTGCCACTGTGAATAGCTACCTTTTACCCCTAGTCTCTGCTTTCTGTCTTGAAGCCAGCTTGCTATCCATTCTGCTACTTGTCCCCTGACTCCACATTCTCTGACCTTGCTCATCAGCCTATTATGGGGTACCTTAGTCTATTATGGGGTACCTTATCGAAGGCCTTTCGAAAATCTAGATAAATTACATCTACTGCATTACCATTGTCTACTCTCTCTGTTACCTCTTCAAAAAATTCAATGAGGTTGATCAAGCAAGACTTTCCCTTTTGAAATCCATGCTGACTATTCATTACTATGTTTTTGGTTTCTAGATGTTCTTCTATTTTCTCCTTTAGTAGGGATTCCATTATTTTTCCTACCACCGACATTAAGCTGACTGGTCTATAATTCCCTGGACATGTTCTATCCCCCTTCTTAAATATAGGTGTTACATTGGCTATCCACCAGTCCTCTGGCACTACACCTTTTTCTAATGAATTACTAAATATATGTAGTAATGCCTCTGCTATCTCTTCCCTAGATTCTTTTTAAAATGTGTGGATGCAATCCATCCAGACCAAGGGTTTTATCCTCTTTGAGTTTGATTAGTTTATTTAATAGATCCTCTCTTTGTATTTTAAATGCACTTATCTCATTACTAATCTCATCATCCAATGTCATGTCCACCTGTTCTAGCTCCCTGGTAAATACTGAAGCAAAATAATTATTTAATATTTCTGCCATCTCTCTATCGTTACCTGTAGTGTTATCTTGTCTATCCATTAATGGCCCTATTCCCATCCCAACCTTCCTTTTTTTATTGATGTGCCTGTAAAATATTTTATTATGTTTTATGCTCCTTGATAATTTAATTTCATTGTTCCTCTTTGCCTTCCTAATTGTTTTTTTGACTTTTCTCCTAATCTCTTCATATTCTCCCTGCTGTCTATGTACTTAATGTATGCCTCTTTACTTATCCTCAATTGTTCCCTTATGGCTTTATTCATCCCTGGAGTCTCATTAGTGTTCAGTTTGTTCTTTCCTTTTAGCGGAATATATTGTTCCTGCACTCTGTTGAACACGTTTTAAATGTTTCCCATTGCTGTTCTACATCGCTGTTTGCCAATATTGTTGCACATTTTATTTCCCCCCCCCCCCAAAGTTCTATTCTCAGCCCCTCAAAATCAGCTTTTCTCCAATCTATTACCCTGGTTTTGTCATACTTATGTCCTTCTCAATTATTATCTTAAAACGTATTACATTATGGTCACTATTGCCTGGATGTTCCCCTACTTTTACTTTTTATCTGCTCTCGTTCATTCCCCATTACTAAATCCAATAGCGAATCCTCCAGTGTTGGGCTTTTTACATATTGGGTTAGAAAGGAGTCCGATACATATTGTAGGAACTCCATTCCCTTATCCCCTTTACCTATCTCTTCTGTCCAATTAATATCAGGGTAGTTGAAATTCCCCATGATTATTATTCTCTGTTTTTTACTCATTTCCCTAATTTGTCTGCATATTTCTTCCTCCACCTCCCTTCCACTATTAGGTGGTCTGTAGACTACACCTTTCAGTGTGATTGATCCTTTATCATCTTTTATCTCTATCCATATGGATTCTATTTTTGCCTTGCCGATAGCTGCGTCACTTTTTTTTATTGCCATTATGCTATCCCTAATAAGTACAGCTACTTCACCTCCCCTTTTTCCCCCTCTATCTTTTATAAATATGTTATACCCTGCAATGTTTAATTCTCAGTCCTGATTTTTCTGTAGCCATGTCTCAGTAATCCCTACTGTGTCTGGTTCCTCGCAACGCATGATTGCCTCCAGCACCCATTTTATTACGGACATTATGTGCATTGCTGTACAGTTTAACTCATTTTTAATAGGATTTACTCTCACTTTATGTTTAACCATCTTTTTAGACTCTGTTTTATAAATCTATTTATTCCCTTACCATCAATGTCCTACCTTACTTTATTCTTTCCTATGCTCTCTTTTCCTGTTTTGTTTATAATTGGCTGGTTACGTTTCTTGTAGATCCCTCCCCCCCCATCTTACTAGTTTAAAGCCTTTGCAAGTTAGGATATGGGCAGCAGTGTTTGATGAGCTCAAGTTTATGGAGGGTGCAAGGTGGGCGGTCAGCCAGGAGAGCATTGGAATGGTCAAGGTAAGAGAGGCATGGATGAGTGTTTCACCAACAGGTGAGCTGATGCAAGGGTGGAAACGGGTGATGTTACAGAGGTGAAAGTAGGTGGTGTTGTGATGGAGGGGCTATGAGGTCGGTAGCTCATCTCAGGGTCAAATAGGACGCCAAGGAACAATCTGGTTCAGCCTCAGACAGTGGTCAGGGAGAGGAATAGATTAGCTGTCTTGGGAACTATGACAATGACTTCTAATCACAGGTTAGATACACGAGTTATTCCCTTGTACAAGCATTTTTCATGCCACATCTATTATCATCCTTGTATAAATGCAATGGAAAATCTCTGCATGGAGCAGACATATCAAAATCAACTCTGCCTACACTGACTCCAAGACCTACTAAAAGTGGTGGCACAGCAGTGGAATCCCATTATGTCAAACATCATTACCCCACAAATCCAATGTGCATCACAGCATGATATACACTAGAGCGCCATTACAATTAGTAGATATGACCCTTTGGTCAAAAGACACTTCATCAGTGCAAAAAGTCAGGTCATGTTGGCAATGTACACTGAATATTACCATTTCTTCCCAAACTTGGTAAGCCACTGTGCATTTGCAGACACATGTGCTCTGTTGCATAAGTAACTGTGTATATATAGATACAGTGGTGCTCTAATTCTTGGACAAGCTCAGAGAAACCAGTACATTATCAGTGCTACGGAGTTAAAACAAGGAAACAAGATTGAGGAGAGCTCCCTCCACTTTGCCCAATATACTTAATCTGAAAGAATTTACTTAATCACGGCAACATTTCCATTCTCCCACTAGAAATCACAATACCATGCATTTATATAGTGCCTTTGAGATAGAAAATGTCCCAAGGTGCAAGCACAATCAAACAAAAATTGACACCCAGCCAAAGAAGAATATATTTAGGAGGGGATCACTAAATGCTTGGTCAGAGGTAGGTTTTCAGGAAGATCTTAAGAGGCGAGGTGGAGAGGTTTAGGGACGAATTCCAGAACTTAAAGCCGACACGGCATGGCTGCCAATGGTGAGGCAAAGACAGTAGAGGTGCACAAGAGACCAGAGTTGGAGGAACAGTTCTCAGATGTTGTAGGGCTGGAGGAGGTTAGAAATAGGAAGGGGCAAGCCATGAAAGAAAGACTTACATTTAATGACGTTCATGAAAGACTTACATGAAGAAACTTGAACACGAGGATGAGAATTTTAAATTGAAGGCATGGGAGGACCAGGGGCCAATGTAGATCAGCGAGCACAGGGGTAATGAGTGAGTGGGATGTGATGCGCGATAGGATATGGCAGCTGAGTTCTGGATGAGCTGAAGTTTAGGGCGGGTTGGCCACAAGGTTGAGTGAAATTGCTTAATTAGTGTCAATTTACAGTTTTCAACTGTAAACTTGAAACCTCTCTCACTTTGATAAAATTAGTAAAGGATCAGCCAAAGTAGTTATGTCATAGTGGTACAAAATGGGTTTGCACCAGCAATTCTGCCACATAGTGCATTCCTGATCTGAGCAATCAAGGTGTGCTTCATATGAGAAGGAAAATAATCACCTGTTGGGATCAAGGCAGGTCACGCAGTTGGGATCAAGGCAGGTCACGCACATACTTGGCTCAAGCAGTATTAGCAGAGACCTAGCAACCCATCAGAAGCAACTAAATGGAAAAGGACATAAAAGCACTTTTAAAAAAGTGTAAGCTAGGCAGCTTAATATAAATTTACCAATCACAGCTTTTACAGTGGTAATTATAATGTCCATTATAATGCATGCGGAATGTGAAGTAGTCAGATCTTATAACTCCATTATTTATATATATTTTTAAAGTATATGGTCTTTAATCACAAGTATGAAGTATGTTTCATAGGCCACACATGCAGAGGCTGAAAAGTTACACCTAGCAACCAGCCGCCTTTAATGAAGTCAAATATAACATCCGTATATTTGTCTCCATCTTTAGTCCTTCACCGTTTCTCTCATTTTTCTAAGATTTAGTTAAAGGAACACTCTAGAAAAGGAGTCCACAATGTTCTTACCAAACTATCTTGGAGTACCTTTATATCTCAGTTTGAGTGTAAAAAGAAAAAAGTTTAACACATTTTCCACAAGATGGCAGCTCCAATCAGCAGGTAGTTCCAAAAATGTAGTAGCACAGAAATTGCACGTTATGTGCAAACTTTATCCCCCAGAAGCCCTTGCCATTTATATCTTGCCGTGACCACAAGATAGTCCTGTGAACTGAGGTTAGACAACAGGATATAGTTTCACAAACGTTTGAAATATAGCAAAAATGGCAGTGTCCTAGGCCCAACCATCTACAGCTGCTTCATCAAAGACCTTCCCTCCACCATAAAGGTCAGAAATGGGGATGTTCACTGATGACTGCACAGTGTTCAGTGCCATTCACAACTCCTCAGATAATGAAGCCGTCCATGCCCGCATGCAATAAGACCTGAACGACGTTCAGACTTGGGCCGATAAGTGGCAGGTAACAGTCGCGTCACAGAAGTGCCAGGCAATGACCATCTCCAACAAGCGAGAGTCTAACCATCGCCCCTTGACATTCAATGGCATTACCATTGCCGAATCCCCCACCATCAACATCCTGGGGGTCACCATTGACCAGAAACTTAACTGGACCAGTATATAAATACTGTGGCAACAAGAGCAAGTCAGAGGCTAGGTATTCTGCAGCGAGTGTCTCAACTCCTGACTCCCCAAAGCCTTTCCGCCATCTACAAGGCACAAGTCAGGAGTGTGATGGAATACGCTCCACTTGCCTGATGAGTGCAGCTCCCACACACGAAACTCGACACCATCCAGGACAAAGCAGCCCACTTGATTGGCACTCCCTCCACCACTAGCATACCATGGCTGTAGTGTGTACCATCTACAAGATGCACTGCAGCAACACGCCAAGGCTTCTTCAACAGCACCTCCCAAACCCGCGACCTCTTCCACCTAGAAGGACAAGGGCAGCAGGCGCATGGGAACACCAAGTTCCCCACCATCCTGACTTGGAAGTATATCGCCGATCCTTCATCGTCACTGGATCAAAATCCTGGAACTCCCTACCTAACAACACTGTGGGAGTACCTTCACCACACGGACTGCAGCAGTTCAAGGCGGCGGCTCACCACCACCTTCTCAAAGGCAATTAGGGATGGGCAATAAATGCTGGCCTTGCCAGTGACGCCCACATCCCACAAACAAATTTAAAAAATGACATGCCCATCTGGGAGGCAAACTGCCTCTGAAGAAAAATATCTGTAGAAGAATTAACACAAGATGCATACAGATAAAGAACACTGCAGGATCTTACCATGGAACATGCCTCTAAAGATCCAAGTTACTCAGGACTTCAGGAGTATTTCATTCTTATAAAACATACACTGTACAATAAGTTTTTCAATTGCAAAATCACGTAAGTTAGGAGTTTGAATGCACCATAATTTAAAAAGCAGATGCCTCTCAATTTTGCATGAATTCATCCAAAAGATTTAATAATTCCCCCAGAGATTCTGGTTGGTCAAATGCACATTCATAAGAACATAAGAACATAAGAAATAGGAGCAGGAGTAGGCCAATCGGCCCCTCGAGCCTGCTCCACCATTCAATAAGATCATGGCTGATCTGATCCTAACCTCAAATCTTCTATCACTCTGCATCCACCCGAACCCATGTGATCTCCCGGGAGAGGCGAAAAACCAGATAAAGACCCAATGGCCAATTTGGGAGAAAAAAATCTGGGAAATTCCTCTCCGACCCATCTGGGCGATCGAAATTCTTCCAGGAGATCACTCTGTCCCTATATTTTCTACAGTACTTCCCTTCTGTAAAGGCGATCTCCACCCCAGCCAGGAACAGGAATAAAACCATCTCCTGAAATCTAACAGAATTAGAACACAGTAGGAGCAGAACAAGGCTACACGGCCCCTGGGCCCGCTCCACTACCCACAGGGCCATGACCATTCCGAACCCAGACTCATGTCCAATTTCCTGCCCGCTCCCCGTAACCCTTTATTCCCTTTACTTCTAGGAAACTATCTATTTCTGTTTTAAATTTATTTAATGATATAGCTTCCACAGCTTTCTGGGGCAGCAAATTCCACAAACCTACCACCCTCTGAGTGAAGAAGTTTCTCCTCATCTCAGTTTTGAATGAGCAGCCCCTTATTTTAAGATTATGCCCCCTAGTTCTAGTTTCACCCATCATTGGGAACATCCTCACCGCATCCACCCGATCAAGCCCCTTCACAATCTTATATGTTTCAATAAGATCGCCTCTCATTCTTCTGAACTCCAATGAGTAGAGTCCCAATCTACTCAACCTCTCCTCATATGACCACCCCCTCATCCCCGGGATTAACCGAGTGAACCTTCTTTGTACTGACTCGAGAGCAAGTATGTCTTTTCTTAAGTATGGACACCAAAACTGTATGCAGTATTCCAGGTGCGGCCTCACCAATACCTTGTACAACTGCAGCAATACCTCCCTGTTTTTATATTCCAACCCCCTAGCAATAAAAGCCAACATTCCATTGGCCTTCTTGATCACTTGCTGCACCTGCATACTAACTTTTTGAGTTTCGTGCACCAGGACCCCCAGATCCCTTTGTACTACAGTACTTTCCAGTTTCTTGCCATTAAGATAATAACTTGCTCTATGATTTTTCCTGCCAAAGTGCATAACTTCACACTTTCCAGTATTGTATTCCATCTGCCAAATCTCTGCCCACTTACTTAGCCTGTCTATGTCCCTTTGCAGGTTTTTTATGTCCTCCTCACTCATTACTTTCCGTCCCATCTTTGTATCATCTGCAAACTTTGATATGTTACACTCGGTCCCCTCCTCCAAATCGTTAATATAGATTGTAAAGAGTTGGGGACCCAGCACTGACCCCTGCGGAACACCACTAGTTACTGGTTGCCAATCTGAGAACGAACCATTTATCCCAACTCTCTGCTTTCTGTTAGAGAGCCAATCCTCCACCCATGCCAGAATATTACCCCCAATCCCGTGATTTTTTATCTTGAGCAATAATCTTTTGTGTGGCACCTTGTCAAATGCCTTTTGGAAGTCTAAATACACTACGTCCACTGGTTCCCCTTTATCCACCCTGTATGTTACTTCCTCAAAAAACTCAAGCAAATTTGTTAAACATGACTTCCCCTTCATGAAACCATGCTGAGTTTGCCCTATTAAATTGTGTTTATCCAAATGTCCCGTTACTGTCTCCTTAATAATGGACTCTAACATTTTACCAACCACAGATGTTAGGCTAACAGGTCTATAGTTTCCAGCCTTCTGCCTACTACCCTTTTTAAATAATGGTGTTACATTAGCAGTTTTCCAATCTGCCGGGACCTTTGCTGAGTCCAGTGAGTTTTGGAAAATTATTACCAATGCATCCACAATCCCTACCGCTACTTCCCTCAAGACCCTGGGATGCAAGCCATCAGGTCCAGGGGATTTATCCGCCTTGAGTCCCATTATTTTACCAAGTACCACTTCCTTAGTGATTTTAATTGTATTTAGTTCCTCCCCCCCTAGAGCCCCCTGTTTGTCCAGTGTTGGGATATTCTTAGTGTCCTCTACTGTAAAGACTGATACAAAATAATTGTTCAGTGTTTTTGCCATCTCCATGTTTCCCACCATTAATTTCCCGGTCTCATCCTCTAAGGGACCAACATTTACTTTAGCCACCCTTTTTCTTTTTATATAACTATAGAAACTTTTACTGTCTGTTTTTATATTTTTTGCTAATTTACTTTCATAATCTATCTTCCCTTTCTTAATCAATCTTTTTGTTATTTTTTGCTGTCTTTTAAAGACTTCCCAATCTTCCATCCTCCCACTAGATTTGGCTACCTTATATGCCCTTGTTTTTAGTCGGATACTATCCTTAATTACTTTACTTAGCCACGGATGGCTATCTTTTCTTTTACACCCTTTTTTCCTCAGTGGAATATATTTTTTTTGGAAGTTGTAAAATAACTCCTTAAATGTACACCACTGGTCATGTACCGTCTTACCCTTTAATCTATTTTCCCAGTCCACTCTCATTAATTCCGCTCTCATACCTTCATAGTCTCCTTTATTCAAGCTCAGCACGCTTGTTTGAGATCCAACCTTCTCACCCTCTAATTGAATATGGAACTCAACCATGTTATGGTCACTCATTCCAAGGGGATCCTTTACTAGGACATTTTTAATTAATTCCTCCTCAAGGAACAACGGGCTAGCTGTTTGCTGCACAATTTTCAGTCAAATATTACAGCATCATCGAGTCTTTATGTTAGTCCATTTTTAATACATTTTCTCCCCACACTTCCTAGCCATGAAGTAACCTAGTTCTATGTTTCTACTGCCAGGGGGTTAGCAACACTGGGCAATGTTGACAACCTTCCAGGTGCATTCAAATTCACCTTCCTTCAACTGCAGGAACTCATTATGCAAAACTGACAGGAGCCAGTGATATAAAAGTAGAGAAATTCCATCCATCATACCCACCACAAAAAAGGTTTTCCAATGAAGAACCCTGATGTGTTATGTGACTATGATTAAAGGACATAATTATCACACTAAACTTCACATTGAACAACCAAATACCTTTCCTACAGTACACTGCACAAAATACTCTCCATTTTTCACTGTCAAGTAAGAAGACAAATTACAGCTGACTTAATCAAAGTGTCAAATCATTTCAAAAGTACTGTATATTGGATTAACCATGTGCAAAGAGGAAACTTGAAAGTTAAACACTTAAAACTTCTACGTTTATATACTGATCTCTTCTGTACTGTTCTTAAGCAGTCTCATCGCTTCCTATTTCAAGAGTGACAGCATGGCAAATATTATTCCCCCGCAAAATGAACATCTGCTGGGGCCACAAAAAAACCTCAGCAATGAACCACACCCACATCACGGGTCAGACAACAGCTGCAACTTCCCCGTTTCCGCAAAAGCAAAAGACGCAAGTTTACACTTAACAAAAATATGACTTGTAAACAAAAGTGCCAACAAATCCAAGCATTTTCAGTATGTAAACTGTATATCCACCGGCAAAAACACAGCATAATTACACGTACAATTAACCTAGCACAACATTTGCGACTTAACCGCTCTTCAGTAACTGAAAGGATGCCCTCTGGTATTGCGTTTTTGACCTGGTTAAGATCATTTCCTCATTAGCAGAACATTTGTAGTTGTATAACCAAAGCATTGCATCATGGCGGAGATTAAATCTGTTGATACCGACACTCGCAACTCCACAAATTGACACGTACACCGACTTCAGTGCAAGGGCTCAAAATGATTTTCAAGAAGTACATCCCCTCTGACTAGTGTAAAATTCAGGCGAGAACTGGCATAGATAGACAGATACATGGTGGCCGACTTCTTTCTCAGTGAATGCAACCAGTTCTCACTTGCACACTTACACCGTAGGTCGCAACCAGAAATACACCTTCAAGGAATGATCATTATTAGTTATGTGCGTGAACGACCTCTTGTAATATATATACACACACACACACGACTGGCCCTGGATTAACTCTTGGTGTGAACAGCCCCACTCTAGTTTTATTGAGTGAGCCTGGCACTTTGAAAATCTTCTTTCCCGATGGAAAACTAAAGACAAGAAATGAAGCCACCAAGTTGAGCGGCTCCTACAGAAACTTAGCCGCTCGATTATAACCGGGGCTTTTCCCACCCCCCAGCTTTTATGGCCCCCGCCCGCTGAGTAAATTCCGATAGTTGGGATTTGACTCCATCCTCTCGCTCTCTCTCTCTGCCCCCCGTAGGCCTACTTCAGAGCAGTCAGGAGGCGGCACCCGGTTGAGATGCTGGTGGCCGGGGTGAGCTGAAACTTTCCGGCTGCCGGGAATGGCCACTCGCTGCGCCCACCCGTCAGGGGCACAGCCCGAAGCCGCCAGCGGGAGGGGAGGGAGCCCGGCCGGGGCCGGGACTCAGTCAGTCAGTGTCTCCCGGCCAACCAGCCAGGGCCTGCCGTGCCGTGGGGTTTTATTTCACCGCTGCCCGGGTCCGGTGGAGCTGTCGGCCCGGGGAGAGGGGAGCAGACACGGTGTAATCGCCCCCCTCCCCCACTCACTAACTCAGCCTGTTGCGCAGCCTCTCTGGCCGGCCGCACAACCACTCGCGCGTCTCCCGAACTGTAAACACACCGACAGGCTGAAGCACCGGCAGAGGTTGCCAGTAATTGGCGGTATGGCGGGCTCGCACACTCACTCACTCGCCCGCCTTGCCGTCCTCTCCCTCCGTCTCCTCACTGTCGCTGCTGCACGGGACCTGCGACTGGAACCTTGTGTCGGTCGCGAATGTTCCAGCGGCGGCACACTGACGCCTCTCTCTCTCTCTCTCTCCGAGAGTGTGAGACACACAGTGAGTGAGAGGCGAGAGTCTCCCCGGGGCTCGCAGCCGCTCCCCCGCCGCCACCTCCTGCCTTTCCCCTGATTGGATCACCTATTGCCCACAATCCACCGGGAACCACAGCGGCCGGCGACAGAGCAGCGCTTCCCCAGCACCCGCGAGTCTGTGGCACCGACACACCTGGCACCGACACCTGGCTCCCTGCACACACCTGGCACCGACACACCGGCTCCCTGCACACACCTGGCACCGACACACCTGGCACCGACACCCGGCTCCCTGCACACACCTGGCACCGACACACCGGCTCCCTGCACACACCTGGCACCGACACACCTGGCACCGACACCCGGCTCCCTGCACACACTTGGCACTGACACACCGGCTCCCTGCATACACCTGGCACCGACACACCTGGCACCGACACCCGGCTCCCTGCACACACCTGGCACCGACACACCGGCTCCCTGCACACACCTGGCACCGGCACACCGCCTCCCTGCACACACCTGGCACTGACACACCGGCTCCCTGCACACACCTGGCACCGACACACCGGCTCCATGCACACACCTGGCACTGACACACCTTCTCCCTGGCACTGACACACCAGCTCCCTGGCACTGACACACTGGCTCCCTGGACACGCCTGGGACTGACACACTGGTTCCCTGGCACTGACACACCGGCTCCCTGGCACTGACACACCGGCTCCCTGACACTGACACACTGGCTCCCTGCACACACCTGGCACTGACACACTGGCTCCCTGGCACTGACACAACAGCTGCCTGGCACTGACACACCGACTCCCTGGACATGCCTGGCACTGACACAACAGCTGCCTGGCACTGACACACTGGCTCCCTGGAGACACCTGACACTGACACACCGGCTTCCTGGACATGCCTGGCACTGACACACTGGCTCCCTGGCACTGACACACTGGCTCCCTGTACACGCCTGGTGCTGATGCACCAAGCAACTGGCTCCCTTCTCATGCCAGGTGCTGACACACCGAGCAACTGTGCCTGATTCTGGTGACATGCATATCTCTGGGGACATGCTTGGCACAGACACATTTAGTAGCTTAATCTGGCTCCAGGGACATGCATGTCCCTGACACACTGAGTAGCTGTGTCTGATTCTGGGGGCATGTATGTCACTAACACGCTGAGCAGCTTAATCCAGCTCCGGGTACAAGTGTGGTAATGACACACTGAGTAACTTCATCTCGCTCCAGAGACACATATGGCACGGACACACCGAGCAGCTATGTCTGGCCATGTGCACACGCCTGGGTACTGATTTACTGAGCAAGTGGTGTCTGGCTCTGGATATGCTTGACACAGTGGCAGCATCATCTGTTGGGACAACCAAACACCAGCCAAACTAGAGTAGCAGATGCCAGCTCTGTGGAGATGGACAATAATGTCATCGTGAACAGCCAAGGAAAGCTTCAAGCATTCACCTGTGGCATTGACACCTCAAGTGACATATGCTGGCTTCAGGGACATACATAGCACTGACACACTAAATGGCATGACTGACTCCAGGAGCACATAACATTTGACATCAAATGGCGGAGGCTAACTTGTGGCACACACAGCAGTGCCACTCTAAGCTGCTGATACTGGCTTCATGACATGGATGTCACTGACAAAGTGGCTGAGACCAGGAATAAACATTGCAATAGGGCCCTGCTATTGCATAACTCAAAAGCAGGTCTCAAAAGTATTAATTGAAGCAAAGGGTATCTGCCCAACTGTTGATTCACACCAACAGCCAAGGGTCCTGGTGGATGTCACCTTCAGTCTGGACACAGTTCTTTTGGGACAATGCTGGGAAGTGGAGAAGGGAGCTTTTGGTCTTTTCTTTAATAGAAGGAAAATCAGATGGGTTCCTTTACAGGCATGTGTCCAATTTTCCCACCCAATTTTCCAATATTTGCTGCACCCAGGCAATCCAGTGAGCTGGGTGCAGGCCCAGGAAAATCTCCCTGAAATGTCAGCACCATGTAGCACCCCAATCAGGACCAGATTAGCCAATCAAATCCATGTATGTCCATGGATTCATCCTATCAAGGTGTGCATGTACTCAAACTGGGATTAGTTTGTTAGTGTCATGCAAGTCCCCAGGCTGGCTATTTGGCCTGCCGATGTTCATATTAAGCTGGGGTTGCCCACTGCAGTAACAGACCATGCCAGTTTCATGGGCACTTAGCACGGACAGGTTAAGATCTATGGGTGGACCAACAGATCTTCTCCTTCTTCTTCTTAGGCAGTCCCTCGGAACCGAGGATGACTTGCTTCCACACTAAAAATGAGTTCTCAGGAGACAGATGAGTCCAATGCGGGACCTACAGTCTCTGTCACAGGTGGGGCAGACGGTGGTTGAAGGGAAGGGTGGATGTGGGGCTTGGGTTGACGTGCGCTCCTTCCGCTGTTTGCGCTTGGCTTCCGCTTGCTTCTGGCGAAGAGACTCGAGGTGTTCGGTGCCTTCCCGGTTGCTTCTCCTCCACTTTGTGCGGTCTTGGGCCAGGGATTCCCAGGTGTTGGTGGGGATATTGCACTTTTTCAAGGAGGGTTTGAGGGTGTCCTTGGAGCGTTTCCTCTACCCACCTGGGGCTCTCTTGCCGTGTCGGAGCTCCGAGTACAGTGCTTGTTTTGGGAGTCTCGTATCGGGCATGCGGATGATGTGGCCCATCCATCGAAGCTGATCAAGTGTGGTCAAAGCTTCGATGCTGGAGATGTTGGCCTGAGCGAGAACACTGATGTTGGTGCACCTATCCTGCCAATGGATTTGCAGGATCTTGCGGAGACAGCATTGGTGGTAACTCTCCAGTGCTTTGAGGTGCCTGCTGTACATGGTCCATGTCTCTGAAGTATACAGGAGGGCGGGTATCACTACTGCTCTGTAGACCATGAGCTTGGTGCTGGGTTTGAGGTCCTGGTCTTCAAACACTCTCTTCCTCAGATGACCGAAGGCTGCACTGGCACACTGAAGGCGGTGTTGGACTTCATCATCGACGTCTGCCCTTGTTGACCGTAGGCTCCCGAGGTGGAAAGTGGTCCACGTTGTCCAAGGCTTGTCATGGACTTTGATAATCGGGGAGCAGTACTGTGTGGCGGGGGCAGGTTGGTAGAGGACCTTTGTCTTACGGATGTTTAGTGTAAGGCCCATGCTCTCGTACGCTTCGGTGAAGGTGTTGACGATGGTTTGGAGTTCGGCCTCAGAGTGTACACAGACGCAAGTATCGCCTGCATACTGTAATTCGATGACAGAGGATGGGACGACCTTGGATCTGAACTGAAGGTAACTTGAACAGTTTCCCGTTTGTTCTGTAGATTAGCTCCACTCCAGCGGGGAGCTTACTGAGGGTGAGATGGAGCATTGCAGCCAGAAAGATCGAGAAGAGCGTTGGTGTGATGGCACACCCCAGTCCGTACGTGAATTGGGTCTGTGGTGGATCTGTTGGTCAGGATCACGGCTTGCATGTCGCGTGAAGCAGGCAGTGGATGGTGACAAACTTTTGAGGGCAGCCGAATTTGAGGAGGACACTCCATAATCCCTCATGATTGACGGTGTCGAAGGCCTTTATGAGGTCAAAGAAGGCCATGTACAGCGGTTGGTGCTGTTCTCTGCATTTCTCTTGTAGTTGACACGTGGTGAAGATCATGTCCATCGTGCTCCTTAGTGGGCGGAATCTGCATTGTGACTCTGGGAGGAGCTCTTCAGCCACTGGGAGAAGGTGATTGAGGAGGATTCTTGCGATGACTTTCCCTGTGGCAGACAGCAGGGAGACTCCTCTGTAATTACCGCAATCGGATTTGTCACCTTTCTTGAAAATGCATATGTGGCAATAACACAGACTGAACCAATTCTGTTCAACAGTGACTAGTGACTGTGGTGACCATCTTGAAAATCCCTTTAGTGGGGAATTTAAGAATTATTATGGGTAAATACTGTCCCAAACCATTGTATTACACCTGTTCATAACAAACTTAATTTTAATTTGTAGTTTGTTACTGTAAGCATTTATAATACTATGAGGTACCATTATATTAACACGAAGAAACCAGGACTTTATTTTGAATCCAAATGATGAATTAGTTTAATCTATTACCATATATTTGTTGCACAGATTGGACTTATTTCTCACTTATATCATACTGCACTCTTCTGGTCTGAAAAAAATTACCAATTGATTTAATTGTATTTTAGCTTTAATGAACCATGCAAGCACTCATGTTTTGAGCAGAAACTTTATGAAGCTCTGCGTGATCGGATTTTTGTTTCTACTAGTGGAGATAACAATAATTCATTCACAACATTGTAACTTGTGCATAGAGAACTGAAATATTTGGGAAAGTTACTGGGTTTTAGAATTACATTATGCAGACCTAATGGTGACAGCAGCATGGAAGTATGTACACAGACTTTCAGGTTCAGGAGATACAGGGGACCCTGAAGCAGAAGCCGACAGTAACTATGTCTAAAATACATCAAGAAAATTGTGTGTTTTTCTAATTTTCTGTAATGTAGATGGCAATAATTTAGGAACACCAAAGAGCTGTGGTCAGCGTTGTGAGTAAAATTACAGAATTCTGTTTTAACACCTCTCACCAATGTAGTCTAGGTTATTTTGTCTGTATTAAATGATAAAATATGGCTTTAACTCCTAAGTAGCCCATGTTAGCCATGGCTCAGTTGGTAGCATTCTTGCCGCTGAGTCATAAGGTTGTGGGTTCAAATACCATTTCAGAGATTTGAACTCAAAATCTAGGTTGGCATTCCAGTGCAGTACTGAGGGAGTGCTGCACTGTCAGAGATGCCGTGTTTCAGATGAGACGTTAAACTAAGGCCCTCTCAAGTGGACGTAATAGATCCCACAACACTATTCGAGGAAGAGCAGGGGAGTTCTCCTGGCCAATAATAATCCCTGAACTAACATCACTAAAAACAGATTATTTGGTCATCATCTCATTGCTGTTTGTGGGGCCTTGCTGTGCACAAATTAGTTGTCGCATTTCCTACATTATAACAGTGACTACACTTCAAAAAAAGTACTTAATTGGCTGTAAAGCACTTTGTGACGTCCTGAAGTCATGAAAGGTGCTATTTAAATGTAAGTCTTTCTTCTTTATGTAGAGAGATCCCAAACTCAGGCAAGTTATCATGGAGGTCCTTGCCTCTGCCATCTCCCATATGGAAGCAATGAAATCAGCCTACAAACAGCTGGTTATAGGAAAGGATGTGGAAAATCTAACACAATGGGGTTAGCTCAACTAGAAGATATTGGCAACTTAGCACAGTGGAGTGGTGTACCAAATCCACATCACAAGTAGCGAGTAGGCCATGTACCATTTTAACTCACTTTTGAGTGGGGAAGAATCATGAAGAAGGGTCCAACCTGAAATGTCAACTCAAATTTCTCTCCACGGATGTTGCCTGACCTGCTGAGTTTTTCCAGCATTTTCTGTTGTTATTTCATGATCATGGCCTTTGGTTTATGTTGCTTGAGTAAGTAAAACTCCACTTTTAGTGTGAGATTTTTTGACTGGTGTTTGGAAATTACACATTCCATAATTATATTTATTTATAATTAGAGCTGCCGATTGCTAATTGTAATCTTTATATTGTAGTAATATTAACTTTCAGGTTTTGTTAGAAGAATGAATGTGTAATCATAAGACAGGCTTGCTTTATTCTGGCAATATAAAATGCAGTGAAAAGCAATAGTCAGTAAAACTTAATTAGAAGACACTCTAGTCAGAGAGCTTTAGCTGATAATAAGTTATTGCACAGAACAGGCAAACGCTTAGTTTGATAGGGAGGCCTTGAAGAAGCACCTGCATGGGAAAGACCATAGATCTGGAAAGGTAGGGAGCCTGAGTCAAGTTAGGGAGTATGATCCGTGTGCTGCAAGGGCAGGACACACAAATCAATGTTGAATAAGGTAATGCTCTGGAACCCGCGAATCATCACATAACAGGGTTGGAAAAAAAGGTTTAAAAAGTGGGTGTTAGAACAGATACTTTGGAATTTGAAGGTTTGGCCAACCAAGTACACCAAATTCTGAACTGCAACATGTTTTGGATTCTCCGATGGACTCACAAGGTTTTTGCCGTAAGTGTTGCTGTTAACATAGAAACATAGGAAGTGTTGCTGTTCAGTGTATGTTTAATTATTGTCAATAATTGTTACTATCATATAGAATCATAGAAATTTACAGCACAGAAGGAGGCCATTCGGCCCACTGTGTCTGCGTCGGCCGAGAAGGAGCTATCTAGTCTAATCCAAATTTTCCAGCTCTTGGTCCGTAGCCTTGTAGGTTACGGCACTTCAAGTGCATATCCAAATACTTTTTTAATTCGATGCGGGTTTCTGCATTATGAGGTAGAGCTGGGTGTCGTCAGCGTACATGTGGAAACTGACTCTGTGTTTCCGATGATGTCGCCAAGGGGCAGCATGTAGATGAGAAATAGGAGGGGGCCAAGAATAGATCCTTGGGGCACACCAGAGGTAACGATGCGGGAGCTGGGAGAGAAGCCATTGCAGGTGACTTGGGAATACAAGCCAAGTTTATGCAACCTGCCTTCATAATATAACCCACTAAGCCATGGTATCATTCTGGTGAATGTGCACTGCACCCTCGCCAAGCCCAATATATCCTTCCTAAGGTGTAGTGCCCAAAACTGAACATAGAATCACCTGTTTAAAGTGCCAGTGAATGGAACTCACTGTTGAATGTAACGTCGTTGGTTATTGTATGTTCAACAACTCATTTTGCTCACAGGAACTTTAAACGGTGATTGAATAAGTCAAATTCCACTTTTATACATGAGGTTGCAGGATTTATGCTTTGAGGATCACATCCTACAATTACATTCATTTTAAATAATGGAAAATTGCATGGACTACAAATCAGGCGCCCTGATTTCTGTGCTTGAATTCCTAATATGTGCTCATTTTATGCAAAGCTCTGCACTGGGGGCACTAAATCATAACATGTACCCCCATATCAATGGTGGGTTTTTATACATTTTTAAAGTAGGAGGTTTGAGGAAATAGGTCCCACAGCCTGGAGCAACCTGTGGAAGTTGCACAAATCTGGCACTTTCAACGAAAATTCCTCTATTGTCATTGACGAGCATGTCTAATGAAAACGCCACAGTGAAAGTGAGTTTTAAAAAGAAAGAAAGGCTTGCATTTCTATAGCACCTTTCACGACCACCAGACATCCCAAAGCGCTTTACAGCCAATGAAATACTTTTTGAAGTGTAGTCACTGTTGGAATGTAGGAAATGAGGCAGCCAAATTGTGCACAGCAAGCTCCCACCAACAGCAATGTGATAATGACCAGATAATCTGTTTTAGTGATGTTGATTGAGGGATAAATATTGGCCAGGACACTGGGGATAACTTTTTTTTTATTAGTTCCTGGGCTGTGGACGTCGCTGGCAAGGCCAGCATTTATTGTCCACCCTAATTGCCCTTGAGAAGGTGGTGATGAGCCGCCTTCTTGAAGCGCTGCAGTCCGTGTGGTGAAGGTACTCCCACAGTGCTGTTAAGGAGGGAGTTCCAGGATTTTGACCCAGTAACGATAAAGGAACCGTGCTATAATTCCAAGTCAGGATGGTGTGTGACTTGGAGGGGAACTTGGAGGTGGTGGTGTTCCCACGCTCCTGATGCCCTTGTCCTTCTAGGTGGTAGAGGTTGCGGGTTTGGGAGGTGATGTTGAAGAAGCCTTGGCGAGTTGCTGCAGTGCATCTTGTAGATGGTACACACTGCAGCCATGGTGCACCGGTGGTGGAGGGAGTGAATGCTTAAGATGCTGGATGGGATTCCAATCAAGCGGGCTTTTGACCACACCTTCCATCACTTTGATGATGATTGAGAGTAGACAGATGAGGCGGTAATTGGCAGGATTGGATTTGTCCTGCTTTTTTGGACAGGACATACTTGGGCAGTTTTCCACATTGTCGGGTAGATGCCAGTGTTGTAGCTGTACTGGAACAGCTTCACTAGATGCGTGGCTAGTTTTAGAGCACAAGTCTTCAGCATGACCACCGGGATATTGTCAAGATCCATAGCCTTTGCTGTATCCAGTGCGATCAGCCATTTCTTGATATCACGTGGAGGGAATCGAATTGGCTGAAGACTGGCTTCTGTGATGGTGGGGACCTCAGGAGGAAGCCAATATGAATCACCCACTTGGCACTTCTGGCTGAAGATGGTTGAAAACGCTTCAGCCTTGTCTTTTTCACTCTCATGCTGGGCTCCGCCATCATTGAGGATGGGAATGTTCATGGAGCCTCCTCCTCCCATTAGTTGTTTTAATGGTCCACCACCATTCACAACTGGATAGGGCAGGACTGCAAAGCTTTGATCTGATCTGTTGATTGTGGGATTGCTTAGCTATGTCTATAGCATGCTGCTTCCATTGTTTAGCATGCATGTAGTCCTGTGTTGCAGCTTCCCCAGGTCAGCACCTCATTTTTAGGTATGCCTGGTGTTGCTCCTGGCATGCTCTTCTACACTCCTCATTGAACCAGGGTTGGTCACCTGGCTTGATGGTAATGGTAGAGTGAGGGATATGCCGGGCCATGTATTTACAGATTGTGGTGGGATACAATTCTGCTGCTGCTGATGGCCCACAGCGCCTCACGGATGCCCAATTTTGAGCTGCTAGGTCTGTTCTGAAGCTATCTCCTTTAGCACGGTGGTAGTGCCACACAACATGATCAAAGGTGTCCCCAGTGTGAAGACAGGACTTCATCTCCACAAGGACAGTGCAGTGGTCACAGCTACCAATACTGTCATGGACAGATGCATCTGCAACAGGTAGATTGGTGAGGACGAGGTCAAGTATGTTTTTCCCTCATGTTGGTTCACTCACCACCCAGTCTGACAGCTATGTGCTTCAGGACTCGGCTAGCTCGGTCAGTAGTGGTGCTACCAAGCCACTCATGGTGATGAACATTGAAATCCCCCACCCAGAGCACATTCTGTGCCCTTGCTACCCTCAGTGCTTCTTCCAAGTGGTGTTCCAAATGGAGGAGTACTAATTCATCAGCTGAGGGAGGGCGGTAGGTGGTAATCAGCAGGAGGTTTCTTTCCCCATGTTTGACCTGATGCCATTAGACTTCATGGGGTATGGAGTCAATGTTAAAGACTCCCAGGTCCACTCACTCCCGGCTGTATAGCACTCTGCCAGGTCTGTCCTGCTGGTGAGACAGGACATACCCAGGGATACTGATGGAGGAGCCTGGGATATTGGCTGAAAGATATGATTCTGTGGGCGAAAAATTGAGTCGCGCCCCCTTTGGGGCGCTAACTTCGCCAGGGCACTACTTTAAGCGCCCCGGAAAATTAGCGCCCCATGACAGAAATTGAGTGGCAGCGCCTCAAGAGGGAAGTGGGGCACTATTGGAAGTGGCCCGCCTCCCTCTTGGGGCGCTGTGAGGGAATATCGCAGTGCTACGTGCCGCAGCGCCACGCACTGCAGCACATCGTGTCGCGGTATTGCAGGCCTTCCTCTCCTTAAAGAGGAGGGGCCTTGCGCAGCACGACCCGGGGCCCAGCTGGGTCCCCAGGAATCAGGAGTGCCGGCAAAAGAGCCCAGCACTCAAGAGAAGTGCCGGGCTCATAGAGCACAGCCAGCATTCCGCGGGGGGGCGGTGCGGGTAAGGAGGCCGGGGACAGCAGCACAGGCAGGTGCTGGCAGGCGGCCAGCAACAAAGATGGCTGCCCGGCACCTCGCCTTTAAATAGCGCCGCCCCAGCCACAGGTAGGCCCCCCTGACCCCGTTGGACATAGCGTCCAGTGGTAAGTCAGGGGGTGCTACCAAAGACCACGGCCGGGGCGCGAATGGGGCGCAGCGCACAGCGATGATGTCATCACCAGCGGCGCAGCGCCGCGGGGCACTAACGGTTAGCGCCGCCGCTAACCTCCTGCTGAATTTCGCGGGAGGCGTTGGCAGTGCTGCACCCGGGCGTGAGTTGCTTTGCGCCCCGTTACTGCCCTCTTAGGGCGCTAACGGGAGGCGCAAATCAACTGAATTTTTCCCCCTGTGAGTATGACTATGTCAGGCTGATGCTTGACTAGTCTGTGGGACAGCTCTCCCAATTTTGGCACAAGTCCCCAGATGTTATTGAGAAGGACTTTGCAGGGTCAACTGGGCTGGGTGTGTTGTTGTCGTGTCTGAAGCCGGTGCCGAGGTCAATGCCGGGTGGTCCGTCCAGTTTTATTCTTATTATTATTGTTTCTTGTAGCAGTTTTTTACAACTGAGTGGCTTGCTAGGCCATTTCAGAGGGCAGGTAAGAGTCAACCACATTGCAGGTAAGGTCGGCAGATTTTCTTCTCTAAAGGACATTAGTGAACCAGATGAGTTTTTACAACAATCCAGTAGTTTCATGGTCACCATTCCTGATACTAGCTTTTTATTCCAGATTTATTTTATTAACTGAATTTAAATTCCATAGCTGCCATGGTAGGATTTGAACTCACATCTCCGGATTATTAGTCCAGACCTCTGAATTACTATTCCAGTAACATAACCGCTATGCTACTGTACCCCTTAACTGCCGTAACTCCCCTGCTCCTCTTCGAAATAGTGCTGTTATAAATCTCATCATTCATCAAGAAATTGCTCATGAAATAACGCTGGACGGCCAGCTAGTGGCACTGTCCAAGGAGTATAAATACTCAGGCGTCGGCCTCAGCTTGCCAGGGACATTTTGTAAGACAAGGAACTAGTGAGGTACAACTAGACCTCCATGTTCTGAAACAAGTTGATTAAAGCCTTGCTTTATGCTCAAACCAAGTGCCTAGTGAGTTTTATTACGTCAATTTAATCATCTTGATATCGACTCCATGCTTTGGGTGATTCGGGAACAGTCCAGCTATGACTCGAACCGTAGAAGGGAACTCAGACAAGTAATTGATCCATCATGGAGAAACTACTCAGACCCGCCCGTCTCGACCTGGACCCGAATTCACTTACAGCCGCTAAGGTATGGAAACACTACTATCGTACCTTTAGCAACTTCCTTGAGGAGTGTGGTGAGAATGTTCCGAACAAGTTACGAATGCTTGCTAATTATGTATCCCCTCATGTGTTTGATTATATTGAAGACTGTGTAGACAATGACACCGCTATCCAAATACTACAACAGCGATATGCCAAGTCCCCAAATGAAATTTTTGCTCGGCATCTACTGGCCACAACTCAACAGCAACCCAGGGAAACACTTGACCAATTCCTTCAGAAACTTCGCAGGCTCAGCAAGGATTGTAATCTTGAAGCTGTTACAGCTGAGCAGTACCAGGAGTTAATTCGTGATTCCTTTATTAATGGGATTGCGTCTCCCTTCATACGTCAGCGTCTGTTGGAGAATAACACCCTCAAGTTACAGGCTGCCTATGACCAGGCATGTTCTCTGGACATAGCAAAGAGGAATGCAGACACCTATCTTTCACCACGTGCACGGGCTGCTGCTATCACTTTTAGTGACTCTTTCGATAGGCCTCAGGCGGAAGCCCTCACAGATGACGACGCCAACCCAGCTGATGACAACCCTACCCTAGAAACCTACACTGATGACAACCCCACCCTAGCGGCATCTTGGCAATCTGGAAGGAAGTGTTTCTTCTGTGGAGGTGTGTTCCATTATAGGAAATTTTGTCCTGCTTGTAACGCGACCTGCAATCATTGCAGCAAGAAAGGTCACTTTTCTAAGGTATACCAGTCAAGAGCCGCTGTTAGTAAGAAAGGCCACTTGTCTAAGGTATACCGGTCGCAGCTACTATCTATAAAACTGCTCCTCCCCCAAGAGCCACTACTAAGGTTACAGCTGCAATCTATAAAACTGCTCCTCCCCCAAGAACTGTAGGATTCGCAAAATTGGACTTTGTATTAATAAAGGGTCAAAATGGCAGAAGAGGCCATGATTTTAAAGACTGTTTTAAAAGAAGCCCAGAAAAAGGGGCATACAAAATGGCCACCATACCGTGTGACCAGCTTATTGGGACACTTTTAAATGGTTCCTGCGCAACCTCAGACAGCTTTGTGGATTCAACCCACAGTAAGTTCTGGAAGCCGTTTCTGAGAGAACGAAACCAGACCCACACGTTAGGATTAGATGCAGATCCAGTCAAGATCGGCCTGGAGACAGAGGCCATCTAAATGTTGACCCAGACAAAAGGGGACAATTTCATATTCATGAGAACAGCACCCAGGACTAGATAACGAGATCAGCAGGACATTAAAAACAATGAAGGTAATTCAAGACCAGAGATGGGCCTTTACCGGCTGTTTAAAACATTTTAAAATATAATAACTACCCCGCTGTGCTCCCAGCCCACCAAAAGTTAAACAAAGACTAACCTGATTTTGGGCGGGAGATGGAAGTTTCTGGGAGAAAGGTATATCTGGAAGACTTTTCGGCAGTTGGGGAAGAGAGGACACAGAGTTTGAATCCGGACACTCAGAAGAAGAAGCAGGCACTCGGAGGAGGAAGAAGAACCAAGCCAACATCGAGAAGGCCGTCTCGAAGCCAGCGGCCCGCCCCGGGGAAACACATCGGCAGATCATCGACCATCCCCGGGCCGTTGCCGGAACGAGAGGCCATCGCCCCAACTTGGGAGAAGAAACAAAAAAATAAAAACCCCAAGAGAAGAAGCCTTCCAGCCACCCCGGTTGGAAGGAGAAGAGATAAAAATAAACTGAAGAAGCGATGGGAGCCAGCCCAAGGCTCCTCTAACCAGGGTCTAACCGACGATCCTCGACCCCGCCGACATCCAGGCCCGCCGGTGTCCAGCTGCCCCGACCCCCACCTCAGGAGAGAGGTGTGGCGCAGCTCGCAGGGGCTCCATGATCCACGTGGAAACGGAAAGCCTGAAAGGATCAAAGGCAGACTGGTTCAAAACCTTGCACTTCCTAGTGGGATTGGTGAGCATGTTTCTGGCCCTTCACAATCAGATCTAGATAGGTTTAATAAGGGGGTGGATTTAAGGGTACAATTAACATGAGTTGTTGTCCCTCGATGTTCCGTGTGTTTCCTTATTTCATGATGATCTTTGTAGAGTATAAGATGCCTGTATTTGCCTTAGTTAGTACTGTGTCATTATGATTTGTTTGTGTGTTTTTCCCTCCCATGTACTCCCTTATCTGCTTGCATTTGATTTGATAATTTTCCTTAGGCAATAAAATTCCATTTTGTTTCATCAAACTTGGTCTACAAGAGTTTTCTCTACATTGTAATCCCTGCCCCTAAGTCCAGAGTATAGAATCTAAGGGGTGAGTGGGTCGAACCACTCAAGGTTTTACTGTGCAAGAAAGAGAGGCCTCTAGAGGGAGAAACCCCAGGGAAATCTCTCAAGGAAAACCCCTTACAGAACCACTACTAAGGTTACAGCTGTCAAGGGTAAAACTGCCCCTCCTCCCATCACAGCTGTTTTCCCCCAAAGTCTGTCCCATGCAGCCACGAAAGTTTCGGTAAATGGACACATTTTGAGTGCACTAATTGACTCATGCAGCTCTGACAGCTTCATTAGTGAGTGGGCTGTCAGTAAGTTAAAACTGCGTATTTACCCCTCGGACAGGGAAATTGCAATGGCTCTGACGGCACTGACCACCAATTCTTCCGGCTTTTGTCTTGTCGACCTTATTCTCAATGGCCGCACTTATTCCTCCACACGACTCGGGGTGCTCAAGAACCTATGCAGTGATGTGCTCCTGGGACAGGATTTCCAGAAACAACACAAAGACTCACTTTCGAGTTTGGAGGGTCAAAGCCGGAAGCTTACTATTTCCAAAGTACCGTTTTGTGCGCTTTCGGCGAATGCGCTTGATGAGCCCTCCTTGTTTGCCAATCTTTCCCCCCGATGACAGCCTATAGTCACTAAATCACGACGTTTCAGCCAAGATGATCCTTTATCGAGACAGAAATCTCTCGCCTTCTAGCTGATGGTATCATTGAGCCATATTCATCTTCCTGGCGGGCTCAAGTCGTTGTTGTTAAAAATCCTCTGAAGCAACACAAGAAACGTCTTTGCATCGATTACTCACAAACTATTAACCAGTATACTGACCTGGATGCCTACCCACTACCACGCATCGATGACATGGTCAATCACCTTGCCAACTACAAGGTATTTTCAACTTTTGATTTAAAGAGTGCATATCATCAAGTGCCGTTAAAGGACTCTGACAAGAAGTATACGGCCTTTGAGGCCAATGGTCAGCTTTACCAGTTTTGTCGCCTTCTATTTGGGGTCACCAATGGGGTGGCCATCTTTCAACGGGCAATGGATAGCCTAGTCAAACAGGAGAACTTAACGGACACTTTTCCACATCTGGATAATATCACCATTGCTGGTCATGACCAGAAGGAGCATGATGCCAACCTCCAGAAATATTTTGACGTTCTCCGTCGTCGCAACTTAACCTTAAATGAGTCCAAATCTGCGAAATCAGTACCATCAGTCAACATCCTTGGCTACTGGGTGGGCAACGGTGTCATCAAACCAGATCTGGAGTGACTTCGTCCGCTTCAGGAGCTCCCTCCCCCTACGAATCTTGGCTCTCTTCGTCGGGCACTCGGCATGTTCGCCTATTATGCGAAATGGATACCCCACTTCTCCGACAAGATCCAGCCCCTACTTCACGCAAAGTCATTTCCATTAGAGGCAACGGCTATTTCAGCTTTCAACCTCCTCAAGCGACAACTGGAAAAAGCCACGCTTCGTTCCATTGATGAAAATCTTCCTTTCGTGTTCGAGTGCGATGCATCGGACATGGCGATCTCTGCTACCTTGAATCAAGGTGGTCAACCCGTTGCATTTCTGTCCAGAACTTTGCAGGGTAGCGAGCTCCATTATCCTCCTGTCGAGAAGGAGGCTACGGCCATCATCGAAGCGGTACGTAAATGGAGTCATTTTCTCGCTCGTCGCCATTTCACACTTATAACCGATAAGCGCTCCGTGGCCTTTATGCTGGATAGCCGGAAACACACTAAGATCAAGAATAACAAAATACAACTCTGGAGGATGGAATTGGCCGCCTTTGGATACACCATACATTATCGACCCGGCAAAGAGAATGTGGCCCCGGATACCCTCACGCGGGCATTCTGCTCTTCTATGTCAACTTCGACTCTGGCGGATCTTCATACTGACTTATGTCATCCTGGCGTTTGTGCAACCTAAAAATCTCCCATTTTCTACGGCAGATGTGAAAAGAACGTGCTCCTCCTGTAGAATTTGTGCGGAATTAAAACCGCAATTCTTCCGTCCATTGGATGGCTCGCTCATACACGTTATGCAGCCTATGCAGCGACTCAGCATTGACTTTAAAGGGCCATTGCCTTCCTCAGCGCGAAACACCTACTTACTGATTATGGTGGACGAATATTCACGCTTTCCCTTTGCTTTCCCCTGTTCCAATATGCTTACTTCCACAGTGATCAAATGCCTTGATCAAGTCTTTTCCCTTTGCGGTACGGCCAATTTCATCCACTCTGATCGGGGTCCCTCCTTCATGTCAAGCAAACTCAAAAGTTACCTCTCCCAAAGGGGAATCGCCACAAGTAAAATGACACCGTATCATCCCATCGGTAACGGACAGGTTGAGAGATACGACGCTATCATTTGGAACGCTGTTCGTCTAGCGCTGAGGTCACGCAACCTACCAGACCAGCAGTGGGAAACTATGCTCCCTGACGTGTTGCATTCCATCAGGTCTCTCCTTTCTACATCTACCAATGTCACACCTGACGAGCAATTCTTCAGCTTCCAGCGTCGCTCCACCCATGGGACGTCTCTACCGCCATGGTTGGCAGCTCCCGGCCCCGTGCTGCTCAGAAGATTCGTCTGATCGTCAAAACCAATCCTCTCGTCGACGAGGTAGAACTCACGGACGTCAACCCCACGTACGCGCACGTGCGGTACCCGGATGGCCGGGAGTCCACCATTTCGCTCCGGGACTTGTCTCCCTGTCCTGCCGGTTCCATGGACCCAACTGATAGAGGGACCCACGGGGATGATGCCGACACTCTGCGCTCCCCCGAAGATGACACCCTACCTGGGGCATCGAGAGATCTGCCAGCTGCCCCACCGGATCCACTCGGGGAGCCAAGCGCTCCCCGTGGGATGGCCACCCGAGGCCAGGACGCCGGTCAATCCCTGGCTATCCAACAGGATGAAGCCAGTTCTGCACCTGTGGGGACCCGCACCCAGAGTCACGATCTCCCCAGCCTCCCTCGGGTCGATCAGAGTAACACGGGCCCTTTCGATCCACCGGTACGGATCAAGCGGCCCAGGGACCAAGACATGGTCTGGGGAGACGTGCCTTCTAGCCATAAACAAAAATCTAAAATACTGCAGCTATTTGTGGTCCGCCTGATCCGCTAAGAGAAAGTCGTCGGACTTCCAAATCTTTTAGGCAGGAAGAATGTTATAAATCTCATCATTCATCAAGAAACTACTCATGAAATAACGCTGGACGGCCAGCTAGTGGCGCCATCCAAGGAGCATAAATACTCAGGCGTCGGCCCCAGCTTGCAAGGGACATTTTGTAAGACAAGGAACTAATGAGGTACAACTAGACCTCCATGTTCTGAAACAAGTTGATTAAAGCCTTGCTTTATGCTCAAACCACGTGCGTAGTGAGTTTTATTATGTCAAGTGCCATGGGATCGTTTACATCCACCTGAGAGAGCAGATGGGGCCTCGGTTTAACGTCTCATCCGAAAGATGGCACCTCCAACAGTGCAGCACTCCCTCATTACTGCACTGAAGTGCCAGTCTAGATTTTTGTGCTCAAGTCTCTGGAATGGAACTTGAACCCACAACCTTCTGCATATAATATAAATATAAAAAATAAGTTTCAGGATTTTATGCCAACAAAATTAGGTGTGCTCACCCTTGTAAAATCCACTAATATGTACTAATTGAAATTCTAACCTTGATGGAGAGAGGTTGACTGGTCAGATTGCCTGAAGTAATGCTTTAATCCTGATAAGTTAGGGCATTTAAATGAAAGGATTTCAGTTTAGTTATTTATAAATGTATGTACATAGATTTGAAAAGTGTGAAAAACATTTTAATGAAATGCAGAATTGTGGAACACAGTAGGTCAACAAGTATGATAGGACTGTAGAAATATAAACCTAAAACTGACTGTCATTTTAGCGTATGAACACTTTACACGATATTACTCTGTCCTCTATAATAATGGAGGCTTTAACCTGTTTAAAATATATGGGTTAATGTTTCTATTAAAGTAGCTAATTAGAAGAGAAATGTCATATGATTGTGTGAAGTGTTCACCCAACAGTAATTTCCAGTCTGTAATGTAACAGTATATAAGTACATACAAGGTGATAGCTAGAAGTGAGAACAAGCAGATTGTGTTGGACCATGAAAAAGGTGACGACCAATAATTTCCTGAAGACTTAACCCAATAGTGAAACCAGCGAAGGAAGGCGGAACTGTTTCAATATAGCAGTTAAACTGTCATCAGATAAAGGAGATTTTAGTCTTGATGCCAATATCACCCAGGCTTTATAGAATTTAACAGGCCGGTTATGCTTGCTTCCTGTTGTTTCCTTGCAATGTGAACTGAAAAGGGCTAACTTTGAGAAGCACATACTGAATGTTACTGTTATGTCATATTAAGTTGACTCCAGCTAAGGTTATGATAGTGTAATGCTGAAATGAGTTGTTAAAATTATTAAATTGAACCCAATTAATGCTGTGCTGTTGTAATTCTGAAACCAAATTATTGTTCTGTTTGTGATGATTGCTTTGACAATCAAATTATTATCACTGTGACTACTTGCATGAGGTGTTCTGCATCCTTCTGTGCATGCGCAACATATGGTGGCGGAGCTTAAACACCATCCCGCCCCCTCCGGAACCTTGTCCTCCTATGTAGGGCAGGCTGGCGGGTGCATACCTAAGTAGTAGGCCATGGCCTTGGGGTGGGAGTCTGGGTGTGGGGACCAGACTCAGGCTCTGCAGCCACGGGGCTGGGGGCGTCAAGACACCGGGCTGAAGTTTGCCCTTGTCCTCCTATGTGGGGCAGGTTGGCGGGTGCATACCTCAGTAGTAGGCCACGCCCTCCGGGTGGGAGTCTGGGTGTGGGGACCAGACTCAGGCTCAGCAGCTCCGGCTTACAGACACCGGACTGAAGTTTCAGTCTGTTTGTGCTGCACATGATTAGGGAGAAGGTCAGGAGATCAGAGCAGGCAGAGGAGAGGGGGATCGGGGAGGGGAGAGAACAGGGGATCGGTGGGGGAGAGGACAGTGGATCGGGATGGGGGGAGCGGACAGGATCGGAGGGGGGAGGAGGGAGGAGAGGAGCTCGCGGGGGGTGAGAGGAGCTCGGAGCGGGGGAGAGAGGAGCTCGGGGGGTGGGGGGAGAGAGGAGCTCGGGGCGGGGGAGAGAGGAGCTCGGGGGGGAGAGAGGACCTCGGGGGGGCGGGGGAGAGAGGAGCTCGGAGGGGGGAGAGAGGAGCTCGGGGCGGGGGAGAGAGGAGCTCGGGGGGAGGGAGGAGCTCGGGGAGAGAGAGGAGCTCGGGGGAGAGAGTGGAGAGAGGAGGGGGGAGAGAGGAGAGAGGAGGGGGAGAGAGGAGCTCGAGGGGGGATAGAGGAGCTCGGAGTGGGGAGAGAGACGCTCGGGGGGGGTGAGAGGAGCTTGAAGGGGAAGAGAGGAGCTCGGAGTGGGGAGAGAGGAGTTCGGAGTGGAGAGAGAGGAGCTCGGGGGGGGGTGAGCGGAGCTTGAAGGGGGAGAGAGGAGCTCGGAGTGGGGAGAGAGGAGAGAGGAGCTTGGGGGGTAGAGAGAGGAACTTGAAGGGGGGGGAGGACCTTGGAGGAGGGAGAGGGGAGCTCGGAGTGGGAAGAGAGGAGCTTGAGGGGGTGGAGAGAGGTGCTGCAGGTGGGAGAAGGTCAGGACCTCGGGGGGAGAAGGTCAGGAACACCGGGTGGGGAAGGCAAGGTCTCGAACTTGGGGTGGGGTTAGAGCACAGAGAGAACAGTGGGGATGGGGAACGAACGTGATCCAGGTCTAAAGGGCCTCTCCCCAGTGTGAACTCACTGGTGTGTCAGAAGGTTGGATAGACACAAACACACCCCACACACAAACGCACCCCACACACAAACGCACCCCACACACGCACCCACACACACACACACACACCACACATATGGAGCCCACACACATGGACCCCATACACACACAGTCCCTTCATTCAGAATTAAAGAATTTTTATCACTTCTCGAAGGGAAAAAAACATAAACAGCAACAACAACAACTTGTATTTATATAGCTCCTTTAACATAGTAAAACGTCCCAAGGCACTTCACAGGAGTATTATAAGACAAAAAATTTGACACCGAGCCACATAAGGAGAAATTAGGACAGATGACCAAAAGCTTGGTCGAAGAGATAGGTTCCAAAGAAGTAACTAACCCACTAACCCTCTCTTTTTCCGTCGCCTTCACCTCCGTGCCCACTTCTTTGGCCAGGAGTCTTCCCCCCGCTTTCTAAATTCTCGTTCTACTTGGACCCCTCCCTCTGGCCTCTTACCCTCTTTAGATCTTTTCATTGCTAACTGCCGATATGACATTGACTGTCTCAATTTCTCTGCTCCCCTCTCTCACTCCAACCTACCTCCCTCTGAAGTTGCAGCACTCCGTTCTCTCCGATCCAACCCTAACATTCCAAGACTGTCACTGACCTCATCTCCTCTGGAGATCTTCCCTCCATGGCCGCACGATGCGGTCTCCTCTACATTGGGGAGACCAAACGCAGATTGGGCGACCGCTTTGCGGAACACCTCCGTTCAGTCCGTAAGGGTGACCCTGAGCTTCCGGTCGCCTGTCATTTTAATTCTCCGCTTCACTCCCACTCTGATCTCTCTGTCCTCGGCGTATTACATTGTTCCAATGAAGCTCAACGTAAGCTCGATGAACAGCACCTCATTTTTCGATTAGGCACTTTACAGGCTTCCGGACTCAACATCGAGTTCAACAATTTCAGATAATAATCCCTGCCCCCATTTTTCATGCTGTTTGATTTTGCCATTCCCATTTGCAACATTTTATCTTTCCTGCCTCTTACATAAGCACAGTATATTCTTTCAGTTCCTTCCTCCCCTCCTAACCACCCCCCAACCCCCATCCCTGCACCTGCTTAATATCTGTTACATCTCCAGCTTTTTCCAGTTCTGATGAAGAGTCCCAGACCTGAAACGTTAACTCTCTTTCTCTCTCCACGGATGCTGCCTGGCCTGCTGAGTATTTCCAGCATTTTCTGTTGTTATTTCAGATTTCCAGCATCCGCAGTATTTTGCTATTGTTGTACTGCATTCATACTGATGGTCCATTGTGGCTCTTTTTAATGGTGTCAGTTTATGCAGAGTGACTTTAGCCAAATTAGACATTGTGACGAAATCGGAATGTTTTCTTTGGTTTTATTTGGTTTAAAATAGTTAAGCTAACTCCATATTAAAAACTACATCAGCCAGCTGGGTCCGTATGAGTCTTTCTGTACCAAAGTTAGTCTACGGATGGCCAATCCACATGGCTGCATGAATAACCTCATCACTGGTAGGTTGATTAAATATCCATCTGAGACACTTGTCAATTGAATTCAACAAACAGCCACCTTGCCAACTGATTCAATGTGGATGTCTAATCAATTGTATTTTCATTGTTTTATACCCATGTCTGGCTGCCAAAGCATAGCGTGCTGCTTATTTCCATAGGACCCTCAACAGGGGTATTTTATGTGACTCATCAGTCTAAAAATCTAATTTCCAATTGTCAGGTTTTAAAAACAGACAAGTTGAAAGATGTAAGTGCCATTGAGAAGAGATATTTGCAGTATCCATTGTTTACTGAGATATTAGTCTGCTCAGATTCTGTTTGTAAAAGGCAATCTCAAAGGGGCTGCTTCTACAGCCAAAGGATCCAATATATAAATGTCGGGTCTTGTAGCCGTTCATTAGTTCTGTTCATTTACCGCTACACATGTCGGGGGTGACAGAGTTCTGTCAGTAGCGCTTAGCTATGTTCCTCCAGAGACTATGGGCTGGATTTTAATACTGGAGGCGTGTAGGAGGCGGGACGACAACTTTCGGGGTTGTAGTCCCGCCTCCATCGAGTTGTGGCCAACCCACGCGATTTTCCCTTGATTGACCTTGTTGAGCCCGCCCAGTGGGCTCAGCAGGCCAATTAAGGGCCACCCGGCAACAGGTGACGTCACAGATTGACATTTCATCTGTCAAGAGCTTTTGACAGATGAAATATCAGTGTTTGACAGCTCTTTGAAGCTGTCAAACACTGACAATCTGTACACTAAGTTAATTCCTTCCTCTCAGGCTGATTTAGAGATCTCTCCAGAACAGAAAGCTGAATGTTACAACTTTTGACAGCTCGCGGCCATTCTGCTTTCTGTGCCGGTGAGATGAGGGACTCCCGAGACCTGAAGGGAGGAAGGCTGTAAAGGTAAGAAAAGGTAAGTAAAACTTCTTTAAACACTTTACACACACAAAACACACTTACCTCTGCACTCATGCACCCATCACTCACCTGAACAACGGACATCTGGAACCCTCCAAGCCCTTCAGCCCGACGGTCCGTCTCACTAACTTGGCATGGTTTGGAGCCATCGGGAATCCCACACTTCAGGGATAAAAATAAGGATTAGGCTAAAAACTGCCTGTTAACTACCTATTAACAGGCAGTTAATTGGCACTAATCCCCTTCCCGCCTCGGGGAGGCGCCACCAGCACAGGTCGGGTATTCACCTCCTTTGAAACTGGCATGGAGGCGGGTTGAGGGCGGGATGGGTTCGAGATTTTAACCCCCCACATGCCTCCAATCCTGCCTCCACGGCCCAATGAAAATCCTGCCCTATGATTTTTCTAGAGTCTGCGAAGAGAAACTGGAAGAACTACAGACTCTTTTTGAACAGTTAACCCATCGTATATAATGTAAATTACTGGGTGTGCCATGCAGCATTTTGAATAAGTATTTGCTTCTGTGAGTTTTTTTATTTGTAAACAAATGCTAAACAATAGTTTACCGTTTATAAACTGGTCCAACAATACGATATTTTCCATTGACCAAATAGATGGGAGAGAAAGTGGGCATCCTAAATGTTCTCCAATAAGCAATTTACGAGGATCGAGATTAATTATTAAACTTGGTCTATGCTAACTTAGTGCAGTAGAGAATAAAAGACACAAATGTTTGTAATGGGCACCGTCTGCTAATGGAAACGTTCATCAAGTTATTTACATGAGGAAAGGATGTTCAAAAGCAGTCTGCAATAATTGAGATCACATAAAACATTAGACACAGCATAAATCTGAATTCATTTTTTGATACCATGTTGTCTTAAGAATGGTATAGATAGAACATAATGGTGGTAGAGTTGCAGGACATCTGAAGCAATGCTGTCCAATAGAAAATGCTGACTACCTACAGGCATGGCGACACTGTTTCAGCCACGTGCACTAATTTTAGTAGAAAACGACTTACACACAATACAGGTAAATGTACTTCACATGCATATTTACTTTACAAACATCTACCACCATTCAGTGCAAAACTTTGTATGGGGCTAAATTCGATAGCCCCCGAAAACAGGCGTGGGGATCGCGATGCGCGATTAACCCACGCCCATTCAACGTAATGCAGGCAGCATGCCAACTTTGTGCTTCCTGCTCATTTACATGATTTCTGCATGCAGCCAGCACTAACCGAACTGTTGATTGGCTGCACGCATCAGCAGGGGGCTCATAATCATGAGAGGCTAGCACCAGTTAAAGTTAGCCTGCACCTCTTAAAAGGGAGGTGCATTGTGGCTGGAGCAGGTGCTGGAAGTTATTCTACAACGGATTCTGACCTGGGAAACAATCAACAATGGCACAACATGGGAGAGAGAGGGCTCCAAGGTTTTCCGACGCTGCACTGGAGGCCTTGCTGGAAGAGGAGGAGAGATCTGCTGTATCCACAGGGGGCCAGGAGGCCCTCCAGTCACACACGCAAAAGGCAGTGGGACCAGATAGTCGTGGTGGTCAATGCCAGGAGTTAAGCCTCAAGGACCAGGATACACTGCCGTAAGAAGTTCAATGACCTCACACGAGCGGTCAAGGTCAGTGAATGCATCTTCAAATGCCATATCCTTCTAACTGCACCACTAGCCTCACACACTGCTCAATGCACCACACCCATCACTCACCTACTAACTATCTCTATCAATCAGGACTCATACCTAACATTCATAGCTTTACCTCACCCTTACACACTTAGCACTGCTGCAAGCCTCACACGCACATTTCACAGCTTGCACACACTGCCAGCTATTCAACCATGACAGCCACATCACCCAAACAGATTGTACGACACTCACTGACACACTTCCTTTCTCTCTTGCAGATGGCGCACAACCGGAGGCAGCAGGAGCTAACCGGCGGAGAACAGGCATACCTGCATGTCCTAACCCCCATTGGAAGAGATGGTGCTGGCCATTATTGGAACGGCCATTGCTGAGGCCATGGCCAGCGGCGGGGCTGAAACCATCGAAGATGATGGTATCCTCATACCTAATCCTCCTTCTCACATCCTACTACCCCCTCATCCCATAATCTCTTCTGAGTTACAAGTTGCAGATGTTTTAAGCATGCACCTCTTGCGTCACCCCCCCACCCTGCCACCCCCCACCTCCACCCTTCATCACAACCTTACCCTTGTGCCTTTCTCCTTTCAGATACCCAAGAACTGCAACCTGGCCAGGTAGTGGTGAAAGAGCGGGAAGATAATGAAGATGAAGACACACCGCCACTCGATTTCACACTCGCAGCCATCTGTTCAGATACTGACACTGTGCGTAATTTAGAGAATAGCATAGAGGCGGGATCTGCATGTGGTGAGACACCGGGCAGGTGTGGCCTGGAGTCATGGCAGGGGACAAGGATAGCGCAGGTGCCAGCTCGCCGGAGGGTGAGGTCGCACATGAGTTCTGCTGCAGAGGACTCAGATGAGCACTTCGATGGGGCAGGCTACAGAAGAAGGCTATGGGTATGAACAATGAAATGCTTGGTGCATTGGGAAGCTTGCCAGAAAGCCTGCATGTGATGTCAAGGAGCATGGAGGAGTCCGGCTCCAACTTGGCACAGGGCTTTGTGCAGAGCTTGGAGCCCACCCTTTCCAACATGGACCTGGTGGCCATTTCCATTAGCACACTTGTGGACCCAACCATGATGCAGCATCTGATGACTGATGTCTCAGCTTTCATTGCAGCACAAGCAGCAGCCACCCAACGTCTGAGTGCTGCAATGGAAACTCAGACTGCTGCCGTCATGGCTCTGGATTCCTGTGTTCAAACGGGCTTGCAGGGTGTCATGAATCTTACCATTCATGTAGAAATGACTCATGAGATAACACTGGGCAGCCAGCTGGTGGCGCCGTCCAAGGAAAGTATAAATACTCGGGCGTGGGCCCAGCTTGCTCAGGACGTTTTTGTAACCAGGAACTAGTGATGTAACTAAAGCTCATGGTTGTGAAACAGTTGATTAAAGCCTTGTTTTATACTCAAACCAAGTGCTTAGTAGTTTTCTTACGTCACAGGGTATCACAGCAGTCCAGCAATCTGTCCTCCAACAGATCACTAGAAATGCTGAGGCGCTGACCCGGGGGAGTGGCAGTGGCTCCATGGAACGCAAACCTGCCGTCCTCTTTCAGGATGACAGCATTCATGCGCCCAATACCGCCACTCCACCCGTGCCCTTGCTGTCGCCTGTCAGAGAGCCAGCCCAGACCACTGCCACCCATGCTGAGAAGCTGCAGTCCGCAGTCGGGCCTTCTAGGCCCAGAGCTGCTCGAGATCATCCTCCAAGGCCATCTGCAGTCTCCTCCACTGAAAGTCAGCAGCTTTCCTCCAACCATGCTGCAGCCATTGGGATAGCACTTCATAGGAGTACTAGGACAGGCAAAGGCACACAGAAGAAAGGCACTAAGGGAATACACAAGGGTGATTAGTTTGCATTTGTATGCAATATGGCATAATTTGATTTAAAAATTTCGTTTGGAATGTTTGTTTTGTGGTGTCTTTTATTTTTGCATTATGGCCAAGAGGACACTCTGATGGTCAGTGACAGAGGGGAGATAAGGTGTGGGACTCTTGGTGAATGTGTGAAGGAATAGCCATGATTCAGAGAAATACCTGATACTATGAACAGAATTCTGATATTATTAATACAGAATATACTGGGTTTAAAAGTCTGGAAAGCCTTGGAGACACAGGCTGTAAACAGAAATACAGGCTTCTGAGAAAAGATCAGTTGATAACAAAGTTGTGAACAAGCTTTGAAATGGGAATTAGTTAAATATACTAAAACAATGAAAGATTGAAGCAAACCATTGGTGCTTCTGAAAGGTCTAGAGTTTGGAGGTAACACAATGAGAATGCCCAGTTGAAAGTGTGAAGAGCTAACACGTGAAAAAGAAACACAAACATTAAAAGAGGCAAGTACCTTTGAAAACATGACATCAAGTAAAGAAAAACCTGCTGGTCAAATAGTTTTATGTTAAACTTGGAAAACAGGAACCATAAGATTAAATATGCAACCAATTGAGATAGCTAGAAAACAAGTAAACACACAGTTAAAGTGGTTTTGATTTACATATTGTAAATATAATACCAACAAGAAGGCTTTGAAAATATGACTTCAACAGAGGCACCAAACAATTGCATTGTGTTTGTATTAAACTTGGATCACCACGGAGTCAAAATGTCTGCTAAAAACCAGTAAAGCCAATATTAAGAATTGAATGAAAACATTTTGTAGGAATGACATCAAACAGAAACCATAGCTGTCATTGTTTTTATGATAGTTTTTGGAACACCGAAAGGTAGAGAAATAATTATGCATGCAATAGTTGAATTGATAGTAAGATAGAAAGCATTTGAAAGAGATATAAATAAAGACAATTAGCTAACATCAGCAGAGAACATCAAAGAAGAAACCACTGCCAAAAGAGTATAAAAATAAGACCTTTTTAACAGAAAGTCAGAACTCGCTAAACGGGCAAAGCATTTCTCAACTCTTCAGAGGCATCTCTGTAAGTCTTTAACTATGAGTCTCGGGAAGTCAAAGTGATTGATTTTGGTGGATGTCCTGGGTTTAGAAATAAGTAAGAAATAAGAAATGTAACAAAGTAAAGATTTGAGAATAAGGATCTCTGAGAAATAAGAAATGTAAGCGAATTGTATTTTGAATTGTTAATGTTGCGACTGATTCAACAGATGTTAACTGAATGTCGGCTCTTAAATAAAACTATATATTTTTAGAATTGTCTCAAAGAGTAATTCTGTATAAACTTGTGAACCACAAATTCTGTACACTCTTTTGTAAGGAGTTGCAGAATTCTGGGGGGTATTCCAGACCCTCATAATATCCGGAAGGTTACAGTCTAGTTCAACTTATTAAAAGTCCTATCTGGAGGATGGTAACATCTTTAGTCATTCCATTCCTCCAGGGAGAGATAGCCTGAACCTTTAGACCCATTTAAGCATCTTGTGGAATTCGGCTATCTCTAACTTAAGCTGAAGGTGAACGTCTGGGGAATACGCCTGATCTGGGATAGCCCAAAAGGGCTAGGACTGTAATTATCCCTTCAAATGGGGAACTGGGCATTGCACTCAGGTGAGCTCTTCACAGACACCTGACCAGAAAGGGGCTGTCTAGGTTGCCTCCTCCCTTCCTCTTCCTCCTCCTCCTCAGCTGCTCACCATATAGCTGGTGGCAAGGGCTGTGCCCTCATGATGGTGAGGTTGTGCAGCATGCAGCAGACCACCACGAATCTTGACACCTGCTCTGTGGAGTACTGCAGTGCTTCTCCAGTGTGGTCCAGGCAGCGGAAGCATTGTTTCAGCATGCCAATGGTCTGCTCCAGTACATTTTGTGCAGCAGTGTGGCTTTCATTGTAAGCATTCTGTGCACGTGTGTATGGGTTGTGCACTGGAGTCATCAACCATGTCATCAGTGGATAGCCCTTGACACCCAGTAGCCATCCTTTGATTTGCCATGATGACTCAAATGCAGATGGCACAGCGGACTGCCACAGAATGAAGGCATCATGACTGCTGCCAGGATACCGGATATTGACCTGCATGTTTCCCTGCCTATGGTCGCACACCAGCTGGACATTGTTCCGGTACATGGCAGAGTTGACATACAGAGTCTGCAAAGCGATGTGCGTGCAGTCAATGGCACCCTGCACCATGCTTGCTCTGCCTGCTGCTCTCTGGCAAGAGAGAATTAAATGTAGCCAATTCTCGTTGAATAGAGAGCCTCAGTGACCTCCTTGGATGGCAAATTGCAAGATGTTGCAAATATCTCCAGCCTGGAAGGAGCCTGACACATAAAAGTTCATCGCCACAGTCAACTTCACAGCCACTGGCAATGCGATCCTTGCCCTGCTCTGAGGTTGCAGTTGTGGCTGCAGCAGGTGGCAGATTTCAGTGAGGATGTCCTGACTGAAGCGCAGATGTCTCACACACTGTTTCTTGCCGAGGTTCCGGTAGGAGAAATGCTCCCTGAACACCCTGGGCAGATATGACTTCCTACTGAGAACCCTTCTCCCCTTCCTCCTCCCCCTCCCTCTTCCAGCAGCTAATCCTGTTCTGTGTAGCCTCTGTTCATTCTTCAAGTCATGCTGTATTCCAAGGGGAATTCCTACTACTGCACCCATGTCTGGCAGCAAGTGGTTTGTGCAGAAGCCTTGAACTCAGGAAAAAGTCCTTCACATGCCACACCACTCTCTGTAGATTTTGGCAACTTCAAACAACTATAGAAAGCACCAAATACTTGTAGATGCATAACAACAGCCAGAAGAAATCAACCAGCAACTAACCTGTAATTAGTTGATGATCCCTTTAAATAGCACTGGTGGGGGGGTCCTGCATGCTGCCGAATGTGTGCTCAGCTGTGCGAGCTTAAGAGAAGGCGTCAGCTGGAGTGTTGAGTTCCAAAATGGCAGTGCTGGTGTCAAATTAGAGCTGCACGCTGATTGACATCATGATCTGCCTGCTGTGCATACTTCTGGCGGGCGTTTACTGCTCGCCTGCTAACACCCTCACCAATATGGCGTCTGACGCAATTCACCCCACAAGGGCATGCATACGTGCTGCGGATGCCATTTTACACCTCTAAGGACACTCATAGCGCCCAAAAAATGGGCGTTACAGATCCAAATTTTGTGCCCGCCCATAGTCTTTCTCTTTCCCCCAAGTTTAGAATTCTGGCATGAATTTATCAGACACAGCACATCTTCCAGCTTTTTGTCCAGCAGTTATGAGCGTTTCTTTGACTTCATCAGAGTGATTGCTGAGAATGTTGACTTGCACAACAAGACGGGCCAGATCCACCCTTGATCGCCATCCAGAACATGATTGGTTGCTGCTTGCCCTTTGCCATGACATGCCCTGCTGGAGCCACTCTTTATTGGCTCTTCATGGTTTCTTCTGCTGGCCTGGAGAGGTTGTTCCAATTGGTGGAATTCACCATTATGATAGTTCCCCGCCCCATACAATGTTGCTCGTGTGTTCCATGGTGCATTTTCATCCATGTTACACACCTTTTTAGCAGAAACCAATAAGCAGTAACCAAAGCACACATGACAATCAAGAAAACACTCACACATATCACTTTTTGTCTTACCATTTTACTGACAAACGCAGAAAAAGGTTAAAGATCACATGTAGATGCGTGCTAATGTGAGTACTGAGATCTCATGTGCAACGGCACTATCTATTGCTCATTTTTATTTATTAATTTAAAATACAATTAGCCACATCTGGATTCCCAATTAGCCACATGTGGCTAGTGGTTAACATTGATATTGGACAACACTGATCTAAAGCAGGCAAGAAAGTATTCCACCTAAGAAAGTGCCTATGCCCTATTAGGGTGCAATCGATTTCCATTTATGGAATCCAGAATGAATCACTCACGAGTTTTCTTTGGGTTTAGATACCCCATTCAGATCAGCACCTCCAAGACCTGGGATTCTTTTGGTGGATGTGCAAAATTGTTGGGTTAATTTTTATTTTAACCTTTAGCTGCACGGTCAGAGGTGCCGTCTTTCAGATGAGACATTAAACCGAGGCCCCATCTACTCTCTCAGGTGGAAAAAAAAATTATGTTTTAAAATGCTGCCCGATTGCGCTGGTTCTTGGCAGATTTTGTGTTCGGTGATATACAAATTTCAATTTCAATTTCAATTTCAATTTTATTTGTCACATTGTGGCGACACGCCACCACTGGACATAATCCGCTCACGGCGGCACAGACAGTCTAAGCAGAAGCCCCCAGCCGGGGGCCCTTTCCTCCAGCAACTTGTTTCCCGCAGGGGCAGGCAGCCGGGAGCACTTCCTGTCTGGGAAGTATTTAAGTGGATGCGCGGGCTTTTCTAGTTCCTGTTTTTCATGTGGTTGGAATAAAGCAGTTGTGTTTTCAATAGCTCTGGTCTCGACTCCCACGTTTGCCGCGGTATCTCAACACTGGTGACCCCGACGCTCAGGACGAATCCTAAGCTAGCATGGCGGATACAAACGCAGTCACGGTTAAATTACCAGACTTTTGGGAGAACCTCGCCGAAGCCTGGTTCGTTCAAGCTGAGTCCAGATTCCGGCTGAAAGGCATTACAGTCAACGCCACGAAGTACGACTACCTCGTCGCCTCGCTCACCTACGCTACAGTCCCCAAGGTTTGGGCTGCGCTGCAGAATCCACCAACGGAGGGCAAGTACGAACATCTGAAGGCTGCGCTACTTAAAAAATTTCAAACGTCCTCTTACCAGCGCCACTGCCAACTCCTGGACCTCCCCGGCCTTGGTGACGCTTCACCATCAGACCTGCTTTCCCACATGCTGTCCCTCTCAGACGACAAAAATCCCGGCGCCCTTTTTCGCACGCTTTTCATTCGGCAGCTCCCCGCCAGCATCCGCCCGCTCATTGTGGAGTCTGACTCCATGGACCTGAATGATATAGCCGAAAAGGCCGACCGGCTGCTCTCTGCACAGGCCGCTCGCGACGTCGCACCCGACCTCACGGCAACGACCACGCGGTCTTCCCGGGCCGCTAGGCCCGACCGCCCTACCACTCCGGGTCACTGCTACTACCACACCCGTTTTGGCGCTAGGGCTCAACGCTGCACGCCACCGTGTACCTTCAAACCCCCCCCCGCACCGGCCCCCGCGATGGCCGCGGGGCAGAAGGAGCCCCTACTGTACGTCACTGATGACAGAACCAACCGCCGATTTCTGTGCGACACAGGGGCCCAGCACAGCATCACCCCCGCCTCCGCCCTCGAGATCCAACGCGGCACACGGGGTATCACACTGGCTGCAGCCAACAGTTCTGAAATCCGCACATATGGCACCCGCATGGTCACGCTCGACCTCGCGGGCCGCCGCTACCGCTGGGAGTTCCTCACAGCCAAGGTCCTCTGCCCACTCATCGGCGCCGACTTCCTACGCGCCCACGGCCTCCTTGTCGACATTCCGAGGCACCGCCTCGTCGACATCAACACTATGGCCCCCATCCCCGGCGCCTTTACCCCGGCCCGTTCGGCCGGCCTGACGACCTACTGCCTCGCCAGAGCCACGGACGACTACTCGGCACTCCTAGCTGAGTTTCCCGCCCTCACTGACCCGACCTTTTCGGCCAAAGCCGCCAAGCACGGTGCGGAACACTATATTCCCACCACCGGCCCCCCAGTTTCTGCCCACGCCCGCAGACTCAACCCGGCCAAGCTGGAAATCGCGCGGGCCGACTTCACCAACATGGAACAACTCAGCATCATCCGCCGCTCCAGCAGCCCTTGGGCCTCACCCCTCCACATCGCCCCCAAGCCCGGCGGAGGCTGGCGCCCTTGCGGGGACTACCGCCGCCTCAACGACGCCACCACCCCCGATCGATACCCGGTGCCACACATCCAGGACTTCTCAGCCCGACTGGCCGGACGAACCGTCTTTTCCAAAGTCGACCTGGTGCGCGGTTACCACCAAGTCCCCGTACACCCCGCGGACATCCCCAAAACGGCCGTCATCACCCCATTCGGCCTGTTCGAGTTCCTGAGGATGCCCTTCGGCCTCAAGAATGCAGCACAGGCTTTCCAGCGCCTTATGGACTCAGTCCTCCGGGACCTGAACTTCCTATTCGTCTATCTAGACGACATTCTCGTGGCCAGCTCCTCCAAACAGGAACACCTCGAACACCTTCGCATCCTGTTCGGGCGCCTAGCCCAACACGGGCTCATCCTCAGCCCGGCGAAGTGCCAATTCGGCCTAACCGAGATCGATTTTCTCGGTCACCACATCACCCCTGCTGGGGCCGTCCCCCTGCCCAACAAGGTGCAGGCCGTCCAGCAATTCCCCCGCCCCACAACCATCAAGGGCCTCCAGGAGTTTCTCGGGATGGTGAACTTCTACAACAGGTTCATCCCCAGAGCCGCAGCCCTCATGAAGCCCCTATACGACTCCCTCCGAGGAAAATCCGGCAAGATGGACGTAGCCTGGACCACTGACACGGCAGCCGCCTTCGACGCCACCAAAAACGCGCTCGCCAACGCCACTCTGCTCGCGCACCCGAGGGCCGATGCCCGGGTCGCGCTCACCACCGACGCCTCCGACCACGCGGTCGGGGCCGTGTTCGAGCAGTGGGTCAATGGCGCGTGGCAGCCACTTGCCTTCTACAGCCGCCAACTGCGCCCCCCGGAGGTCAAATACTCCACTTTCGACCGCGAGCTTCTCGCACTCCACCTGTCGGTCCGCCATTTCAGGTTCCTCTTGGAAGGCCACCCCTTCACCGCGTATGTGGACCACAAGCCACTCACATACGCGATGGCCAAGCACACCGAACCCTGGTCCGCTAGGCAGCAACGCCAGCTCGCGGCCGTCTCCGAGTTTACTACGGACATTCAGCACGTCTCCGGTAGAGACAACGTGGTCGCCGACTGCCTTTCCCGTCCCGCCGTCTGTGCGAATCACCTCGCGGTCGACTACGCACAACTAGCAGCGGCCCAGCTCACGGACCCAGACCTCCTCTCGGCGGCTACCAGCCTGCCAGGGCTATGCCTAGCCAAGGTCGCGCACGGGCCCGAAGCCACGGCAGTCACGTGCGACATCTCGCTCGGCCAACCCAGGCCGGTCGTCCCTGAGAACTGGCGCCGCCGCGTCTTCGACGCGCTCCACGGGCTCTCTCACCCGGGTTCCCGCGCATCCGTCAAACTCCTCTCCAAGCGCTTCGTCTGGCGCGGCCTCAGCAGAGATGTTCGGACTTGGGCCTCCTCCTGCCTCGCCTGCCAACGGGCTAAGGTACAGCTGCACACCAAAGCACCCCTGGGAGACTTCGAGGTACCCAGCCGCCGCTTCGACCACGTACACGTCGACATCGTCGGTCCCCTGCCGCCATCGCAAGGCCAAGCTTATCTCCTCACGATGGTCGACCGCTACACACGCTGGCCTGAGGCAGTGCCGCTGACCTCCACCACCACAGCCGACATCGCCAGGGCGTTCGTTAACACCTGGGTGGCGAGGTTCGGCGTACCGGCCGACATAACCTCCGACAGAGGCGCCCAGTTCACCTCCGAACTCTGGACGGCCACAGCACGCAACCTCGGGGTGACGCTTCACCGCACCACGGCGTACCACCCGCAGGTCAACGGACTTTGTGAACGCTTCCACAGGTCACTCAAGGCCTCACTCCGCGCCGGCCTGCAGGACAGTACCTGGACTGACCGCCTACCGTGGGTGCTACTCAGCCTACGCACCGCGGTCAAGGAAGACCTCCAGTCCTCGGCAGCGAAGTTAGTCTACGGACAACCGCTGCGCGTCCCAGGCGAATTCCTTCCGGAGCCTACCAAGCCTTGGTCAGCCGAACAGCAGCGGCTCGACTCTTTCTCTTCCGCTCAGCAGTTCGCCCCACTTCCGGTCAACCGACATGGCGAACTCGCACCTCATGTCCCGCCAAATTTACAGCAGGCGCGCTTCGTCTTCGTGTGACACGACGCGCACCGCGGGCCCCTGCGACCCCCGTACGACGGTCCGTACGAGGTACTGCAAACCGGGGACAAGGTCTTCAAGCTGCGACTCGGCGACAGGGTCGAGACAGTCTCCATCGACCGGCTCGAGACAGTCTCCATCGACCGGCTCAAACCAGCACACACAGAACCAGGGGAACAGGTCCCTGTGGCCCAGCCTCCAACTAGAGGCCGTCCCCCCGGCAAGCCAGCACAGCCGGCGGCGAACCGCCCGACCCAACCAACCAGACCGGCGACCACTCAGAGCCGCTGCGGCAGAACCATTAGACCACCGTCACGACTCGTCCACTCCTCCTAAGCGGATTCTGGGGGGAGCTCTGTGGCGCCACGCCAGCACTGGACATAATCCGCTCACGGCAGCACAGACAGTCTAAACAGAAGCCCCCAGCCGGGGGCCCTTTCCTCCAGCAACTTGTTTCCCGCAGGGGCAGGCTGCCGGGAGCACTTCCTGTCTGGGAAGTATTTAAGTGGATGCGCGGGCTTTTCTAGTTCCTGTTTTTCATGTGGTTGGAATAAAGCAGTTGTGTTTTCAATAGCTCTGGTCTCGACTCCCACGTTTGCCGCGGTATCTCAACAACATAACCAAATACAACAAGTGAAATCCAGTCAGTGAAATGCTTTTTTCTTAACGAGCCGAGCGCACCAAGCAGCAAAGGACACTTAGCTGCCTGGTACGCACGGAACCCGCAAGGCCGGCAGCCATCTTCATCGGCGCCATCACAATAGGGTCCGCTCTCGCCTCGCTCCGCCTTTCCCGCACTCCTGCCCGACAATCTTCAGCCGCCGTGGTACCGACGTCCCGGGGCCTGCTTCTCCCTGGCTCAGCATGACATGAATTGATTTTTGCCAAGGTTTTTGGCTGCTGCTGGTTTGTTGCGGAGTGTATTAAGGTGGTCAGTGCTAGGCCCTTCAGTTGGTAAAATCTCATGAGTCATTCCATACTTTAAGGAAGTTACTTTGTCCTTAAACTTATCAAACACAGACTGAGGTCTACTCTTGAACAGCTCGTATGAGCTTGCTGTCATGTTGTCACGTAGGAACTGAAATGCAAGTTGTAGCTGACCTCTGTTCTTTGCCACTTTGTTTGGTTTTGACTAGAGATCGTACCATTCCATCTTTCTTCTGATCTTGTTCTCGTACAGCTCGGCGATGGGCAGGGCCACGTGGCCCAGGAAGTTGTCGAGCGGCAGGTGGTGGTTGTTGTGCTTGACGGTCAGGTGCAGCGTCCACCTGTCCGAGTTGTCGAGGACGATGGGCAGTTGCAAGGTGCACTCCTCCTTCCACTCGGGGCTCAGCGTCCTTCCCTTCACTGAGGTCATGTACTTCTCCTGGCTGAGGCGGATCACCATGTAGCAGTTGTTCAGCCCATTCTTACAAATGAGTTTGAGCAGAAACTCGGGGGAAAAAACACTTTTCAAAACAGGTGCAATTTGTGCCGGAATCGCTGATTGTGCCCAAAGTAGTTATCTCCCTGAAGTTCGGAGATGGAAATTGGATGAACTCAAGTTTGAAATTCTGTTTTCTATAATGTTGTACTTGCTATAATTAAGTCAACAGTTCATTGTAATTTCAAAGGTATTAATTCAATACTGAGTATTGTTTTCATTCTGTATATGAGGCATTAAAACTTGGGTCTGGTTTGAAAAAAGTATAGGCGTCGGCAGAACAGTGAGGATGTGTAACTACTTAAAAGGAACAGAGCATATAATTTGATCAAATGGGGGAAGGGGATTTACTCTTGTTGCTATGTGTTAGCAGGAAGCCTAAATATAGCAGAAAGGGATCCCTCCATCTCCATCAACATTTCTATCTTTTAGAACACAATTTCACAAGAAATAATCAACATGAGAAATCTTCCTGCTGTGTTTGCAATGTCACTATATCAGAACAACCAGAGGAAATCTCCCTCCGTAGAAACTTTTCCTAAAATGTCACAGACACCGGTAGCTTGATGGCTCAGTTAGGGGGAGTGTGCCGGCCCTAGGCCTTTCCCTTCGCTCCACCTTCTTCTCACAATGACAGTTGTCTTTAGTACTGCGTTATCTTTTTGTTGTTGTCATATACCCTAATGCTTTGTCCCTTTTAATTTAGTCTGTTTACAGGCTGTTTTTATACTATTCTGAGTCATGCGAAGGCTACATTTCAGTCTGTCTTTTCGAGCGAGGGTATAATGTGATCAGTTTTCCTAGAGTTTTGCCTTTTTAATGTTTTGAGTGAATCACTTGATCACACAGCTGTTGTCTTTCCAGGATATTATTTTTATGTGTATATTTGCATTCACTTCTTTGCATTCTCAATTTGCTGTAACAAAACCTAATAGAAACTGTTCTTAAAGAAAAAATGATGAGCATTAACAATCGGATCAAATAGGTAAGAACCTTGTCGCATTTAACTGTGATACATGATTGCTACAGAGACATGTACATGACAGATGAAGAGGCACAAGACAACAAAAGGAATAGGTTGGATGCTTGCACATACATCAGTCCCCAACAGAAGCAGTGGAATAGGTACTCTGTCACAAACATTCCGCTGCCAGTTATTTGAAATAATGATTTGAAGAAGAGTTGATGAATGATAACAGAAGAGCAAGAGAGCATTACACACTTAATATGCTGCCAACTGTGATCCGTAAATCCAACTTGGTCTCGGAATTATTCAATTTTTCCAATATTCCATCAGCTGAAACATTGCATCGATGCCATGTTGGATCCATTTGTTTCCCTGCCTGGGACAAGTGTACATATTGGGCCATAATTTGCTGTCAAAATAACAGTGAGGCTAATGATGCTTACCGTTATTTATACGTGAATGATACAGCAACTTCAGATGAGGGGCAGATGCATCACTAAACGCAAAACTCCAAAAGTCTCTGTCCGAGTTGTGCCGTTAGCTTTGTGAAAACAGCATCTCGCTGTCTGGCTCACCATTGACATGCACTGAATGACATGAAGTTGCTGTATTTGCGCAGTAGATATGAACTAAACCCGCCTCAGAAAGTTAAATCTTTCTATTTCAGTCTAAGAACCCTTTTAACAATGTGATATGTTAATTACTGCCAAACATCCTCTCTGGCACTGACAATTAACTATTACAAGTGTGGAGTCTCATTCCTTCAGGTATTACTTGTTGAAGATTTTAAAAATATTAAAATTTTAAATTGCCAGTTGTAGTGTATGTACCTTTAAGGGGAGAACTACTTTTTACAGCTCCTGTATACTGTAGTACCGGCAGTGACCACACCTGTATATAAACCCTGAGTAGGGATCTGTACTGTTAGTTTTAGAGTAACCCTCATCCAGTAAACACCGTTGATTGTTCCTCTGCAGTCTCTGTCTATTTATTGAAGGACACCATACATCAAGATTCACGGATTTAACATTGGCGACGAGTCGATTCGAACCTACCTGCAACTCTGCAGAAGAAGGCCGATTCCAGGGGCACGGGCGTCGACCATCCGGCGGAGACTCCAGCGAGGCGGGCTGGCAACAGGTACGGCGCAGACCCTTCCCGCACAGCGGCGGCTAGAGCCGACCGACGGCACAGGAAAAGGCCGAGCAGCGTCGACGGTGTAAAAGAGAGTGTAAAGCGCACAGGGCGCAGTCGGGGTTGAAGACCGAGCAGCGTCGATGGAAAAAAAAAAGAGAGAGAGGGTAGAGCGCACGGGGCGCAGCCGGGGTTCAGGACCGAGCGGCATCAACGAGAGAGGCGTGCAGGAAAACGCGCAGAGCGCGGCCGGTGTTCAAGGGCTGAGCAGCGTCCGCGGGGGAAGATAGGAAAGTGCGGGAGACGCCATTTGAGCCGCAGCGGTGAAGAAGGGAGACCGCGGGAGACGCCATTTTTAGCCAGTCTAACCACACCCAGGGATGCCGAAGAGTGGCAGTGTCACAGCGTTCGACAATGAAGTCGAAGATTGGGCGACATATGTAGAACGCATAGAAGTGTACTGCAAGGCGAGTGAAGTGCCAGATGCCAGGAAAGCACTGGTATTGTTGAATTTCATGGGTGCAAAAACGTATGGCTTACTGCGAAACCTAGTAACCCCAGAGAAGCAAGTGGAAAAGGATTTTGAAAGCATAGTGGCAATCCTACAGGACCACTTAAACCCCACACTGCTGCTGATAGCAGAAAGATTTAAGTTTCACAAAAGGAACCAGCATAAAGACGAAAGTAATGCTGAGTATTTAACGGAACTGCGCAAGCTATCGAAACACTGCCAGTTTGGAACGGGACTAGCAGATACTTTAAGGGACAAATTTGTGTGTGGGCTTCAAAGTGAAGGAACCCAGAAACGGCTTCTATTAGAAAAGGGTCTTACGCTGGACAAGGCTTTCAGCATGGCAGTATCACACGAAGCAGCCGCATGGGGCGCTGCAGAGATACAACGGAGACCGCAAGAATATGGCACAAATGAAATGTCATATGGAGCAGTGAAGTGTTATCGCTGCGGCAGAACAACACACGACCATAAGGATTGTTGGTTCAAGGACCAAGTGTGCAGACAGTGTGCAAAAGTAGGACACATAGCAAGAGTCTGCAGGTCGGGAAAGAAAACCAGCAGCAAGAAATCTCCATAGGAGAAGTACAAAAAGGTACATAAGGTGACGGAGAGGAGTTCAGACGAACAGAAAAGTGATACAGACTCTGGAAGCAAGGAGCTGGGTTGTCTGAAACTACATAATGTAATCAAAATGGAGGATCACCAAACTATCTGGGTCACGCTCAAGATAGACGGAGTCCAAGTGAAAATGGAATTGGACACAGGATCAGCACTAACAGTCATAAACCGAAGGGACTACAAGCGGCTATTCTCACATATACCCTTGAGAGATACAGAGATTGTCTTGAAGACGTACACGGGGCAAAAAGTCTACCCCAAAGGAAAAATAAGGGTGAACGTTATATATAACGGCAAGGAAACACCAAAAATGGACCTATATGTATTGCCAGATGGAGGACCACCACTACTAGGACGTGAATGGATCCGGAAGATACAACTAGATTGGCATTCCATACAAGCGCTGACTGTAGATGCCAAAAAGGATGACGACGTCACACCTGGACGACTGTCAAAAATGCTAACTGACGCACAAGAAGTGTTCCAGGAGGGACTCGGAACACTAAAAGGCATAACAGCGACGATCAAAATAGAGGAAAATGCAAGCCCAAAGTTTTTTAAGGCCAGACCGGTGCCTTATGCGATCCGCCCAGCCGTCGAAGCAGAGCTGGAAGGTTTGGAACGTTCTGGAGTACTGTCCAAAGTGGACTGGAGCGAGTGGGCTACACCCATCATTCCTGTAATGAAGAGGTCATTGAGTAATATGCCTGGGGAACCAAAGAAGGTTCGCATCTGTGGGGACTTTAAGGTGACAGTGAACCCAATCCTTCACACGGTACAATATCCGCTTCCGCGGATTGAAGATATTTTCGCCTCGCTATCTGGAGGAAAACGCTTCACTAAGATTGACCTGGCCCAGGCGTACCTGCAAATGGAGGTAGAAGAAGCCTCGAAACAGTACCTCACGATCAACACTCATAAAGGTCTCTACCAATACAACCGGCTGGTGTTCAGGGTAGCATCAGCTCCGGCTATTTGGCAAAGGGCAATGGATCAAGTCCTGCAAGGGATTCCAGGGACCCAGTGTTATTTGGACGACATCCTGGTCACGGGCAAAAATGACAGTGATCACCTCGCCAACCTGGAGCAGGTACTCACTAGATTGAAGGAATATGGGCTCCGAGCTAATCGCCACAAATGCGAGTTTTTCCAGAAGCAGATCTCGTATTGTGGCCACGTTATTGATGAAGAGGGGTTACATAAGTCCCCTGAAAAGATTGAGGCAGTAGTCAAGGCTCCAGCACCGGAAAATGTGTCACAACTGAGGTCGTTCCTCGGGCTGGTGAACTACTACCATAAGTTCTTGCCGAATTTGTCTACAGTACTACACCCACTGAACACCCTACTGCAAACGGGGGTACCATGGAAGTGGAATGACGAATGTAAACGAGCTTTCCAGAAGTGCAAAGAATTGATCACATCAAAAGAGGTGTTGGCTCATTTCAACCTAGCACTACCAATTCGGTTGGCGTGTGATGCCTCACCCTAATGTGGGGAGTGAAAAAGTTCAACCATTATGTGGTAAACCACTGTTTGTATTCCACTGTGTACATGTCTGTACATGCCTCGGCTGACTCCTCCCACGAGTCCAGGTATAAAGGTGACTGCTCCACAGTCCCTCTGTATTCTGGACTGGTCGACCACTCGAGGCACACCTTCATTCTCTTGTTAATAAAAGCCTGTTAGTTACTCGCTTAACCTCAGTCTTTTGAGTAATTGATAGCGCATCAATTTTATTAACAAGATTTTTTATAATGGAGAAGATCCTCACACCAGCATGCCTGGACTTAGACCATCGGGAGGCGGACGCATCCACCAAGTTTGCTCACTGGCTTAAGTGCTTTGAAAAATTCCTGATCGCCTCCGCTGCAACGGTCAAATCGGAGGAGGACAAACTGGATGTCCTGATCTCCAAAGTGAACCACCGAGCGTACTCGGTCATCCAGGATGCGACCTCGTACACGGCTGCTCTCAAGCTCCTCAAGGACCAGTACACGCGCCCAGTGAACGAGGTGTACGCCAGGCACCTCCTGGGGAGTCGTAAACAACAACCTGGGGAATCGACCGAGGAATACCTTCAGGCACTGTCTGTGCTTGGCCGGGCCTGTGGTTGTAAGGATGTAAAGGCCGCCGTGTACACAGAGGAACTTATCCGGGATGCTTTTGTGGCGGGCCACAGGTCCAATTACACCCGACAGCGACTGTTGGAGCAGAGTGACCTCGACCTCAACAAGGCCTCTAAACTCGCACTATCATTGGACGCAGTCCGGGGCATGGATGCCTATTCCTCTGCACCGCGGACGCCACGGGGAACGACAGCCTGGGACATGGTAGGACCGTCTCATAGCGCCGTGCCACCCCAGCCACATCCCAGCAACGGCCCAACTACCGCAGCAGTGTCCCAAGGCCAGAAATGCTACTTCTGTGGCCAGGCCAAACACCCTAGAGCGCGCTGCCTGGCGAAAAATGCGATCTGCTCGGGTTGCGGGAAGAAAGGACACTACGCCAGCGTCTGCAGGGCCAAAGCCACCCCGAACCCCAGCAGCGCCGCATGTGGGCCGTGCGGGCCGCCATCTTGGGCCTCCCCAGCCATGTGCGAACCACCGGAACAGCAGCCATTTTGGATGCCTCCAGCCACATGGGGATCATGGACTCCGCCATCTTGGATGCCAGCCGCCATCTTGGCCCCCAACACCGCCTCATCTGATACCCGCAACGACACACCGACCCCTACGCTGGCCTCTGTTACGCTGGACCAAGCGAGACCGCACCAACTGGCCCGGTCCACAATGGACATTAAGGTAAATGGTCACGAAACAATCTGCCTTTTTGACTCTGGGAGCACGGAGAGCTTCATCCACCCCGACACGGTGCGGCGTTGCTCTCTCCCAGTCCTGCCTGCGCACCAGCGGATTTCTATGGCCTCCGAGTCCCAGTCGGCGGACATTGGCGGCTACTGCGTGGTGACACTCTTAGTAGACGGGACTGTGTACGATAATTTTAAACTTCTGGTCCTGCCCCACCTCTGCGCTGCCGTCCTACTGGGGTTAGATTTTCAGTGCCACCTTAAAAGTGTTACGATGGCGTACGGTGGACCCCTCCCCCCACTCACAGTCCGCAGCCAGCAGCTTCCAAATTGCCCGCCGCGCACCAGGTGCAACCTCTCCACACTCAGAGCCACCCCCCCCCCCACTGTTTGCTAACCTCACCCCCGACTGTAAGCCCATCGCCACAAAGAGCAGGCGATACAGTGCCGGGGACAGGGTTTTCATTAAAACCGAAGTGGAGCGGCTCCTGAAGGAGGGGATTATTGAGGGCAGCACCAGCCCCTGGCGAGCCCAGGTTGTGGTCGTTAAGACCGGCGAGAAGCAGCGCCTGGTCATCGACTACAGCCAGACAATAAATCGCTACACCCTGTTGGACGCTTACCCACTCCCCCGCATAGCTGATATGGTCAACCAGATCGCGCAGTACCGCGTCTTCTCGACCATTGACCTGAAATCAGTGTACCACCAGCTCCCTATCCGCCCTGAGGACCACCAGTATACTGCCTTTGAGGCAAACGGCCGCCTCTATCACTTCCTTAGGGTTCCCTTTGACGTCACCAACGGGGTCTCCGTCTTCCAAAGGGAGATGGACCGGATGGTCGATCAAAATGCGTTGCAGGCCACTTTCCCATATCTGGACAATGTGACCATCTGTGGCCATGACTTGCAGGACCATGACGCAAACCTCGAAAAATTCCTCTGCAATGCCCAACTCCTGAACCTGACGTATAACAAGGAGAAGTGCATATTCCGCACAACCCACCTCGCCATCCTTGGCTGTGTTGTGGAACACGGAGTCATCGGTCCTGACCCCGACCGGATGCGTCCCCTTATGGAACTCCCACTGCCCCACTGCCTCAAGGCCCTGAAGAGGTGCCTAGGGTTTTTCTCCTATTACGCCCAGTGGGTCCCCTACTATGCGGACAAGGCCCGTCCGCTGATCAAGTCCACCTCTTTCCCCTTGACGGCAGAGGCCCGCTTAGCCTTCCACCGTATCAAGGAAGACATTGCCAAAGCCACCATGCACGCAGTGGACGAATCCATCCCCTTCCAGGCGGAAAGCGACGCGTCCGACTTTGCCCTGGCCGCTACCCTTAATCAGGCGGGGAGACCCGTGGCCTTCTTTTCATGAACCCTCCAGGGCCCGGAGACCAGACACTCCGCTGTTGAGAAGGAGGCCCAGGCTATTGTGGAGGCTGTGCGTCATTGGAGGCACTACCTGGCCGGAAAACGATTTACCCTGCTCACTGACCAGCGTTCAGTTGCTTTTATGTTTAACAACAAGCAGAGGGGCAAAATCAAAAACGACAAGATCTTGAGGTGGAGAATCGAACTTTCCACCTACAATTACGAGATCTTGTACCGGCCCGGGAAGCTCAATGAACCCCCGGATGCTCTATCGCGTGGCACCTGCGCCAGCGCGCAGATCGATAGACTGCGGGCCCTCCACAATGACCTCTGCCACCCGGGGGTCACCAGGTTCTTCCACTTCATCAAGGCCCGCAACCTGCCCTACTCCATTGAGGAGGTCAGGACCATGACCAGGAACTGCCAAGTCTGCGCTGAGTGCAAACCGCACTTTTATAGACCAGACAGGGCTCACCTGATAAAAGCCACTCGCCCCTTCGAGCGCCTGAGCGTTGATTTTAAAGGGCCTCTCCCCTCCTCCGACCGTAATGTGTACTTCCTCAACATTATTGATGAGTACTCCCGTTTCCCGTTCGCCATCCCCTGCCCGGACATGACCAGTGCCACAGTCATTAAATGTCTAAACGACCTCTTCACCCTGTTCGGTTTCCCCGGCTATATCCATAGCGACCGGGGCTCATCGTTTATGAGCGACGAACTCCGCCAGTACCTGCTCGCTAGGGGTATTGCCACAAGCAGGACCACCAGTTACAACCCCCGGGGGAACGGACAGGTGGAAAGAGAGAATGCGACAGTTTGGAAGGCCGCCCTGCTAGCCTTAAAGTCTAGGGGCCTTCCGACATCCCGCTGGCAGGATGTGCTCCCCGATGTGCTCCACTCTATTCGGTCACTGCTCTGCACTGCCACTAATGCCACCCCTCATGAGAAAATGTTTGTCTTCCCAAGGAATTCCACATCGGGTACATCGCTACCGCCATGGCTGACGTCCCCAGGGCCGGTCCTACTGAGAAGACACGTGAGGACCCATAAAATGGACCCCCTGGTCGAGAGGGTCGACCTCCTCCACGCCAACCCCCAGTACGCTTACATTGCGTACCCGGACGGGCGGGAGGACACAGTCTCCATACGAGACCTCGCACCCTCGGGGGCCCCAGTAACCCACTACCCACTACCACACCCCCCCCACGATCCAATATCCAACCCCAGCAGACGGCACGCCTGGGCCCCGCGACCCGCTCGACACCCACAAGGACTACACACCAGTGCCCCAGCCTACGCGGGACTCGACGCTGGAAGCTTCACTACCCCTGCCGTCGCCACGTCGATCACAGCGGCAGACAAGACCTCCGGAGAGACTCCAATACACAAACTTTTAATACACTTCACCCCGCCGGACTCATTTTTAAACAAGGGGTGAATGTGGTAAACCGCTGTTTGTATTCCACTGTGTACATGTCTGTACATGCCTCGGCTGACTCCTCCCACGAGTCCAGGTATAAAGGTGACTGCTCCACAGTCCCTCTGTATTCTGGACTGGTCGACCACTCGAGGCACACCTTCATTCTCTTGTTAATAAAAGCCTGTTAGTTACTCACTTAACCTCAGTCTTTTGAGTAATTGATAGCGCATCACATTATCTGCACGGGCAGAAGTTCACCTTGCTGACTGACCACCAACCACTTGTCTCCATCTTTAATCCAAAGAAGGGCATTCTGGTGATGACTGCGCAATGGCTACAAAGATGGTCCCTTTTCTAGGGGCGAACCAATATGAAATAGAGTATAAGGGCACGAAACAGCATGGAAACGCTGATGGGCTATCATGCCTGCCACTGCCTACTGCGGAGGAAGCACCAGCAGTGGACCCTGTTGAAATATTTTATTCGACTATAATTGAACGCTTGCCAGTAACTAACGCGGATATAGAGAAGGAGACCCGAAATGACCCGACACTGTCTCGGGTATATGACTTGACGGTGCAGGGATGGCCAACACATGGCGACTCACTGTTGCCAGCATTCTCATCCAGAAGAGAACAGCTGTCAGTATGCCAGGGGACCTTGATGTGTGGATCCCGAGTGGTAATTCCACCCAAGTTAAGGGAGAGAGTGCTCAATGAGCTTCACGAAGGCCATCTGGGAGGGGTGAAAATGAAAAGCCTTGCTAGGGCTTATGTGTGGTGGCCGGGGATCGATCAGCAAATCGAGGACCTGACAAAGAGCTGCTCAGGATGCCAGAAGGTCCAAAATGCACCACCACATGCCCCTCTACACCCATGGAAGTGGCCCTCCTCTCCATGGCAACGGGTGCATATTGATTTTGCTGGTCCATTCATGGACTCAATGTTTTTGATAGCCGTGGATGCGCACTCGAAATGGCCTGAGGTGATCAAAATGTCCTCCACCACCATGGAGAAAACGATTGCAGTCCTACGGACCATATTTGCCAGGAACGGCTTGCCAGAGCAGATTTGCTCTGATAACGGACCACAGTTTGTGTCCGAAGAGTTTCGGAAATTTATGAAAAGGAATGGGGTAAGGCATTACACATCCGCCCCGTATCATCCAGCCACAACTGGATTGGCTGAGAGGTTCGTACAAACCTTTAAAAAGGCAGTAAGGGCCATATGCGATGACGACATTCCAGTGCAGCATAACGTGGACAATTTCCTGTTAGCCTACAGAAATGCGACACATGCCATCACCAACCAGACCCCGGCCATGATGTTCTTTAACCGAAGGTTGAGATCTCGTCTGGATTTGCTCAGACCAAATGTACGAAGAGATGTTGAGAATAAGCAATTCCAGCACATCAATGAGAAGCCGACAAGGAGCTTCAATGTAGGGCAACCAGTCTTGGCCCGTGACTACCGAACAGAGAAATGGCAACCAGGAACAATATGCACACGGCAGGGGCCACTAATGTATGCAGTGGATGTTGGGGAGAACATTGTGAGATGCCATGTCGACCAGATCCTAGAGTCACAGGAACGAGTCAACCCCATGTCTCGCGTACCTGGTGATGAACCCAACATACAGGTAGCATCTACCCCAGAAACAGTAGCATCGGAAGCTGATGAACCAACCGATGACAGGGGGCCAGAATCGCCTCCGTACCAAGAGCAAGACACTCAGGAAAGGCGCTATCCAGAAAGGATCAGGAAGCCGCCCCAAGACTGAATTTATAACTGGACTATTTTCAGTTAATGTTGCATGTTAAAAGTGTTAATTGTTAAATGAATGTTATGGTACTGTTAATCTAAAAGGGGAGGAATTGTAGTGTATGTACCTTTTTTACAGCTCCTGTATACTGTAGTACCGGCAGTGACCACACCTGTATATAAACCCTGAGTAGGGATCTGTACTGTTAGTTTTAGAGTAACCCTCATCCAGTAAACACCTGTTGATTGTTCCTTTGCAGTGTCTGTCTATTTATTGAAGGACACCATACATCAAGATTCACGGATTTAACACCAGTCTTTCTTTCCCTCTTTATTTCTCTTTCTGTACCTAATTTGACATTGAATTCACCCTCTCTAATTTACACTTCCTTCTCAGGCCTTGCGCTGCTAATTTCACAATCCATCAATCTGATTGGTTAAGGAGATACACAGTTGCTCTGTTCACTCGCGTCCCAGATGCCTGGTTTCACTCGCTGCACTGTCATCCGCTCGCACTTTCATCAATTTACCACGCAAATTTTAAAAACTAAATGTGTACGGGCAAGTCTAACTAATGGCAGATGCCATTCGATGCCCTGCCACAGCAAATTATGGCTCAATGTGAAAGTGACTGGATTACAGAAAAGACCAGGAGTGGTACATTCGCAATTTATTGGAAACCCAACAAACATGACATTCTGTTCGGCTCTGTATGACCTGCATTCAGGAGTTGAAATGGTCTTTGCCTCGACTTGACTTGTTTTGTAATTAAGAAGCACTCAAGTAGATGTAATTGCACTCTGATCACACATCGGTGCTGCCAAGAATTATTATGAATAATACAGGCCGTGAGGTTAGGCGTTCGTGTTACAATGTTTTGCTAATGCAGAATGCTGGGTTTGTTGCATACAAAAATGATTGGAGGAACATCTAATGCTTAATAGTACTGATGAATCCACACAAAGCATCTTTTTCAAATGGTTCTTTGCTTGTTGTATAATTTACAATGCTTTTTATTTAAAAAAAATCAAAATAGGCCAACAGTTGCATGATATTTCAGAGAAGTGCCTACCTCCCATAGAAAAGTAAGCAAAAAAAGAATAAAATTTTTAACTCTGCAAAAAGGAGGCACTGGTGAGGGTGCAAAATAGATTTACAAGGATCATACCAGCAATGCGAGGTTATACCTATCAGGAAAGGATGAACAGGCTGGGTCTCTCTTCTCTTGCAAAGAGAAGGCTGAGGAGTGACCTAATAGAGGTCTTTAAAATTATGAAAGATTTGATAGAGTAGATTTGTGGGGAAGAGCAAAACTAGAGGCCGTCAATATAAGATAGTCACCAAGAAATCAAATAGGGAAGTCAGAAGAAATTTCATATCCAGAGAGTGGTGAGAATGTGGAACTCGCTACCACCGGAAGTGGTTGAAGTGAACAGTATAGATACATTTAAAGGGAGGCTAGATAAGCATATGAGGGAGAAGGGAATAGAGGGTTACGCTGATAGAGTTAGATGGGGAAAGATAGAAGGAGGCTCGAGTGGAGCATAAACGCCGGCATGGACTGGTTGGGCTGAATGGCCTGTTTCTGTGCCGTATATCCAATGTATGTAATCCTACGTATGCAAAATGTGAATGAGGGTTGGAATAAATATCCCCTTGATGCTACAAGAGATAAGCTCAATTTAATTTAATTTTTGAGGAGTTGTCAAGTTCTGAGCTTTGGTATCACAATATGTTACAGGAAACACATTTTACAACTAAAAATAAAAAATAACCACCAACGCTTACTTTATATAAACATATATATTTAACTTACATTGCAACAGTGACTAAAATTCAAAAGCACTTCATTGGCTGTACAGCACATTAGGACATCCTGAGGTCGTGAAATGCCCTACATAAATGCAAGTCTTTAGAGGAAAGTGTCTAAAAACTCTTTTATTTTTACCCTGACTCAAAACTGGGAAAATAATTAGACAGAATGAATTGGGAAAAAAGTAAAAATGTGAACCAAAGAAAGAAAAGAAGAAATAGTAAAAATCCCAAGAAAAAATATGGAAGTAAGAGAAAATAATTAAGTGCTGCTATTTTCTCACCTGATCTTATCTAAATTTCTCTGCATCTATCCCTTTGCGGTTTAAATATTTAATACATTACCATCTATTTTTCTTTTTTATTGGAAGCTATTTTATATTCCCCTCCCGTTCCCCTCTTGAGGGCTCCATTCACCATCACTGCAAGTGGCTTCTGAAGGTACCTTCTCCTAAGTTAAATATGTAACAGGGTACTTGGACATGCCTACAATGACTAAAGCCATCATCCAGGATTCTTACGAAGGGTCTGCCCCACTCTGTACCACTTTCCTAAGGCTATAGGTGAAATGAGGAACACTCCAGATTGGGATTCATTGGAGTGGGAAGTGGTGGAAAGATACAGTCACATATGCGTGTTCATAGATATGATCTTGGGTGTTACAATTGAGTCTCTTGTCTTTGTCATGTGGTGCATCCAGTGGATTGACTGAAACTCATTAATGTGGCATTCGAGTCATTTTCAAAACTATTATATTTATTTCAAGGTGAAACATCTGTTACTATCACCAGGCAACATTTTTCTCTGCTACATAAGAAATAGGAGCAGGAGTAGACCATTTGGCCCCTCGAGCCTGCTCCGCCATTCAATAAGATCATGGCTGATCTTCTACCTCATCTCCACTTTCCTGCACTATCCCCATATCCCATGATACCCTTAATATCCAAAAATCTATCAATCTCTGTCTTGAATATACTCAACGACTGAGCCTCCACAGCCCTCTGGGATAGAGAATTCCAAAGATTCACCACCCTCTGAGTGAAGAAATTTCTCCTCATCTCAGTCCTAAATGGCCGACCCTTTATTCTGAGACTGCGATCCCTGGTTCTAGATTCCCCAGCCAGGGGAAACATCCTCCCTGCATCGACCCTGTCAAGCCCTTTAAGAATTTTGTATGTTTCAATGAGATCACCTCTCATTCTTCTAAACTCTAGAGAATATAGGCCTAGTCTACTCAATCTCTCCTCATAGGACAATCCCCCCATCCCAAGAATCAGTCTGGTGAACCTTAGTTGCACTCCCTCTGTGGCAAGTATATCCTTCCTTATGTAAAGAAACCAAAACTGTACACAATACACCAGGTGTGGCCTCACCAGGGCCCTATATAATTACAGTAAGACATCTTGGCCTAGAAATTCAGTATCGCCACATTTGGGGCACTACAGCCGGGTGTTCGCTAAATTTAGCGCCCGGCGCAACTTAGCGCCACCTTCGCCGAAATTGAGTTGCATCGCCCCAAGAGGTTGCTGCTGCACTAAAGCAGGCGGTGCACGACTATCATAAGGCACTAAGCCGGCGAGCCGAGGCGCTACCACCGAGGGCGGGCACAGCGCAGGTGCGGCGAGTTGTTGATTGAAGGCAGACATGCTGGCGCCGGTCAGCTCTTAAAGGGGGAGGGTCGATTTGTTTTGCTGCTGCGCCCTGCACACTGCAGCCCTGAATCCAGGCCTAAACAGAGCTGCTTCAAGATTGCAACGCCCACGACTATGGAGAAGGCCAGGGAGCGAGCGCAGCGCTTAAGCGAGGGTGCCCTGAAGCTTCTGGTTGGCGCAGTGGAGCGCAGGCGACCTGTCCTGTTCCCTGACAGTGGCAGGAGGCCGCTGCCCAGCAATACAGAAAAGCCTGGAGGGAGGTGGCAAACAGGGTGACCTCCAGCAGCTTGGTCCCCAGGACACCCACGCAGTGCAGAAAAAAGTTCAACGACCTCACTCAGGTTGTCAGGGTGAGTACCCTTTCCAGTATCCTCTTCATCCCTGCATGTGCACCTCACTTTACGGCCAAAGGGTCCTGAAAGCCCCAATGCCCAGCCCTCATCCAACAGCTATGGGACTCTTATGAAAATCACATGCACATTCACCACTTTACACAGTCAGGGCTATTCCACCATGGGAGGCAGTGCAGGCAAGATGAGGGCTTGACACTGTCAGGGCTATTCCACCATGGGAGGCAGTGCAGGCAAGATCAGGGCTTGACACTGTACTCAGAGGCCATCCTTTCTCTTGCAGGGCAAGCTGGCCCACAATCGCAGGCAGCAGCTATGGACCGGGGGAGGCTGTCCTGACCTTAAAGAGCTCAGCGATCTGGAACAGCGAGTTGAGCGGATTATGGCAGGCTGGATGATTGGCCCCGTCGCCAGTGGAGATGCCGACCCCATTCTGGACAGCAATGGTAGGGTCATCACCTTTTTGACCTCTCTCTTTCCACTTGTGCCTTACACCAGCATCCTTTGCCACTCTCGAACCAATGCAGTGCATAGCAGCACTCATGCCTCCCTCGCTGCCGCCCTGTCATCACTCTAAAGCAACTCTTGTGCCTCCCTGCTTTCAGATGCTGAATCGCCAGGTGAGGAGGTGGGCCCTCAAGCTGGCACTGTGTCTGATTCAGAATTCGAGGAGGAGGAAGAGGAAGCCGGCCCATCAGTGCCACCCTCAGCCAAGGCAGCCCATGGCCATGATGGGGACACGTCTTCCCTGGAGGGGAGCAGGGGGGAAGGGTCTGATGAGGGTGAAGCTCCGGGGCCCAGCGGGCTGCAGCAACGCGGGAGGGGTGGGGAAGCTTGGCGGCCTTCTCCCCGGAGGGTGAGTGCGGCCTCCAGTCCTGCTACGGTGAGCGCAGAGGAGGTGCAGCTCCTTGGTGAAATGGGCGCCCAGGCTCAGCGCAGGCACACTGAGCTCATGGCTGCAGTGGCAAGGATGCCTGACTCCATAGAATCACTGGCAAGGAGTGTTCAGGAATTCGGGGCAGCACAGGCCAGGAGTCTGCAGGAATTCAGTGCAGCACAGGCCAGGAGTCTGCAGGACTTCAGGGCAGCACAGGCCAGAAGTCTGCAGGACTTTGGGGCTGCACAGGTTAGGAGTCAGTCAGACTTCGCTGCATCACATGCGGCTTCCAGCCAAGTGCTTAGTCATGCCATGCATTTACTGGCTGGTCTGATACAGACACAGATCAGGGCCACACGGGCACTAACTGCTGCCACCCTCGCTGGATCGGCCAGGAATCGCCGGGGCCCTCGCCGTGCCGCAGCAGCCCAGCAGGCTGTGTTTCAGCAGATTGCTGCGCATGCTTCAGTGCTGGCCTGTGCGAGTGCCAGTGCATCGGCTGACCAGGGAGTGCCTGTGCTCTGTCAGGTTGGCAGCATTCCTGCTGCCAACACTGTCACTCCTCCACTGCAGTTGCCGCCACCCGTAGGACAGACTGCTGCCGCCCAAGCAGAGTTGGAGCAGTCAGCAGCCGGGCCCTCCAGGCCCAGAGCTGGTCCAGGCCGTCCCCCAAGGGCATCTGCCGTCTCACCATCTGACCCTCAGCAGTCTTCCCCCAGCCTTGCTGCAGCCACTGGGGTCCCATTGAGGAGGAGCTGCAGGGCAGGAAGGGGCCAATCGCGCAGGCGAGGCGGATTACCCTCGCAGGCAAAAAAGTAGAAGGTGTGGCAAAATGTTTTTTTTTATATGAAGGCCGAGAATGTGATTTTTTTTATATGAAGGCCGAGAATTTTATGTTTTTTTTATATGAAGGCCGAGGATTTTATGTTTTTTTTATATGAAGGCCGAGGATTTTATGTTTTTTTTATATGAAGGCCGAGGATTTTATGTTTTTTTATATGAAGGCCGAGGATCATGGCCATTTTTGTTTAACTGTTTTTTTCATTTTCTCCAGGTTGTGAGAGCCAGTTATGTATCTGACTGTTTTTTTGGGGGTTTCTCTGTATTTGTTTGTCATGCGGGAAGGGCACAGAGTTTGTCAAATAAAAAATGGTCTTTATTCAGATTGTCCATGTTTGCACTTTGAAATATTTGTTGCCTTGACCGGCTAAGGGTTTGCGGAGCGGCTCCATTCATGTTTTCATGTTCTTTCAATGGCACAAGCCATTCCCTGAGAGGGGGCCTAGAACAAACTTGCAATAAGCCGCTGACGGATGGCCCTTGCACTTTGTGCCTCCCTCCCATCTTGGTGCTCCTCCTCCTCCTCCTCCTCCTCCTCTGCCTCCTCCTCTGGTGGTCCTCCAATGTCTGCTGGCAGTGGCTGAGTCCTGAGGATAGCCAGGTTGTGCAGCATGCAGCACACTACAATGAAATGGGGTACTCGTAGGGCTCCCCCAGAATGGTCCAGACAGTGGAACCGTTGCTTCAGCACGCCGATTATGTGCTCAATGATGTTCCTGGCCGCTTGATGGCTGTCATTGTATCGTTCTTCGGCAGGGGTGGTGGGCGCACGGAGCGGGGTCATCAGCCAGGTGCACAAAGGATAGCCCTTGTCCCCGATAAGCCAGCTTCCTGGGTGAGCCGGGGCTTCGAAAATGTCTGCCACAGAAGTCTGGTGCAGGATGAAGGCGTCGTGGCTGCTGCCTGGAAAGCGGGCATTGACAGCTAGTATGAGCTGCCTGTGGTCACACACCAGCTGGACGTTCAGCGAATGGTAGCCCTTCCGGTTGCAGTAATCCTCGGCATTCTCTAGAGGCGCTCGCAAAGCCACATGCGTGCTGTCAATGGCGCCCTGGACCATGGGGAAGCCCGCTATTCTTGCAAATCCCATTGCGCGCTCTTGCTGCTTGTCCGGGGTCATGGGGAAGGAAATGTACTGACGTCTCCTTCTGAAGAGGGCATTCGTCACCTGGCGGATGCAGCAATGCACCGCGAACTGGGAGACAATGTCCCCAGTAGCGGATTGGAAGGAGCCGGTGGCATAGAAGTTGAGGGCCACTGTCACCTTCACTGCCACCGACAGAGACGTCCTGCTCCTCAGCTGTGGCTGCAGATCTCTCTGAAGCAGGCGGCAGATCTCAGTGACCACCTCCCTTCTGAATCGCAGCCTTCGAATACACTGCTCCTCAGACATGTTGAGGTATGAGAACTGCTGACGGTATACACTGGGTGGGTAAGGCCTCCTGTGCCGACGCCTGTTGGCCCTCCTCCGTCTGGCATGATTGGCACTCTCTCTCGGCGTCTCTGAGCCCTTTCAATGCAATGGAGAGACCCAACGTTTCCACCCATTGCAGCCCCCATTATATGTGGCGACTCAAGGCTATGGCACTGAAAGTTAATTCCAACTGCAAAGCTCTGGCCTGAAGCCAGAAGTACCTGTGCGAGTGCTGAGTCAAAGCAGAAAGCTCTCTCCCTTTGCCTCTCTCCAAACCTCTCTCTCTCACACAGAAGGAGTGGAACAAAATGGCTGCCACAAAGAATGCAGGAAGAGTCCCCTTTAAATAGCGCCCCCAGCACCCCACAGCGACTGGGAACCGTTCCACTCAACCAGTCGCTGGGAGCGCCAGGTGCACAGAAGGGGGGCGCCACTGAAGTTCCGGTTCGGGGTGCACCAAGGGTGTTGCACCATGAAATGACGTCAGGATCTGCGCGCGCACCTGAGCGGGCGCTGCGGTTTTACGCCGCCGCTAATTCTTGACTGAAGTTCGCGAGAGGCGCAGATCGTGCCGCGCCCGGGCGCTAGCCACTTCGCGCCCCACTTGTCGCCCTCTTAAGGCGCTAGCGGCTGGCGCTAACAACTGAATTTCTAGGCCCTTTACTCTTATACTCAAATCCTCTTGTAATAAAGGCTAAATACCATTTGCTTTCCTAATTGTTTGCTGTACCTGCATGTTAACTTTCAGTGATTCATGTACAAGGACACCCATGTCCCTCTGAACACCAACATTTCCCAATCTCTCACCATTTAAAAAATACTCTGCTTTTCTATTTTTCCTACCAAAGTGGATAACTTCACATTTCTCCACATTATATTTCATCTATATATCTCTTGTTTCATGCTACATAAATGCCAGCTAATGGCTATCTCAAGCAAGAGAACATAGGAACATAGGAACAGGAGCAGGCTGTTCAGCCCCTCGAGCCTGTTCCGCCATTTAATGCGATCATGGTTGATCTGCGACCTAACTCCATTGTGTGCAGTTTTGGTCACCTTATCTGAGGAAGGATGTTCTTGTCATGGAGGGAGTGCAGCAAAGGTTCACCAGACTGATACCTGGGATGGCAGGAATGACGTCTGAAGAGAGATTGGGTCGATTAGGCTTATATTCGCTAGAGTTTAGAAGAATGAGAGGGGGTCTCATTGAAACTTATAAAATTCTAACAGGACTAGACAGACTAGATGCAGGAAGGGTGTTCCCGATGGCGGGAGAGTCCAGAACCAGGGGTCACAGTCTAAGGATAAGGGGTAAGCCATTTAGGACTGAGATGAGGAGGAATTTCTTCACCCAGAGAGTGGTGAACCTGTGGAATTCTCTACCACAGAAGACAGTTGAGGCCAACTTATTAAAAATATTCAAGAAGGAGTTAGACATATTTCTTAAGGCTAAAGGGATCAAGGGATATGGGGAGAAAGCAGGGACAGGGTACTGAATTTGGATGATCAGCCATGATCTCATTAATTGGCGGAACAGGCTCTAGGGGCTGAATGGCCTACTCCTGCTCCTATCTTCTATGTTTCTATGTTTCTATACCTACCTTTGGCCCATATCCCTTAATAATTTTAGTTAACAAAAAGCTATCAATCTACGATTTAAAATTAACAATTGATCTAACATCAATTGCCGTTTGCGGAAGCGCGTTCCAATCTTCTACCACCCTTTGTATGTAGAAGTGTTTCCTAATTTTACTCTTAAACCTTTTGGCTCTAATTTTTAGACTATGTCCCCCTAGCCCTCGAATCCCCAACCAGCAGAAAAAGTTTCTCTCTATCTGCCCTATCTGTTCCCCTTAATATCCTGAATACTTCAATCAGATCACCCCTTAACCTTCTAAATTCTAGGGAATACAACCCTAATTTGTGTAATCTCTCTTCGTAACTTAACCCTTGAAGTCTGGGTATCATTCTGGTAAACTTACACTGCACTCCCTCCAAGGCCAATATATCCTTCCTAAGGTGTGCTGCCCAGAACTGCTCACAGTACTCCAGGTGTGATCTAACCAGGGTTTTGTATCGCTGCAGCATAACTTCTATCCCCTTGTACTCTATTCCTCTAGATATAAAGGCTAGCATTCCATTAGCCTTTTTGATTATTTTCTGTACCTGTTTATGACATTTTTATGATCTATGCACCTGAACCCCCAAGTCGCTTTGGACATCCACTGTTTTTAGCTTTTCACCATTTAGAAAGTACCCTGTTCGCTCCTTTTTAGTTCCAAAGTGGATGGCATCACATTTGCCTACATTGAAATCCATTTGCCACAGTTTTGCCCATTTGCTTAATCCCTTTGTAATTTTATGCTTTCATCCACACTGCCGACAACGCCACCTATTTTTATGTCATCGGCAAATTTGGATATATGACTTTCTATGCCATCATCTAAGTTGTTAATAAGTATTGTGATTAGTTGAGGCCCCAACACAGATCCCTGTGGGACACCACTAGTCACATCCTGCCAATTTGAGTACCTACCCATTATCCCTACTTCCTGTCTCCTGCCACTCAGCCAATTTCCTAACCAGATCAATAATTTGCCCTCAATTCCATGGGCTTCTACCTTAGTTAACAGTCTCTTATGTGGGACTTTATCAAATGCCTTCTGGAAGTCCATATAAATAACATCCATAGACATTCCCCTGTCTACTACTTTTGTCACCTCTTCAAAAAATTCAATCAGGTTTGTCAGTCATGACCTACCTTTCACAAATCCATGCTGGCTCTCTCTGGTCAACTGAAAATTTTCGAGGTGTTCAGTCACCCTATCCTTAATTATAGACTCTAGCAATTTCCCGACAACAGATGTTAGGCCAACTGGTCTATAATTCCCTGGTTTCCCTTTGTCGCTATTCTTAAAAAGCAGAGTGACATGCGCAATTTTCCAATCTAAAGGGACGGTTCCTGAATTGAGAGAACTTTGGAAGATTATAGTTAGGGCAACTGCAATGTGCTCACCTACTTCCTTTAAAGCCCTGGGATGGAAACCATCTGGCCCAAGAGATTTGTCACTCTTTAGTGCCATTATTTTCTTCATTCTTGTTAATTTACTTACATTAATTTCCCTGTACCCGATTCAATATTAGTTTCTTTGGGATTTCCAGCATTCTTTGGGATAGCCTCTTCTGCTACTGTAAATACTGATGCAAACTAATTATTCAATATGTCTGCCATTTCCCCATTGTCATTGACAATATCACGACTTTCAGTTTTTAAGGGGCCAACATTTCTCCTGACCACCCCCTTTTTCCTAATGTAACTGTAAAAATTCTTCATATTGATTTTGATATCCCTAGTCCAAGCACTCCCACTGACCTTTGACATCACTACCATCATCAAATCCCCCACCATCAACAGGGTAATGAAACTTAGTTGAACTGGCTATATCAACACCACAATTACAAGGGCAGGGCAGAGGCTGGGTACTCTGCGATGAGTAACACACCTCCTAACCCCTCAAAGCATCTCCACCATATTCATGGCTCAAGTCAGAAGTGTGATGGAATATTTACCACTCATCTGGATGATTGCAGCTGTAATGACAATTAAGAAACCGATACCGTCCAGGATAGAACAGTCCACTTGATTGGTGTCCCTGCCACTGGATTCAATCTCTACCCCCTCCATCATCACACACACTGTGACTGCAGTGTATACTATCTACAGGATACACTGCAGAAACACATCAAGCCTACTTCAACAGCATTTCCCAGCCATGGAAAATCTACCACTGCAAAGAACTAGAGCAGCAAGGTCATGGCAACACCAACATCTCCACATTCCCTGAAATGTCACACACTAATCTGACTTGGACACACATTGCCATTCCTTCATCATCATAGAGTCAAACTTCAGGGACCCTTACCTAACGCCATCAAAACAACATCATCACCACAAGCTCTGCAGTGGTTCAAGGAGAACGTCTACCACCATGGCAACTAGAGATGGACAATAAGTGCATGCTTGCCTCATCCTGAACAAAAGTAATTAAAAAAAAGACTGGAGCAGGCCAGGAGCAGCAGGGAGAGAAGGGTGAGGTAGCGAGAGAAGCAACTGTATGGATGACTCTACCAGAATAACATGAAGAAGAGTCTTTGGGCTCAGTATTCAGTATGTTAATGCCTTAAGTAGCTGAACCATATAGAGCAGGTAGGTACCAGGCTTGCACATTGTGGAGTTGGCTGTACTTAGCCAAAGCAGCAGTAGGAGCCCTACAACTGGCCTCAGCATCTGTGGACTAAGAAGGGGAAAGCTGGTCTGAATTCTTGCTCCTGAATCACATCTGAATCATCCCTGCTGAAAGTGCACATGTGTAGATGTAGGGTGAGGACAGGACCTGTGCACCCTTTGCAGTCAAATGGCCTGCCGACAGGCACGGTTAAGATTCCCAAATGAATAATGACCACTCGGGAAAGATACCAGAGCAGCCCATCATCCTGGAACTGTATCCCAGCAAGAAGTTAATGTGTTCATGAGAGGAGGGGGATTGAAGAAAAATTGATAGAAAATTGGCAAGAAAACAAAAAAAGCAAGTTGAACACATGGGCACAGGCACAGGCTGCGAAGGATTAGCATGCTGTTCTACATCTACCTTTTTATGTTATTGAGAATGATAAGGTTGTGTTCTTCCTTTGCTCTTCCCGTCCTTGGATCTCCTATACATCCTCCTTAGCCGAAGAAGTGGTAATCTGTCTCCTCCACCAAGCTGCTCTGAATCTGACTTTTAGGAGATGTTGTCCTTTCAACATGTCCTTTCTCCATGTGGAAAAAGTACCTGTATTCTTTTTGGTGTCCTTCCTTGATGGTGGACAACATTTGGGTGTTGACATACTGTGCCATCATGTCTCTGTGGTTTCTATACATAACCTTAAAACTTCAACACCTTATTCCCAGTTCACTTTATATTAGTGAGTCATATCCTAACTCGCACCAAGTCCCGTTCACCCATCACCCCATGCTCACCGACCTACATTGGCTCCCAGTCAGCAATGCCTTGACATTAAAATACTCATCCTTGTTTTCAAATCCCTCCCTGGCCCAGCCCCTCCCTATCTCTGTAACCTCCTCCAGTCCTACAACTAATGTTCCCTGTAATTTTTTCTAGCGCCGTGCAGCCCCTTAAAACATGGCCATTCAAAATACCATGCATGCGCGGTTTTTTGCATTGAAAAGCCGGCAAGCTGGCTGCGCGGAATCTCTGGAGCACCGTGCGGCTGCGCAGCCACACAGCTTAAAGGAAATGCTGCCTACAACCCTCGAGAACTCTGCATTCCTCCAATTCTGGCCTCTTGTGTATCCTCAATTTCCATCGCCCTGTTGAGATACCGCGGCAAACGTGGGAGTCGAGACCAGAGCTATTGAAAACACAACTGCTTTATTCCAACCACATGACAAACAGGATCTAGAAAAGCCCGCGCATCCACTTAAATACTTCCCAGACAGGAAGTGCTCCCGGCAGCCTGTCCCTGCGGGAAACAATTTGCTGGAGGAAAGGGCCCCCGGCTGGGGGCTTCTGCTTAGACTGTCTGTGCCGCCGTGAGCGGATTATGTCCAGTGGTGGCGTGTCGCCACAGAGCTCCCCCCAGAATCCGCTTAGGAGGAGTGGACGAGTCGTGACGGTGGTCGAATGGTTCTGCCGCAGCGGCTCTGAGTGGTCGCCGGTCTGGTTGGTTGGGTCGGGCGGTTCGCCGCCGGCTGTGCTGGCTTGCCGGGGGGACGGCCTCTAGTTGGAGGCTGGGCCACGGGGACCTGTTCCCCTGGTTCTGTGTGTGCTGGTTTGAGCCGGTCGATGGAGACTGTCTCGACCCTGTCGCCGAGTCGCAGCTTGAAGACCTTGTCCCCGGTTTGTAGTACCTCGTACGGACCGTCGTACGGGGGTCGCAGGGGCCCGCGGTGCGCGTCGTGTCGCACGAAGACGAAGCACGCCTGCTGTAAATTTGGCGGGACGTGAGGTGCGAGTTCGCCGTGTCGGTTGACCGGAAGTGGGGCGAACTGCTGAGCGGAAGAGAAAGAGTCGAGCCGCTGCTGTTCGGCCGACCAAGGCTTGGTAGGCTCCGGAAGGAATTCGCCTGGGACGCGCAGCGGTTGTCCGTAGACTAACTCCGCTGCCGAGGACTGGAGGTCTTCCTTGACCGCGGTGCGTACGCCGAGTAGCACCCACGGGAGGCGGTCAGTCCAGGTACTGTCCTGCAGGCCGGCGCGGAGTGAGGCCTTGAGTGACCTGTGGAAGCGTTCACAAAGTCCGTTGGCCTGCGGGTGGTACGCCGTGGTGCGGTGGAGCGTCACCCCGAGGTTGCGTGCTGTGGCCGTCCAGAGTTCGGAGGTGAACTGGGCGCCTCTGTCGGAGGTTATGTCGGCCGGTACGCCGAACCTCGCAACCCAGGTGTTAACGAACGCCCTGGCGATGTCGGCTGTGGTGGTGGAGGTCAGCGGCACTGCCTCAGGCCAGCGTGTGTAGCGGTCGACCATCGTGAGGAGATAAGTTTGGCCTTGCGATGGCGGCAGGGGACCGACGATGTCGACGTGTACGTGGTCGAAGCGGCGGCTGGGTACCTCGAAGTCTCCCAGGGGTGCTTTGGTGTGCAGCTGTACCTTAGCCCGTTGGCAGGCGAGGCAGGAGGTGGCCCAAGTCTGAACATCTCTGCTGAGGCCACGCCAGACGAAGCGCTTGGAGAGGAGTTTGACGGATGCGCGGGAACCCGGGTGAGAGAGCCCGTGGAGCGCGTCGAAGACGCGGCGGCGCCAGGTCTCGAGGACGACCGGCCTGGGTTGGCCGAGTGAGACGTCGCACGTGACTGCCGTGGCTTCGGGCCCGTGCGCGACCTTGGCTAGGCGTAGCCCTGGCAGGCTGGTAGCCGCCGAGAGGAGGTCTGGGTCCGTGAGCTGGGCCGCTGCTAGTTGTGCGTAGTCGACCGCGAGGTGATTCGCACAGACGGCGGGACGGGAAAGGCAGTCGGCGACCACGTTGTCTCTACCGGAGACGTGCTGAATGTCCGTAGTAAACTCGGAGACGGCCGCGAGCTGGCGTTGCTGCCTAGCGGACCAGGGTTCGGTGTGCTTGGCCATCGCGTATGTGAGTGGCTTGTGGTCCACATACGCGGTGAAGGGGCGGCCTTCCAGGAGGAACCTGAAATGGCGGACCGACAGGTGGAGTGCGAGAAGCTCGCGGTCGAAAGTGGAGTATTTGACCTCCGGGGGGCGCAGTTGGCGGCTGTAGAAGGCAAGTGGCTGCCACGCGCCATTGACCCACTGCTCGAACACGGCCCCGACCGCGTGGTCGGAGGCGTCGGTGGTGAGCGCGACCCGGGCATCGGCCCTCGGGTGCGCGAGCAGAGTGGCGTCAGCGAGCGCGTTTTTGGTGGTGTCGAAGGCGGCTGCCGTGTCAGTGGTCCAGGCTACGTCCATCTTGCCGGATTTTCCTCGGAGGGAGTCGTATAGGGGCTTCATAAGGGCTGCGGCTCTGGGGATGAACCTGTTGTAGAAGTTCACCATCCCGAGGAACTCCTGGAGGCCCTTGATGGTTGTGGGGCGGGGGAATTGCTGGACGGCCTGCACCTTGTTGGGCAGGGGGACGGCCCCAGCAGGGGTGATGTGGTGACCGAGAAAATCGATCTCGGTTAGGCCGAATTGGCACTTCGCCGGGCTGAGGATGAGCCCGTGTTGGGCTAGGCGCCCGAACAGGATGCGAAGGTGTTCGAGGTGTTCCTGTTTGGAGGAGCTGGCCACGAGAATGTCGTCTAGATAGACGAATAGGAAGTTCAGGTCCCGGAGGACTGAGTCCATAAGGCGCTGGAAAGCCTGTGCTGCATTCTTGAGGCCGAAGGGCATCCTCAGGAACTCGAACAGGCCGAATGGGGTGATGACGGCCGTTTTGGGGATGTCTGCGGGGTGTACGGGGACTTGGTGGTAACCGCGCACCAGGTCGACTTTGGAAAAGACGGTTCGTCCGGCCAGTCGGGCCGAGAAGTCCTGGATGTGTGGCACCGGGTATCGATCGGGGGTGGTGGCGTCGTTGAGGCGGCGGTAGTCCCCGCAAGGGCGCCAGCCTCCGCCGGGCTTGGGGGCGATGTGGAGGGGCGAGGCCCAAGGGCTGCTGGAGCGGCGGATGATGCCGAGTTGTTCCATGTTGGTGAACTCGGCCCGCGCGATTTCCAGCTTGGCCGGGTTGAGTCTGCGGGCGTGGGCAGAAACTGGGGGGCCGGTGGTGGGGATATAGTGTTCCACACCGTGCTTGGCGGCTTTGGCCGAAAAGGTCTGGTTAGTGAGGGCGGGAAACTCAGCTAGGAGTGCCGAGTAGTCGTCCGTGGCTCTGGCGAGGCAGTAGGTCGTCAGGCCGGCCGAACGGGCCGGGGTAAAGGCGCCGGGGATGGGTGCCATAGTGTTGATGTCGACGAGGCGGTGCCTCGGAATGTCGACAAGGAGGCCGTGGGCGCGTAGGAAGTCGGCGCCAATGAGTGGGCAGAGGACCTTGGCTGTGAGGAACTCCCAGCGGTAGCGGCGGCCCGCGAGGTCGAGCGTGACCATGCGGGTGCCACATGTGCGGATTTCAGAGCCGTTGGCTGCAGCCAGTGTGATACCCCGTGTGCCGCGTTGGATCTCGAGGGCGGAGGCGGGGGTGATGCTGTGCTGGGCCCCTGTGTCGCACAGAAATCGGCGGTTGGTTCTGTCGTCAGTGACGTACAGTAGGGGCTCCTTCTGCCCCGCGGCCATTGCGGGGGCCGGTGCGGGGGGGGGTTTGAAGGAACACGGTGGCGTGCAGCGTTGAGCCCTAGCGCCAAAACGGGTGTGGTAGTAGCAGTGACCCGGAGTGGTAGGGCGGTCGGGCCTAGCGGCCCGAGAAGACCGCGTGGTCGTTGCCGTGAGGTCGGGCGCGACGTCGCGAGCGGCCTGTGCAGAGAGCAGCCGGTCGGCCTTTTCGGCTATATCATTCAGGTCCGTGGAGTCAGACTCCACAATGAGCGGGCGGATGCTGGCGGGGAGCTGCCGAATGAAAAGCGTGCGAAAAAGGGCGCCGGGATTTTTGTCGTCTGAGAGGGACAGCATGTGGGAAAGCAGGTCTGATGGTGAAGCGTCACCAAGGCCGGGGAGGTCCAGGAGTTGGCAGTGGCGCTGGTAAGAGGACGTTTGAAATTTTTTAAGTAGCGCAGCCTTCAGATGTTCGTACTTGCCCTCCGTTGGTGGATTCTGCAGCGCTGCCCAAACCTTGGGGACTGTAGCGTAGGTGAGCGAGGCGACGAGGTAGTCGTACTTCGAGGCGTCGACTGTAATGCCTTTCAGCCGGAATCTGGACTCAGCTTGAACGAACCAGGCTTCGGCGAGGTTCTCCCAAAAGTCTGGTAATTTAACCGTGACTGCGTTTGTATCCGCCATGCTAGCTTAGGATTCGTCCTGAGCGTCGGGGTCACCAGTGTTGAGATACCGCGGCAAACGTGGGAGTCGAGACCAGAGCTATTGAAAACACAACTGCTTTATTCCAACCACATGACAAACAGGATCTAGAAAAGCCCGCGCATCCACTTAAATACTTCCCAGACAGGAAGTGCTCCCGGCAGCCTGTCCCTGCGGGAAACAAGTTGCTGGAGGAAAGGGCCCCCGGCTGGGGGCTTCTGCTTAGACTGTCTGTGCCGCCGTGAGCGGATTATGTCCAGTGGTGGCGTGTCGCCACAGCCCCACCATTGGAGGTTGTGTCTACAGCCGTCTAGGCCCTAAGCTTTGGAATTCCCTCCCTAATCCTCTCCGCAGGTCTATGATGTTGTGAGCTTTCTGAACCTCAGATCATGTGTATTAGACCTTTGTGTTTAATGTAGGTTTAACTCTATCTCTAGTCTTTACTGTGTTTTCTAATAGTATGATATAAAGAATAACCCCTTGTGGTTATTCGGGACTTTAAAAAATGGAGACCTTTCAGAGTTGCTAAGGTAATTTTGTACTTATTAGCCTATCAAAAGCTATGAATCCGAATTCAGATTAAAACATCTGTTAAAAATACAGACCTATGTTTTGTGAAATGGTGAACACAGTCCCCCATTACCATCAATTATGCAGGTGAGTTTCCTGCATTTGGGGAAATTGCCCACCGAAGGTCAATATGAAATGCAGCCAATGGAGGGAGACTCACATATCTGCCACTGGTTATACTCCTGTGGTCAGGGCCCTGAGAAATATCTGGCACCCTAAGGCCAATGAGAATGTAGATTCTGCAGGAGCTGAACCCAGAGCAGGGCAAGTTTCCGCTTGCTATATCAGCACAATCCGAGCGGAATCAGCCGAACCAGCGCAAAAGATTGGGGAATTTTTAACATGAGTAATGCCAAAAACCACTTACACACGTGCTTTCCGTGATCTTTTACACTGGTTCAAGATTCAATTTGCCTGAATCAGGCCACGCACACAAAACTGGCCACACCCCCAGGCCGAAATTGCGAGATTCCACCGACTGCACTGGTTCAGGAAGGCTCTTCAAATCCTCATTTTCTCTCAGGTGGAGGATTGGACACCCTAAGCATTCTTGGTGATAATCCCATTTTCAGCAGTATTAATAAAACTGCACCACGTTACCACTCTTAAATACATCAAGGAATACTTTTAAATGATAAAAAAGAAACAATTACGTTATATTACACTGCCCAATTGTGCTGGTTCATGGAATATTTTATGTTTGTGATTATGCAAATGAATTTCAGCAGAAACCTGAAGCGCAATTTCTGATTGCACCCAAAGCGGAAGTTCTATCCCAGGGTAAGAAAGAAAGACTTGCATTTATATAGCGCCTTTCACAACCACCAGACGTCCCAAAGCGATTTACAGCCAATGAAGCACTTTTTAAAGTGTAGTCACTGCTGTAATGTAGGAAACGCGACAGCCAATGTGCGCACAGCAAGCTCCCACAAACAGCAATGCGATAATGACCAGATAATCTGTTTCCGTGATGTTGGTTGAGGGATAAATATTGGCCAGGACACTGGGGATAATTTCCCTGCTCTTCTTCGAAATAGTGCCATGCGAACTTTTATGTCCACCTGAGAGAGCAGACGGGGCCTCGGTTTAACGTCTCATCCAAAAGACGGCACCTCCGACAGTGCAGCACTCCCTCAATACTGCACTGGAGTGTCAGCCTAGATTTTTGTGCTGCAAGTCTTTGGGGTGGGACTTAATCTCACGATACCTTCTAACTCAGAGGCGAGTGTACTACCAACTGAGCCGCAGCTGACACGATGGTGTGGAGACCTCTGAATCCCCCATATAATCATTTTTTTTAAATTGCGTGTAAAAAGAGTGCTGAGCTGCTGGTTTAGTTCAGAAAAAGGGGTATTTTAAATGATTGTAATGCCTTTTACTGTACGTAGCATCTGAGTGCCGAATGCAGTGCTTAGCTGTTTACAATCAGAGCTATCACCGAACACCTGTGTCACCTGACCTTTTCATCTCGTCAGGTGAGATGGCAGGATGTTAAGTGGCAGTTAGTTGTTAACTGGCAGGTAACCCAATAACTTAGTGTGCTGAACCCAAATGGTTGTCAGCCGACACCAATCTTCTAATGCCGATTGATTCGCAGCTTGGGAAAACTTGCACAGCTCGACTCAGAGAGGGTGATTTTCGACTGCCAGCCATCCGTTTCTCGCCCGAAAAACAGGGGGGGGGCCCTGCATTGATAACCAGGGGGGCACTTCGGCCTTCCAAGCAACACCCAAGGCCCGCCAGCTGCAATTTTCAGGCAGGCCTGTGAATGGGTGAGCAACCTGCCTACTTGAAACAGGCAGGAGGCTGCTTATGTATGCAAGTCGGGGTCCTACACTGGTTGTAGGGCCCAGTTGCAATTTTCAGCCACAAATGGGCGGAGCATGTGCCTCGTACACTCCACCCATTTGTATCAGGCATTAAGACCTAATTGGAGGCAGAATCAGCGGCGGCAGTACTTAAAACAGCGGGAGACCAGGCAGCGCGGACCTAATTGGAAGCAGAATCAGCGGCGGCAGTACTTAAAACAGCGGGAGACCAGGCAGCGCGGACCTAATTGGAAGCAGAATCAGCGGCGGCAGTACTTAAAACAGCGGGAGACCAGGCAGCGCGGACCTAATTGGAGGTGGTATCTGTAGTGTATGTACCTTGAAGAAGGAACTATATTCTGCAGCCCCTGTATACTGCAGTACCAGTAGTGACCACCCCTGTATATAAGCCTGTGTAGTAACTTTGTATAGTAGTTCCAGTTTTGTCTCCATTCAGTAAACACCTGTTATAACCAACTTCTGCAGTCCGTGTCTCAATTACACATGGACATTACATTGGCGACGAACAGATCCGAACTTACCTACAGTTCTGCACCACCTCACGGGGATCCATCCCTGAAGCGAAGTTGTTGGAGGTCGAGGCCAGAAGGAAGAAATCCAAAAAGAAAAAAAAACAAACAGAAGAAACGGGCGTCGACCGTGGGCAACCGCCCTCTGATTCATCGAATTCGAAGATTTGCAGGAGAGGCTGTCGAGAGCTGGGCTTGGTTATCCAGTCTATGGTGTTCCAGCTAATCGGACTGGTGGCAGGTAGTACACTGATCCTTCCTGGGCTGCTACGGGCTAGAGCGCGATCGGGTGTCTTTTCAACGGGGCCGAGCAGCGTTGTCGGGAAGGGGAGAGAGAGAGAGAGGGTGGAGCACACAGGGCGCGGCCGGTGCTACGAAGCCGGGCAGCGTACAGACCCGAGAAGAGGAAGGGAAGTGTCCCATAGGGTCTGCTCTGACGATGGGAACAGTAATTAAAATAAAAGAAAAAGAAATTAGAAGCGCAGAAAGCCGCGAGGAGGTGCAGTTTGCCACGGGGACCGCGGAGAGCGGTGTTGGCAGCAGCGCGGGGGGAAGCGCGCGAAGACCATAGGGCGTCGCCATCAAGGCATAAAAAACGCCAGCAACAACGCTGGCAGCAGCGGAAAAGGCAGAAAGCGCGGGAGGCGCCATCTTAATCCAGCGGGGAAGAAGGCAAAGCGCGGGAGGCGCCATTTTGTTCAATCGGGGAAGAAGGCAAAGCGCGGGAGGCGCCATCTTAGATCTCCAAGATGCCGAAGACTGGCAATATCACTGCCTTCGATAATGCAATAGAAGACTGGACCACGTATGTGGAAAGAGTCGAAGTATATTGCAAGGCAATTGAAGTAGCCGATGAGAAAAAGGCATCGGTACTACTAAACTTAATGGGCGCAAGAACGTACGGCCTATTGCGGAACCTGATCACTCCAGTCAAACCGATGGCGAAGAGTTTTAACGAAATTGTTGATATCCTACAGGAACACCTAAATCCTACACCGCTGCTGATAGCAGAAAGATTTAAATTCCACGAGAGAAATCAGCATAAAGATGAGAGCAATGCTGATTACCTTACGGAACTACGCAAGCTATCAAAGCACTGCCAGTTCGGAGCAGGACTGGCAGATATCCTACGGGACAAATTTGTCTGTGGACTCCTGAGTGAAGGAACCCAGAAGAGGTTACTCTCAGAGAAAGAGCTGACGCTAGATAAGGCTTTCAGCGTGGCAGTATCGTACGAAGCAGCAGCAAGGGGAGCTGCGGAAATACAGCAAAAGCCACAGGAATACAGCACCCATGAAATGACACGGGGATTTGCAAAATGCTATCGCTGCGGCAGAACAACCCATGACCAGGAGGACTGCTGGTCCAAGGACAAAACATGCAGGCAATGCGGAAAGATGGGACACATTGCACGAGTTTGCAGGTCCGGGAAGAAGACTAACAACAACAAAAAGACTACTAAGGAACAGTACAGGAAAGTACAAAAGATGACGGACAGTAGTTCCGAAGACCAGAAGAGCGATGGTGAATCCGGGAACAAGAGACTAAGCTGTCTCAAGCTACACAACGTAATCGCAAAAGAGGATCACCGAACCATTTGGGTCACCCTCACGATAGCAGGGTCCCAAGTCAAAATGGAATTGGATACAGGATCAGCCCTGACCATCATGAATCGACGAGACTACGAGCGGCTATTCTCACACATACCCTTGAAAGACACATCCATTGTCTTGAAGACATATACGGGGCAGAAAGCATACCCCAGAGGGAAAATAAGGGTGCCTGTCGAATACAACGGCAAGGAAATATAGAAATTGTATCTGTACATACTGCAAGATGGTGGACCACCATTATTGGGATGTGAATGGATCAGAAAGATAAGTTTAGACTGGCACTCCATTCAGGCACTGACTGTGGCTGGTAAAAAGGATGACGACGTCACACCTGGACGATTGTCAAAAATCTTAGCTAACGCTAAAGAGGTATTTCAACAAGGACTGGGAACTCTTAAAGGCGTAACCGCCTCGATAAAAATAGAAGAGAATGCAATTCCCAAGTTTCTCAAAGCAAGACCGGTACCGTATGCAATTCGCCCAGCCGTCGAGGCAGAGCTGGAGAATCTGGAGAATGCAGGCGTGTTACCTAAGGTAGACTGGAGCGAGTGGGCGACACCCATCGTTCCTGTCATGAAGAAAACATTAAACAATAAGTCTGAGGAGCCAAGGAAGGTTCGCATCTGTGGGGACTTCAAGGTGACTGTGAACCCAGTCCTTCACACAGTACAGTATCCTCTTCCGAGGGTAGAAGATATTTTCACCTCACTATCTGGAGGGAAACGTTTTACAAAGATTGACCTAGCGCAAGCATATTTGCAGATGGAGGTTGAAGAATCCTCTAGGAAATATCTCACGATAAACACTCACAAATGTCTTTACCAGTATAATCGACTGGTATTCGGAGTAGCATCAGCTCCGGCTATATGGCAAAGAGCGATGGATCAATTTCTGCAAGGGATTTCGGGGACTCAGTGTTACTTGGACGACATCCTAGTGACAGGTGAAAATGACTGTGAACACCTTGCCAACCTAGAGCAGGTGCTCACTAAACTAAGAGAACATGGGCTACGAGCCAATCGCCCCAGGTGCGAGTTTTTTAAGAAACAAATATCGTATTGTTGTCAAGTGATTGATGAAAAGGGGTTACATAAGTCCCCTGACAAAATTGAAGCGGTAGTTGTAAAGTCTGTGGGTTGTGCAGTTAATTACGACACAGACTTCAGGAGTAACATACAACAGGACTTTACTATTCGAAAGTCAGGGCGAATCTGCCCTATAAATCATGCCACAGCACTTATATACCGGTGTGGTCACCGTTGGTATTACCGTATACAGAAGCCAAACAAGTAGTGCCACACCTAAAATAGTTCTCTTAAAGGTGAACGGTTACATACAATAGTCTCTTAAAGGTAGACGGTTACATACACTACAATCCTCCCTTTTTAGCTTACAACATACGTATTCCCCATTAAACATAACATATATTCAACTTCATGTAAAACAATTTACAGATATAGTCCCTGCGGAAAACAGTTCACAGGTTCAGTCTCTGTGGGAACAGTTCACAGATTTAGTCTCTGATCTTGACTCGGTCCGAACAACATCTCTGTGGTGTAGCCGGTTCACATTGCTAGAGTGACTCATCCAATAGTCTTTCCCTTGACGTAACAGCTTGAACTTCCGTCCTGCTGAACCAGCAGTGCTGACTTTTACAAACAGCTGGACTGCCTTAGTAATTTTTCCCTACTTTCCCATTAGAAGTGATAATGATTGAGATGGTTATCATCTTCGGCTTCGTCTTTTCCTTTTTTGCTTCTTGGAGACTCTCGGGGCTCCCTTCTCAGCTGCCAGCTGTAGCGCCACCATCTCCCTATGTTCCTTAGACTTTAAGTGCTTCATCCTGATTTCTGCACTTTGGGAGTTTTCATCACAAGCTGGGCAGACCAAGTCCTCGTAATATTCCGTGTCACTCAACAGGTCATGGTAATATTCGGTGTCATCCTGAGCTAGTCTAGCGAGAGGGCCTGCTACTTCTTCCTTACCCAACTGGACGTTAGCCGACTGTTGTTCCCTCCCTAGACATCTTTCCTGAAGGGACTTCTTCATGCGTTCATAGTCATCCCGCTCTTCCTGGGTTTCCTGCAAATCCTTCACTAAGGACCTCATTTGTGATTTCAATACTTCCCCTTCCATCGGGGATTGATTGATCGGGCTATTCAATCCTTCTACTGGAGCAGCTGTTTCAACATTCTGTTGTTCACATAGACGTGATTCAGCGTACTTTTGGCATCCCAGTAAAATCTGTGTTGCAACCTCAGCTATTTCCATAACTTTTGAGAGCTCCGAACTCCTTCCCTTTGAAGATTGAAGCTCGTGTTCAGATTGTTCCCATTGCAGAGTCTTGTCCCTCAGCATATGAAGGAGTTGGCTGACCGTTAACTCTTCCATGGGAACACTGTGGATCAGAGTCTTCTCCATTTCATCCACCTTTTCCTCCAATGCTTTCACCTTCTTTTCCTTTTGTACTTTGGCTTTCAGCGCTCGGAGAAGTTGCGCCTTGATGCTCTCTAGCTCATGTTCAGGTGCCATTCTTACAGTCTCTGTGTTTCTTACAGTTTCCTTTTCTTCCACTGAAAGGATTCCCAGTTGAATCTGTTCTTCAAGTTGTTGAACCTCGGTCATTGCCGCCTCATATTTGTCTTGGGTTTCCTTCAATATTTTTATGAGTTCTTGGACATCTTGTCTTTCATGTTCTGCCATGTCTTTCACCTCTAATTTCTCATCTATGGATGGAACTTCTACCGATGAGTCTGTCTTGGCCTTGAGCTCATCAAGAATTTCCTGCAGCCTTTGGACTTCTTGCTCATGTTCAACCTTTAGTTGCTCATATGCTTCTACTGAAACTAGCTTTTCGGAGGTTGCCGAGTTAACCCCCTCCAGAATTATAGCCTGGGCCTGTTCATACTGTTCTTTCAACTTCTCACACTCTGCTTGTAAGGAGTCGTAGAGAAGAACTGGAATAAAATCCTGGCTTCCTGAAGATTCCTCTTCATTTGCTTCTTTCGCAATTTTCTGTTGGAGTTCAGCCAAGGCTGCTATGCTATCTGCCTCTCGAAGTCTCACTGCCATCAAATCTTCTTTATTCTTGCAGTCTATCTCAGCCATTTTCCCTTTACTTTCATTTAACTGAGTGAGTAGTCCCTTATTCTGGGCTGAGAGATATTGCACCTTCTCCTGTAGACCATTGCACTCCTTCTCTGCTCGACATAGCTGGTTACTGCTGATTTGGTTCTGTGTTTCAAGTTCCAACATCCTTTGCTTAGCTTCTTTCAGTTTCGCCCCTATAAGCTCCTCTTGCAACATGGCCACATTATTCTCATCAGGTAAAGAAGCGTTTCTCTTTTCTATGTCCAAGATTTTTTTCTGCATCTCTTTAAGTGCACATTGCGATTCAGCTTCTCTTAACCTTGCCTGCACTAGCTCCGTCTCCAATTGCAGGACAAAATCCTCAGTGTAGCGTGGTTTGCCTTTATGCTGTATCTCTAGATCATGCAAATATTCTAACTCCTGAACATCATAAGGGAGATGTGATCGGTAATTGGTCACGATGGCTCTATGGTCGCTCTCTGCTTGAGCCAGCAGGTTCTGTTGTCTTTCCAGACTCTCCCATTCGGTGTCATAGAACTTTTTCATTGTTTTCATCTCTTGTACGAGACGGTAACTCAATTGTTCTAATTGTTGTCGTACTTTGAGATAACGTTGAGTTCGAGCCCGGTGTTCCTCCGTAATGCATATGTCTGTAACTTGAACAGACTCAGAATTCTCTGTCTTTATACACGCCATCGTTTTTCCAACCTTAGTCAGTGAGTTCATGTTAACCTTGTTTTTCATACTTGGGCTGGACTTATCGTCTTCCGGCTCAGAGTCTGAGCTGCTTGTCTGCACCGAGTCCTCACTCGTCATTGCTTGTAGGTAGTGCCATTCCATGTCTATTTTCTTGATCCACTCCCATCCTAGAAGTGGTGGTCCTCCCTCAGGTAGTACGTATAAGTTCATTCTTGGGTGTTCTTTACCCCTATCTCTCACCTTGACTCTTATCTTTCCCATGGGGTATACTTTATGCCCCGTGTATGTCTGCAATACGAACTTGGTATCTCTTAAGGGTATATGTGAGAATAGCCGGTGGTAATCCCTTCGATTTATGACTGATACAGCTGATCCAGTGTCCAACTCCATTTTCACTTGGACTCCAGCTATTTTTAGCATGACCCAGATAGTTTGTAGGTCAGCTTCCTTACTCATATTATGAATTCTCAGACTACCCAGCTCCTGGCCGTTTGGGTCTGAGTCTGAATTCTGTTCGTCTGAACTCTTCTCAGCCACCTTGTGTACCTTGTTGTACTTTTCCTGTGATGGCTTCCTTTGGTTGTTGGTCTTCTTCCCTGACCGGCATACCTTAGCGATGTGACCCAGTTTGCCACATTTCCTACATTCCTGGTTCTTAAACCAGCATTGGTTCTGATCGTGTGTTGTCTTCCCACAGCGATAGCATTTTGTTATACTCGAGGTAATTTGGTCCACACCGAGTGCCGCTGCCTTTAGCTGCATTTCCGCAGTTCCTTTCGCTGCGGCTTCGTGCGATGCTGCTATAAGGACAGCCCTGTCAAGTGTAAGGTCGTTCTCTTCGAGTAGTCGCTTTTGCGTCCCTTCCTTGGACAGTCCGCATACGAACTTGTCTCGCAATGCCTCTGTCAGATTCCCTTCAAACTGGCAGTATTTCGCTAGTCTACGCAGTTCGACCAAGTATTCCGCGTTGCTTTCGTCTTTCTGTTGCGTTCTCGCATAGAATTTGAATCGTTCAGCCAACATCAACGGTGTGGGGTTCAAGTGATCCTTCAGAACAGCCACTATCTCATCGAAAGTCTGATCCGTCGGTTTAGCTGGTGATAGTAGATGCTTCAAGAGCCCGTATGTCTTTGCATCCATCGAGTTTAGCAAGGTTATAGCTTTGTCGTCTTCTTCTATTTTGTTGGCCTCACAATAGATCTCAATGCGTTCCACGTACGTGGCCCAGTCTTCTATCTCCGAATTAAAATCGTTGATGTTACCACGCTTAGGCATCTTCCTCTCTTTGGGAACAACACAAGTATTTCTTTAAATTATTATTTCTTTTTTTTTCTAAGATGGCGGTTTTCCCGCGAAAATGGCGGTTTCCCGCTCTTATCTTCTCTCCCCGCCCACTTCAATGGCGGTTTCCCGCTTCTGTCTTCTTCCCCGCCTAATGGCGGCTTCCCGCGTTTCTTCCCTGGCGGGAGGGGTACACTTTCCCCCACGGGCGACGGCCGCTGGCTTTCAGGTTCACAGCCTGCGGGTCGGCTTCAAGGCTTTCCCTTTTTTTTTTAAATTTTATGGCAGGGCGACCGGCTCTGGGTACCCCGTTGACGGCGAACAGGTTCAGCCGCTGGGCTGGCTCTCGCACAGTTCCCCTTGCTCGGCTCTGCCTCTCTCCCGCTCGCTCGGCTCTACCGGCGCTGGTTACACCCCGTTGACGGACAGTTCAGCCGCTGGACTGGCTCTCGCGCAGTCTCTCTTGGTCGGCTCTGCCTCTCCCGCTCGCTCGGACCCCAATCGCGCCTCCCAGCCCTCTCGCAGTCCGGTGCTTCTCTCCCCGGCTGCGGCTGAGTTTCTCTCTTCCCGCGCCTACGCTCCCGGTCGCAGCGCTTCGTGGCTTCGGTCACCGCCCGGCTCTTCCCGCCGGTCGCGGTCTCTCACGACGCCGTTGGACCCGACTTTATATTTTTCCGGCTCCTTTTCCCCCTCGACCGTGGTCGAGTGCCCAGCCCTTATCCTCCGGCTATTCTTTTCACTTTCCCTTGCTCACAGTCGCCGTGGCAGAAGGGACAGTCAGTGCCTGTTGCTGATGGAAGTTTTTGTCGCTAAAGTCTTCCTCCTTTCTATTGCTGCAGCCTTGAGTTTTCTCCCAGCCGAATGACGAGGGCGGTTGCCTCTTTTCGACGCTCTTTCGTTGCTTGAAAATATTGTTGCCGCAGGGTACGATCGGACTCGTCGCCACTGCAAAGTCTGTGGGTTGTGCAGTTAATTACGACACAGACTTCAGCAGTAACATACAACAGGACTTTACTATTCGTAGGTCAGGGCGAATCTGCCCTATAAATCATGCCACAGCACTTATATACCGGTGTGGTCACCGTCGGTATTACCGTATACAGAAGCCAAACAAGTAGTGCCACACCTAAAATAGTTCTCTTAAAGGTGAACGGTTACATACAATAGTCTCTTAAAGGTAGACGGTTACATACACTACAGTAGTTAAGGCTCCAGCGCCTGAAAATGTGTCGCAACTGAGGTCATTCCTCGGATTGGTGAATTACAACCATAAGTTTTTGCCGAATTTGTCCACAATTCTGCACCCACTGAACACCCTGCTACAAACTGGAGTAGCATGGAAATGGAGCGATGAATGTAAGCGGGCCTTTCAGGAGTGTAAAGGCCTGATCACTTCAAGAGAAGTATTGGCTCACTACAACCCATCACTGCCGATAAGACTGGCGTGTGATGCGTCTCCCTACGGCGTTGGAGCGGTACTGTCACATAAATTCCTTGATGGTTCAGAGAGGCTGATAGCTTTTGTGTCATGCTCGTTAACTGCAGCCGAGCGTAACTACACCCAGATTGACAGAGAGGCCCTCAGCCTGGTGTGGGGGGTGAAGAAGTTCAATCACTACCTGCACGGACAGAAATTTACTCTACTAACTGATCATCAACCTCTTGTCTCCATTTTCAACCCTAAGAAGGGTGTCCCGATAATGACAGCACAACGGCTACAGAGGTGGTCCCTTTTCCTAGGGGCACACCAATATGACATCGAGTACAAAGGAACTAAACAGCATGGGAATGCTGATGGATTGTCGCGCCTACCATTGCCGACTGTGGAAGAAGCACCTGCAGTGGATCCTGTGGAGATATTCCACTCGACCATAGTCAAATTTCTACCTGTGACGAATGCAAACATAGAAAAGGAAACACGAAATGACCCGACCCTCTCCAGGGTCTATGATTTAACGGTGAAGGGATGGCCAGCACATGGCGAACCACTGTTGCCAGCATTCTCACCGAGAAGAGAACAGCTGTCAGTGTGCTGAGGAACCTTGATGTGTGGATCCAGAATAGTAATTCCACCCAAATTGAAGGATAGAGTGCTCAATGAGCTTCATGAGGGTCATCTGGGAGGGGTAAAAATGAAGAACTTAGCCAGAGCGTTTGTGTGGTGGCCGGGAATCGATAGAGAAATCGAAGAGATGACCAAGAGCTGTACAGGATGCCAGAAGGTCCAAAACGCCCCACCACAAGCCCCTCTACATCCATGGGAGTGGCCCTCATCTCCATGGCAAAGGGTACACATTGATTTTGCTGGTCCATTTATGGACTCGATGTTTTTAATTGCGGTGGATGCACATTCAAAGTGGCCAGAGGTAATAAAAATGTCCTCAACCACCACAGAAAAAACTATCACAGTCTTACGAACCATATTCGCCAGAAATGGGCTGCCTGAACAGATTTGCTCTGACAATGGACCACAGTTTGTGTCTGAAGAGTTCTGGAGGTTCTTAAAGAACAATGGTTTAAAGCATTACACATCCGCCCCATATCATCCAGTCACCAATGGATTGGCTGAGAGGTTCGTTCAAACATTCAAGAAGGCTATCAAGGCAATGTGTAATGAAGACATACCCCTACAACACAAGGTGGATAACTTCTTGTTTGCCTACCGGAATGCGACACATGCGGTTACCAACCAAACTCCAGCCATGATGTTCTTCAATCGAAGACTAAGATGCCGCTTGGATTTGGTTAAGCCAAACATCAGAAGAGATGTGGAGAACAGGCAGTTTCAGAATATGAATGAAAGGCCAACCAGGAGTTTCAAGATAGGTCAACCAGTTTTGGCCCGGGACTACCGCACAGAGAAATGGCAGCCAGGAACGATCTGCACACAGCAAGGACCTCTAATGTATACCGTGGACGTTGGAGAGAGCATTGTAAGACGCCATGCTGACCAGATTCTAGAGTCACTGGAAAACGTCAAATCTACACCACGATCCTATACACCTGGTGATGAAACCGAAGTACCAATTGCATCTACCACAGAATCGGTGATATTGGAAGCAGACGAACCAAACAACGACGTTGATCCCGAATCAACTTTGCCAGAAGAACGTGATACCCCAAAGAGGCGTTATCCGGACAGAATCAGGAAGCCTCCTCAAAGACTGAATTTATAATTGATTAACTTCAGCTAATGTATATAGCAACTGTAATTGTAAATATTGTTGAGATACCGCGGCAAACGTGGGAGTCGAGACAGAGCTATTGAAAACACAGCTTCTTTATTCTGACCACATGGCAAACAGGAACTAGAAAAGCCCGCGCATCCATTTAAATACTTCCCAGACAGGAAGTGCTCCCGGCAGCCTGTCCCTGCGGGAAACAAGTTGCTGGAGGAAAGGGCCCCTGGCTGGGGGCTTCTGCTTAGACTGTCTGTGCCGCCGTGAGCGGATTATGTCCAGTGGTGGCGTGTCGCCACAGAGCTCCCCCCAGAATCCGCTTAGGAGGAGTGGACGAGTCGTGACGGTGGTCTAATGGTTCTGCCGCAGCGGCTCTGAGTGGTCGCCGGTCTGGTTGGTTGGGTCGGGCGGTTCGCCGCCGGCTGTGCTGGCTTGCCGGGGGGACGGCCTCTGGCTGGAGGCTGGGCCACGGGGACCTGTTCCCCTGGTTCTGTGTGTGCTGGTTTGAGCCGATCGATGGAGACTGTCTCGACCCTGTCGCCGAGTCGCAGCTTGAATACCTTGTCCCCGGTTTGTAGTACCTCGTATGGACCGTCGTACGGGGGTCGCAGGGGCCCGCGGTGCGCGTCGTGTCGCACGAAGACGAAGCGCACCTGCTGTAAATTTGGCGGGACGTGAGGTGCGAGTTCGCCGTGTCGGTTGACCGGAAGTGGGGCGAACTGCTGAGCGGAAGAGAAAGAGTCGAGCCGCTGCTGTTCGGCTGACCAAGGCTTGGTAGGCTCCGGAAGGAATTCGCCTGGGACGCGCAGCGGTTGTCCGTAGACTAACTCCGCTGCCGAGGACTGGAGGTCATCCTTGACCGCGGTGCGTAGGCCGAGTAGCACCCACGGTAGGCAGTCAGTCCAGGTACTGTACTGCAGGCCGGCGCGGAGTGAGGCCTTGAGTGACCTGTGGAAGCGTTCACAAAGTCCGTTGGCCTGCGGGTGATACGCCGTGGTGCGGTGGAGCGTCACCCTGAGGTTGCGTGCTGTGGCCGTCCAGAGTTCGGAGGTGAACTGGGCGCCTCTGTCGGAGATTATGTCGGCCGGTACGCCGAACCTCGCAACCCAGGTGTTAACGAACGCCCTGGCGATGTCGGCTGTGGTGGTGGAGGTCAGCGGCACTGCCTCAGGCCAGCGTGTGTAGCGGTCGACCATCGTGAGGAGATAGTTTGGCCTTGCGATGGCGGCAGGGGACCGACGATGTCGACGTGTACGTGGTCGAAGCGGCGGCTGGGTACCTCGAAGTCTCCCAGGGGTGCTTTGGTGTGCAGCTGTACCTTAACCCGTTGGCAGGCGAGGCAGGAGGTGGCCCAAGTCCGAACATCTCTGCAAAGGCCGCGCCAGATGAAGCGCTTGAAGAGGAGTTTGACGGATGCGCGGGAACCCGGGTGAGAGAGCCCGTGGAGCGCGTCGAAGACGCGGCGGCGCCAGGTCTCAGGGACGACCGGCCTGGGTTGGCCGAGTGAGACGTCGCACGTGACTGCCGTGGCTTCGGGCCCGTGCGCGACCTTGGCTAGGCGTAGCCCTGGCAGGCTGGTAGCCGCCGAGAGGAGGTCTGGGTCCGTGAGCTGGGCCGCTGCTAGTTGTGCGTAGTCGACCGCGAGGTGATTCGCACAGACGGCGGGACGGGAAAGGCAGTCGGCGACCACGTTGTCTCTACCGGAGACGTGCTGAATGTCTGTAGTAAACTCGGAGACGGCCGCGAGCTGGCGTTGCTGCCTAGCGGACCAGGGTTCGGTGTGCTTGGCCATCGCGTATGTGAGTGGCTTGTGGTCCACATACGCGGTGAAGGGGCGGCCTTCCAGGAGGAACCTGAAATGGCGGACCGACAGGTGGAGCGCGAGAAGCTCGCGGTCGAAAGTGGAGTATTTGACCTCCGGGGGGCGCAGTTGGCGGCTGTAGAAGGCAAGTGGCTGCCACGCGCCATTGACCCACTGCTCGAACACGGCCCCGACCGCGTGGTCGGAGGCGTCGGTGGTGAGCGCGACCCGGGCATCGGCCTTCGGGTGCGCGAGCAGAGTGGCGTCGGCGAGCGCGTTTTTGGTGGCGTCGAAGGCGGCTGCCGTGTCAGTGGTCCAGGCTACGTCCATCTTGCCGGATTTTCCTCGGAGGGAGTCGTATAGGGGCTTCATGATGGCTGCAGCTCTGGGGATGAACCTGTTGTAGAAGTTCACCATCCCGAGGAACTCTTGGAGGCCCTTGATGGTTGTGGGGCGGGGAAATTGCTGGACGGCCTGCACCTTGTTGGGCAGGGGGACGGCCCCAGCAGGGGTGATGTGGTGACCGAGAAAATCGATCTCGGTGAGGCCGAATTGGCACTTCGCCGGGCTGAGGATGAGCCCGTGTTGGGCTAGGCGCCCGAACAGGATGCGAAGGTGTTCGAGGTGTTCCTGTTTGGAGGAGCTGGCCACGAGAATGTTGTCTAGATAGACGAATAGCAAGTTCAGGTCCCGGAGGACTGAGTCCATAAGGCGCTGGAAAGCCTGTGCTGCATTCTTGAGGCCGAAGGGCATCCTCAGGAACTCGAACAGGCCGAATGGGGTGATGACGGCCGTTTTGGGGATGTCCACGGGGTGTACGGGGACTTGGTGGTAACCGCGCACCAGGTCGACTTTGGAAAAGACGGTTCGTCCGGCCAGTCGGGCCGAGAAGTCCTGGATGTGTGGCACCGGGTATCGATCGGGGGTGGTGGCGTCGTTGAGGCGGCGGTAGTCCCCGCAAGGGCGCCAGCCTCCGCCGGGCTTGGGGGTGATGTGGAGGGGCGAGGCCCAAGGGCTGCTGGAGCGGCGGATGATGCCGAGTTGTTCCATGGTGGCGAACTCGGCCCGCGCGATTTCCAGCTTGGCCGGGTTGAGTCTGCGGGCGTGGGCAGAAACTGGGTGGCCGGCGGTGGGGATATAGTGTTCCACACCGTGCTTTGCGGCTTTGGCTGAAAAGGTCGGGTTAGTGAGGGCGGGAAACTCAGCTAGGAGTGCCGAGTAGTCGTCCGTGGCGTTGGCGAGGCAGTAGGTCGTCAGGCCGGCCGAACGGGCTGGGGTAAAGGCGCCGGGGATGGGGGCCATAGTGTTGATGTCGACGAGGCGGTGCCTCGGAATGTCGACGAGGAGGCCGTGGGCACGTAGGAAGTCGGCGCCGATGAGTGGGCAGAGGACCTTGGCTGTGAGGAACTCCCAGCGGTAGCGGCGGCCTGCGAGGTCGAGCGTGACCATGCGGGTGCCATATGTGCGGATGGCAGAGCCATTGGCTGCAGCCAGTGTGATACCCCGTGTGCCGCGTTGGATCTCGAGGGCGGAGGCGGGGGTGATGCTGTGCTGGGCCCCTGTGTCGCACAGGAATCGGCGGTTGGTTCTGTCGTCAGTGACGTACAGTAGGGGCTCCTTCTGCCCCGCGGCCATCGCGGGGGCCGGTGCGGGGGGGGTTTTGAAGGTACACGGCGGCGTGCAGCGTTGAGCCCTAGCGCCAAAACGGGTGTGGTAGTAGCAGTGACCCGGAGTGGTAGGGCGGTCGGGCCTAACGGGCCGGGAAGACCGCGTGGTCGTTGCCGTGAGGTCGGGCGCGACGTCGCGAGCGGCCTGTGCAGAGAGCAGCCGGTCGGCCTTTTCGGCTATATCATTCAGGTCCGTGGAGCCAGACTCCACAATGAGCGGGCGGATGCTGGCGGGGAGCTGCCGAATGAAAAGCGTGCGAAAAAGAGCGCCGGGATTTTTGTCGTCTGAGAGGGACAGCATGTGGGAGAGCAGGTCTGATGGTGAAGCGTCACCAAGGCCGGGGAGGTCCAGGAGTTGGCAGTGGCGCTGGTAAGAGGACGTTTGAAATTTTTTAAGTAGCGCAGCCTTCAGATGTTCGTACTTGCCATCCGTTGGTGGATCCTGCAGCGCTGCCCAAACCTTGGGGACTGTAGCGTAGGTGAGCGAGGCGACGAGGTAGTCGTACTTCGTGGCGTCGACTGTAATGCCTTTCAGCCGGAATCTGGACTCAGCTTGAACGAACCAGGCTTTGGCGAGGTTCTCCCAAAAGTCTGGTAATTTAACCGTGACTGCGTTTGTATCCGCCATGCTAGCTTAGGATTCGTCCTGAGCGTCGGGGTCACCAGTGTTGAGATACCGCGGCAAACGTGGGAGTCGAGACCAGAGCTATTGAAAACACAACTGCTTTATTCTAACCACATGGCAAACAGGAACTAGAAAAGCCCGCGCATCCACTTAAATACTTCCCAGACAGGAAGTGCTCCCGGCAGCCTGTCCCTGCGGGAAACAAGTTGCTGGAGGAAAGGGCCCCCGGCTGGGGGCTTCTGCTTAGACTGTCCGTGCCGCCGTGAGCGGATTATGTCCAGTGGTGGCGTGTCGCCACAATATATACAATTTACACAAAATGAATATTCAAAGGTTCAGTCTCTGAGGAGGCTTCCGGATCCGTGCCGGATAACGCCTTGCAGGGATCTCTTGTTCCCGTTGCTGGGGTGACTCATTCAATTGATCTTCTATGGATTCAACATCATCTAATACAACCGAGTCTGAGGTAGATGCTACAGGCTCAATAAATTCTTCAACTGGTGTCTCTGCCGGAGACATGGGGTTGACCCTTGTTCTTGATCCCACAAGTTGGTCAGCATGACGTCGTATTACGTTCTCCCCAGTGTCTACCATGTACATCAAAGGCCCCTGCCGTGCACAAATTGTTCCAGGTTGCCATTTATCATTTCTATAGCCCCTGGCCAACACTGGTTGTCCTATTTCAAAACTCTGAGTGGCCTTTTCATTTATGTGTTGGAATTGCTTGTGTTCAACTTCCCTTCTCACATTGGGTTTTAACAAATCCAACCGGGACCGCAACCTTCTGTTATAGAACATGATGGCAGGGCTTTGATTTGTCACTGCATGCGAGGCGTTTCGATATGCCATTAGGGAATTGTCCACCTTGCGTTGTAGTGGAATATGATCTTCGCACATGGCCTTTATTGCCTTTTTGAATGTTTGTACAAATCTCTCGGCCAACCCATTTGTAGCCAGATGGTATGGGGCAGATGTATAGGCCTAGAAATTCAGTTAAGGCCCGCCAGCAGGCTAACGCCCAAAAGTTAGCGCTGCGCGCGGAGCCACTTGCGCCCGCCGGAAATTCAGTTTCAGCGCCCCAAGTCGAAGGCGGCCGCTATTCAAGGGTTTCGGCGCCCCCGCTTGGGGCGCTGAAACTGAATATCGGCGCGCTAGGTGCCGCAGCGCCACCCGCTGCGGAGCGGCAGGCTGCGGTACTGCAGACCTCCTCCTTCTCTTAAGGGGGAGGTGCCTGCAACAGCGAGATCGCCGCTGGATTGTGCCGGGAAATGAGCCCGGCACCACGGAGAAGTGCCGGGCTCGCGGAACGCAGCCGGCAATGCCGCGGGGGGGGTGCGGTGGTGGAGGAGGCTGGGGAAGGAGGTGCGGGCAGGCGGCCGCCGAAAAAACGGCCGGCCGCACCTCCACCTTAAAGAGCCCCAGTAGCGCAGCAGGACGGCCCCGTTTTTCCAACGCTGTTTGCGGCCGCTGCAGAAGAGGCGGCCGCAACTAAATATGGGGTTTGGGCCGGAAGCGGGGCGCAACCGGGGCACTGCGCACACCGATGACGTCATCGGTGTCGGCGCAGCGCTACCGGCTACCGCCGCCATTACCGCAGCGCTGAATATCAGCGCACCCTCTTACAATGGCGCAGAAACCCTCTTTGGGCGGTAACTGGGCGCAAAGCCCACTGAATTTCTAGGCCATAGTGTTTCACCCCATTCTTTTTCATGAATTTCTGGAATTCTTCTGACACGAACTGTGGTCCGTTGTCTGAACAAATTTGCTAGGGCAATCCATTCCTCGCAAATATAGTTCTCAAGACTGCAATCGTCTTCTCAGTGGTAGTGGTCGACATCTTGATCACTTCTGGCCATTTAGAGTGTGCGTCTACTGCTATCAAAAACATGGAATCCATGAATGGGCCTGCAAAGTCTATATGCACGCGTTGCCATGGAGCTGAAGGCCATTCCCACGGATGCAGTGGTGCAATTGGAGGTGCATTCTGAACTTTTTGACACCCTGAGCAGCTTTTTGTCAGGTCCTCTATTTGTTTGTCTATACCTGGCCACCACACATAAGCCCTAGCAAGGCTTTTCATCTTGACTCCCCCCAGATGACCTTCATGCAATTCTTTTAAGACTCTCTCCTGTAATTTAGGAGGAATTACCACCCTTGTTCCATACATCAGTGTTCCTTGACATACGGACAGCTGTTCTCGTCTAGCTGAGAATGCTGGTAACAGTGGTTCGCCAAGTGCTGGCCATCCCTTCACCGTCAAATCGTAGACCCGAGACAGTGTCGGGTCATTTCGGGTCTCTCTCTCAATACCCCCATTGGTGACCGGCAAGCATTCGATGATGGTCGAGTGGAATATCTCGACAGGATCAACTGCCGGTGCCTCTTCCGCTGTAGGTAGTGGCAGGTGCGACAGCCCATCAGCATTACCATGTTGCTTTGTACCTTTGAACTCAATATCGTATTGATGTGCCCCTAGGAAAAGGGACCATCTCTGAAGCCTCTGCGCCGTCATTACCGGAACACCCTTCTTAGGGTTGAATATGGAAACCAATGGTTGATGATCTGTCAGCAGTGTAAACTGTTGTCCGTGCAGGTAGTGGTTAAGTTTCTTCACTCCCCACACGAGGCTGAGGGCCTCCCTATCTATCTGAGCATAGTTGCGCTCAGCGGAGGTCAATGATCTGGATGCAAAAGCGACTGGCCTTTCCGAACCATCTGGAAACCTATGTGAGAGCACCGCCCCGATACCATAGGGAGATGCATCACAAGCCAACCGAATAGGTAGCGTTGGGTTAAAGTGAGCCAACACTTCCTTAGACGTGATCAACGCCTTGCCCTTCTGAAAAGCCCGCTTACAGTCATCGCTCCACTTCCATGGTATTCCCGTTTGCAAGAGGGTGTTTAGTGGGTGTAACACCGTAGACAAATTTGGTAAAAACTTGTGGTAGTAGTTAACCAGCCCGAGGAACGACCTCAACTGTGACACATTTTCCGGTGCTGGAGCCTTGACTACTGCCTCAATCTTGTCAGGGGACTTATGTAACCCCTCCTTGTCAATAACGTGGCCGCAGTACGAAATTTGCTTCTGAAAAAACTCGCATTTCTGGCGATTAGCTCTTAGCCCATATTCTTTCAATCTGATGAGCACCTGTTCCAAATTCGCGAGGTGATCACTATCATTATCTCCTGTAACCAGGATGTCATCCAAGTAACACTGTGTCCCTGGAATTCCCTGCAAGACCTGTTCCATGGCCCGTTGCCAAATAGCTGGAGCCGATGCCATTCCAAAAACCAGCCTATTATACTGATATAAGCCCTTATGCGTGTTGATCGTGAGATACTGTCTCGACACTTCATCAACTTCCATCTGCAGGCACGCCTGCGCCAGGTCTATCTTGGTGAAGTGCTTGCCGCCAGATAGCGAAGCGAAGATATCTTCAATCCGCGGAAGCGGATATTGCACTGTGTGAAGAACTGGATTAACAGTGACTTTGAAATCACCACGGATGCGAACCTTCCTAGGTTCACCAGGCGTGTTGCTCAACGATCGCTTCATGACAGGAACAATGGGTGTAGCCCACTCGCTCCAGTCCACTTTGGACAGTACTCCTGAACGTTCTAACCCTTCCAGCTCTGCTTCCACAGCAGGTCATATCGCATAAGGCACCGGTCTGGCTTTGAAAAATTTTGGGCTTGCATTTTCTTCAACCTTGATGGTTGCAATAATTCCTTTCAGTGTCCCAAGTCCCTGTTGGAACACCTCCTTAGCATCGTCTAAGATTTTGGACAGTCATCCAGGTTTGACATCGTCCTCCTTACTGGCATCCACAGTCAGTGCTCGTATGGAATGCCAATCCAGTTGTATTTTCCGGATCCATTCACGTCCTAGTAGTGGCGGACCTCCCTCAGGTAACACATATAAGTCCATTTCCTGACTTTCTTTACCATTGTAGACCACGTTTACTTTTATTTTTCCTTTGGGGTATACTTTTTGCCCCGTGTATGTTTTCAATACAATCTTCGTATCCCTCAGGGGAATGTGCGAGAATAACCTTTTGTAGTCTCGCTTATTTATGACCGTTAAGGCCGATCCTGTGTCCAATTCCATCTTCACTTGGACTCCTGCTATCTTGAACATGACCCAGATAGTTTGGTGGTCTGCTGTGTTGCCCACATTATATATCTTCAGACAACCCAGTTCCTTGCTGCTGGAGTCTGAATCAGTCTTCTGTTCATCCGAACTGTTCTCTGTCACTTTATGTACTTTTTTGTACTTCTCCTGCGGTGACTTTTTGCTGTTGGTCTTCTTTCCTGACCGGCAGACTCTTGCTATGTGACCAAGTTTGCCACATTGCCTGCATTCTTTGTCTTTGAACCAGCACTGGTTCTGGTCATGCGTTGTCCTACTGCAACGATAGCACTTTACTGCACCCAATGCCATTTCATTGGTGCTGAATTCAGGTGGCTTTTGCTGTATTTCCGCAGCTCCCCGTGCTGCTGCTTCGTACGATATGGCCACGCTGAAAGCCTTGTCCAGTGTCAACTCTTTCTCTGAGAGTAGCCTTTTCTGGGTTCCTTCGCTCAGGAGACCGCAGACGAATTTGTCCCGTAGGGAATCTGCCAGTCCTGCTCTGAACTGACAGTGCTTTGATAGCTTGTGTAATTCCGTAAGGTAATCAGCGTTACTCTCATCTTTATGCTGATTCCTCTTGTAGAATTTAAATCGTTCTGCTATCAGCAGGGTTTAGGTGCTCCTGCAGGATAGCAACAATATCCGTGAAACTTTTTTCTACCGGTTTATCTGGGGTTACCGGGTTCCTCAATAACCCGTACGTCTTCGCACCCATCAAGTTTAATAGGGTTAGTGCTTTCTTATCATCCGGCACTTCATTCGCTCTACAATAAACTTCGATTCGTTCCACATAAGTGGACCAATCTTCCATATCGTTGTCGAATGCAGTAATGTTGCCTGTTTTCGGCATCCTAGCTGAGTGTCTTCTTTCCCTTCGGATATTTTTTTTTTTTTAATTTAAGATGGCGGCTCCCGCGCTCGTCTTCTTCTCCACTGGCTCAAGATGGCGCCTTTTCCCGCGCTGCTGCTGCCCACGCCTCACAGCAGTCCTTCCTGCACTTGTTTTTCCCTGTATGTGCGCTTCCTTGAGCTGCTGTTGTTGTTGTTGTTGTTGTTGTTGTTGCCACGCCGCTTCCTGTGGTCCTCGTGGCAATGGAGCGCCTTTCTGGCTGCTGCGCGTCTCTGCCCCGCGATTGCAGTCCGGCCCCTGACACCGGCTGCATTCTTGTTCTCCGCCCTCTATGCTTTCCTCCCCTTCTCCCTCCGACAAGCTCGGCCGTCTTCCCCCGCGCCGCTCGATCGGGCTTACCCGCCGCTGCCTTAGAAGGGTTGCACACTACCTGTAGCCAGCCCTTATGCTGGACTTCGTGGCCAGAAACCCAAGCCCGGTTCTCGATGGCCTCCCTTGCGATGCACCGCTCTGCAGGATGCTGAGGGCGGATGCCCTTGGTCAACGCCCGTGTTCCAGGACGCAGCCTCCTTCCAATGTACCCCAGATTCAGTACTAGGGGAGGTGATGCAAAACTGCTGCTAGGTTCGATCAGACTCGTCGCCACTGTTGAGTCTGTGTTTACAAGTGCAGTTATTATGAATAACACGACACAGACAACAGAGAGTAACTAAACAGGTCTTTAGTGATTGAGGGTCAGAGCGGGAACTGAGATACATATTACTCCACAGGGTTTATATACTGGTGTGGTCACTACCGGTACTACAATGTACAGGAGCTGTTGGAAAGTAGTCCTTCACCTTAAGGTATCCTCTTAAGGTAGTACAGGTTACATACACTACAGGAAGCATGTAAAAAGCTTATTGTAATAATTATAAAGGTTCACACTTTTGTGAAATTGAGCTGCTTCAGTGTTTGACTCACCACGTGATAAACTTGCTCAGCGAATGATGGCGCAAACAGGAGCAAGGACTATTTAAAAGGTTCTTCCCCTCCATAAAGGTGAGTTATTGGTTTGTCCTTTTAAGCTACTGGTTAACTTCTGGGCCTTCTTTTTGCCTATTTTCTACAACTGAATTGTGATTTTTGCTAACAACCTTTTGCTGGTGCTCGACTGCTTCTGTCTGCCTTCAGAACAGTTTTATTGCAGTCATGGGTGGTCTGGTAGTTCTGCCTTTGGGGCTGGAGGACGAGGGGTGCAGTGAGGAAGGCAGGAGATAGCAGGAGCAGCTGGGAGAAGAGGGAGGAGGAGGGAACCATGCAGGAGACCATATCTACTGCGAGTCTTCAGGGAGCACTTCTCCGACTTGAACCTCAGAGAGGAGCAATGTTTCAGGGCCTTCACTTCACCAAGGAGACTGCCACTGAGCTATGTCACTTGGTGCAGCCACAACTGGAGCCTCAAACCAGAACTGCCTGTGGCTGTCATGGTCACCATGGCCTTTAACATTTATGCAACAGGCTCCTTCCAGATGTCATCTCCCAGTTTGCTGTGCACCACTATATCCAGAATGTCACAGAGACTCTCTGCACCAGGAAAAACACCGACAGCACCTTCCCACTGGACAGATTACAGCAAGGTCCCACAATCATGTGATAATGACCAGATAATCTGTTTTTTAGTGATGTTGGTTGAGGGATAAATATTGACCAGGACACCGGAGAGAACTTCAGTGCAGCACTCCCTCGGTACTGCACTGAAGTGTCAGCCAAACTTTTGTGCTGAAGTCTCTGGAGTGGGGCTTGAAGCCACAACCTTCTGATTCGGAGGTGAGAGTGCTGCCCACTGAGGCATGGTTGATAAGACAATCTACGCACAGGATATAAATCATATCCCATGGGTCCTCAGCAATATACAATCAACAATCAGAGCTTGATCACTACTTTCTGTCTGCAGTTCTCATCCTCAACACCTACCAGCCTCATTAAACTCCGTAGCAGTATGAAGTCGACTCCAGTATGTAACTAGGGTATGTAAATAATTTATTTGTAAGAAATAATTCTTCAGCTTTATTGGAAGCAACCTAGAGAAAAAAAATGAATTTTCCATTTTCAGATTTTTCTTTGAAGGTTAATGTGTATGGAATACTGCTTGTACTTTTTAAATAAAATGAGCACCACGCTAGCTGATCCCCATGGCATTGCTCACAGGCAGCAAGGGAACCAAAACCTCTTTCGGATGCTGAGTGCCAGTCCGATTCGCCAGAGTGAAACCAAAGTGTCGTGGGGTCTGGGCAGTGGGGAACAGCAGAAGGTGTGGGGTATGAGATACAGTGAAGGGCATGGGAAGTAAGCAAGGCAGCAGCGGGTGGGGAATGGAACTCATTGGGAATGGAATTCAATGGGGAATGGAAGTCACTGGGGAATGGAACTCAGTGGGGAATGGACTCAGTGGGGAATGGACTCAGTGGGGAATGGAACTCAGTTGGGAATGGAATACAGTGGGGAAAGGAATTCGATGGGGAATGGAACTCAGTGGGGAATGGAACTCAGTGGGGAAAGGAACTTAGTTGGGAATGGAACTCAGTGAGGAATGGAACTCAGTGGGGAATGGAACTCAGTGGGGAATGGAATTCAGTGGGGAATATAACTCAGTGGGGAATGGAATACAGTGGGGAATATAACTCAGTGGGGAGTATAACTCAGTGGGGAATGGAACTCAGTGGGGAAAGGAACTTAGTTGGGAATGGAACTCAGTGTGGAATGGAACTCAGTGGGGAATGGAATTCAGTGGGGAATGGAACTCAGTGGGGAATGGAATTCAGTGGGGAATATAACTCAGTGGGGAATGGAATACAGTGGGGAATATAACTCAGTGGGGAATATAACTCAGTGGGGAATGGAACTCAGTGGGGAATGGAATTCAGTGGGGAATGGAACTCAGTGGGGAATGGAATTCAGTGGGGAATATAACTCAGTGGGGAATGGAATACAGTGGGGAATATAACTCAGTGGGGAATATAACTCAGTGGGGAATGGAACTCAGTGGGGAATGGAATTCAGTGGGGATTTTAACTCAGTGGGGAATGGAATTCAGTGGGGAATATAACTCAGTGGGGAATGGAACTCATTTGGAAATGGAACTCAGTGGGGAATGGGACACAGTGGGGAATGGAACTCAGTTGGGAATAGAACACAGTGGGGAATGGAAAACAGTGGGGAAAGGAACACATTGGGGAATGGAATTCAGTGGGGAATGGAATTCAGTGAGGAATTGAATTCCGTGGGGAATGGAATTCAGTGGGGAATGAAACTCAGTGGGGAATGGAACTTAGTGGGGAATGGAACTCAGTGGGGAATGGAACTCAGTGGGGAATGGAATTCAGTGGGGAATGGAACTCAGTGGGGAATGGAATTCAATGGGGAACATAACTCAATGGGGAATGGAACTTAGTGGGGAATGGAACTCAGTGGGGAATGGAATTCAGTGGGGAATGGAACTCAGTGGGGAATGGAAATCAATGGGGAACATAACTCAATGGGGAATGGAATTCAGTGGGGAATGGAATTCAGTGGGGAATGGAACTCAGTGGGGAATGGAACTCAGTGGGAATGGAATTCAATGGGGAATGGAACTCAGTGGGGAATGGAACTTAGTGGGGAATGGAACTCAGTGGGGAATGGAACTCAGTGGGGAATGGAATTCAGTGGGGAATGGAACTCAGTGGGGAATGGAATTCAATGGGGAACATAACTCAATGGGGAATGGAACTTAGTGGGGAATGGAACTCAGTGGGGAATGGAATTCAGTGGGGAATGGAATTCAGTGGGGAATGGAACTCAGTGGGGAATGGAAATCAATGGGGAACATAACTCAATGGGGAATGGAATTCAGTGGGGAATGGAATTCAGTGGGGAATGGAATTAAGTGGGGAATGGAACTCATTGTGAATGGAATTCAATGGGGAATGGAACTCATTGGGGAATGGAATTCAGTGGGGAATGGAACTCAGTGGGGAATGGAATTCAGTGGGGAATATAACTCAGTGGGAAATGGAACTCATTTGGAAATGGTACTCAGTGGGGAATGGAATTCAGTGAGGAATGGAACTCAGTGGGGAATTGGAAATCAATGGGGAACAAAACTCAATGGGGAATGGAATTCAGAGGGGAATGGCATTCAGTGGGGAATGTAACTCAGTGGGGAATGGAACTCAGTGGGGAAGGGAATTAAGTGGGGAATGGAACTCATTGGGAATGGAATTCAATGGGGAATGGAACTCATTGGGAAATGGAATTCAGTGGGGAATGGGACTCAGTGGGGGAAAGGAACTCAATGGGGAATGGAACTCAGTGGGAAATGGAATTCAGTGGGGAATGCAACTGATAGGGGAATGGAATTCAGTGGGGAATGGGACTCAGTGGGGGAAAGGAACTCAATGGGGAATGGAACTCAGTGGGAAATGGAATTCAGTGGGGAATGCAACTTATAGGGGAATGGAACTCAGTGGGGAATGGGACAGAGTTGGGACTGGAACTCAGTTGGGAATGGAACTCAGTGGGGAATGGAATTCAGTGGGGAACGGAGCTCAGTGGGAAATGGAATTCAGTGGGGAATATAACTCAGTGGGGAATGGAACTCATTTGGAAATGGAACATAGTGGGGAATGGGACGCAGTGGGGAATGGAACTCAGTTGGGAATGGAACACAGTGCGGAAAGGAAGGCAGTGGAGAAGGGAACACAGTGGGGAATGGAACTCAGTGGGGTAAGGAACTCAGTGGAAATGGAACTCAGTCGGGAATGGATTTCAGTGGGGAATGGAATTCAGTGAGGAATGGAACTCACTGCGGAATGGAATTCAGTGGGGAAAGGCAATCGGTTGGGAATAGAACTCAGTGGGGAATGGAACTCAGTGGGGAATGCAACTCAGTGGGGAATGGAATTCAGTGGGGAATCGAACTCAGTGGGGAATGGATCTCAGTGGGGAATGGAATTCAGTGGGGAATGGATCTCAGTGGGGAATGGAATTCATTGGGGAAGCAATTCATTGGGGAATTAAACTCGGTGGAGGATGGAATACAGTGTGGAAAGGAACTGATTTGGAAATGGAACTCAGTGGGGAATGGGACACAGTGGGGATTGGAACACAGTGGGGAATGGAACCCCATGGGGAATGGAACTCAGTGGGGAATGGAACTCAATTGGAAATGGAACTCAGTGCTGAATGGGACTCAGTGGGGAAAGGAACTCAGTGGGGAAAGGACCTCAGTGGGGAATGGAACATGTTGGAGAATGGAATTCAGTGGGGAATGGAATTCAGTGGGGAATGGAATTCAGTGGGTAATGGAACTCAGTGGGGAATGGTTCTCAGATGGGAATGGAACACAGTGGGGAATGGAACTCACCGGGGAAGGGAACTCAGTGGGGAATGGAAAACAGTGGGGAATACAATACAGTGGGGAATGGAACTCAGTTGGGAATGGAACACAGTGGGGAAAAGAACTCAGTGGGGAATGGAACTAAGTGTGGAATTCGAACCCCATGGGGAATGGAACTCAGTGAGGAAATGGACCTCAGTGGGGAATGGAACTCACTGGGGAATGCAATTCAGTGGGGAATGGAATTCAGTGGGGAATGGAACTCAGTTGGGAATGGAACACAGTGGGGAAAGGAGCTCAGTGGGGAATGGAACCCAGTGGGGAATGGCATTCAGTGGGGAATGGGACACAGTGGGGATGGAACTCAGTGGGGAATGGGACACAGTGGGGAATGGAACACAGTGGGGAATGGAACCCCATGGGGAATGGAACTCAGTGGGGAATGGAACTCATTTGGAAATGGAACTCAGTGCTGAATGGGACTCAGTGGGGAAAGGAACTCAGTGGGGAATGGAACATGTTGTAGAATGGAATTCAGTGGGGAATGGAACTCAGTGGGGAATGGAGCTCAGTGGGGAATGGAACACAGTGGGGAATGGAACTCACTGGGGAAGGGAACTCAGTGGGGAATGGAAAACAGTGGGGAATGGAACACAGTGGGGAATGGAACTCAGATTGGAATGGAACACAGTGGGGAATAGAACTCAGTGGGGAATGGAACTAAGTGGGGATTGGAATTCAGTGGGGAATGGAGCTCAGCCGGAAATGGAATTCAGTGGGGAATATAACTCAGTGGGGAATGGAACTCATTTGGAAATGGAACTCAGTGGGGAATGGGACACAGTAGGGAATGGAACTCAGTTGGGAATAGAACACAGTGGGGAATGGAAAACAATGGGGAAAGGAACACATTGGGGAATGGAATTCAGTGGGGAATGGAATTCAGTGAGGAATGGAATTCAGAGGGGAATGGAATTCAGTGGGGAATGAAACTCAGTGGGGAATGGAAATTAGTGGGGAATGGAACTCAGTGGGGAATGGAACTCAGTGGGGAATGGAATTCAGTGGGGAATGGAACTCAGTGGGGAATTGGAAATCAATGGGGAACAAAACTCAATGGGGAATGGAATTCAGAGGGGAATGGCATTCAGTGGGGAATGTAACTCAGTGGGGAATGGAACTCAGTGGGGAAGGGAATTAAGTGGGGAATGGAACTCATTGGGAATGGAATTCAATGGGGAATGGAACTCATTGGGGAATGGAATTCAGTGGGGAATGGGACTCAGTGGGGGAAAGGAACTCAATGGGGAATGGAACTCAGTGGGAAATGGAATTCAGTGGGGAATGCAACTGATAGGGGAATGGAATTCAGTGGGGAATGGGACTCAGTGGGGGAAAGGAACTCAATGGGGAATGGAACTCAGTGGGAAATGGAATTCAGTGGGGAATGCAACTTATAGGGGAATGGAACTCAGTGGGGAATGGGACAGAGTTGGGACTGGAACTCAGTTGGGAATGGAACTCAGTGGGGAATGGAACTCAGTGGGGAATGGAATTCAGTGGGGAACGGAGCTCAGTGGGAAATGGAATTCAGTGGGGAATATAACTCAGTGGGGAATGGAACTCATTTGGAAATGGAACATAGTGGGGAATGGGACGCAGTGGGGAATGGAACTCAGTTGGGAATGGAACACAGTGCGGAAAGGAAGGCAGTGGAGAAGGGAACACAGTGGGGAATGGAACTCAGTGGGGTAAGGAACTCAGTGGAAATGGAACTCAGTCGGGAATGGATTTCAGTGGGGAATGGAATTCAGTGAGGAATGGAACTCACTGCGGAATGGAATTCAGTGGGGAAAGGCAATCGGTTGGGAATAGAACTCAGTGGGGAATGGAACTCAGTGGGGAATGCAACTCAGTGGGGAATGGAATTCAGTGGGGAATCGAACTCAGTGGGGAATGGATCTCAGTGGGGAATGGAATTCAGTGGGGAATGGATCTCAGTGGGGAATGGAATACAGTGGAGAATGAAACTCAGTGGGGAATGGAACTCATTGGGGAATGGAATTCATTGGGGAAGCAATTCATTGGGGAATTAAACTCGGTGGAGGATGGAATACAGTGTGGAAAGGAACTGATTTGGAAATGGAACTCAGTGGGGAATGGGACACAGTGGGGATTGGAACACAGTGGGGAATGGAACCCCATGGGGAATGGAACTCAGTGGGGAATGGAACTCAATTGGAAATGGAACTCAGTGCTGAATGGGACTCAGTGGGGAAAGGAACTCAGTGGGGAAAGGACCTCAGTGGGGAATGGAACATGTTGGAGAATGGAATTCAGTGGGGAATGGAATTCAGTGGGGAATGGAATTCAGTGGGTAATGGAACTCAGTGGGTAATGGTTCTCAGATGGGAATGGAACACAGTGGGGAATGGAACTCACCGGGGAAGGGAACTCAGTGGGGAATGGAAAACAGTGGGGAATACAATACAGTGGGGAATGGAACTCAGTTGGGAATGGAACACAGTGGGGAAAAGAACTCAGTGGGGAATGGAACTAAGTGTGGAATTCGAACCCCATGGGGAATGGAACTCAGTGAGGAAATGGACCTCAGTGGGGAATGGAACTCACTGGGGAATGCAATTCAGTGGGGAATGGAATTCAGTGGGGAATGGAACTCAGTTGGGAATGGCATTCAGTGGGGAATGGGACACAGTGGGGATGGAACTCAGTGGGGAATGGAACTCAGTGCGGAATGGAAGACAGTGGGGAATGGAACTCAGTTGGGAATGGAACACAGTGGGGAAAGGAACTCAGTGGGGAATGGAACCCAGTGGGGAATGGCATTCAGTGGGGAATGGGACACAGTGGGGAATGGAACTCAGTGGGGAATGGAACTCAGTGGGGAATGGGACTCCATGGGGAATGGAACTCAGTGAAGAAATGGAACTCAGTGGGGAATGGAACTCAGTGGGGAATAGAACTCATGGGGAATGGAATTCTGTGGGGAATGGAATTGAGTGGGGAATGGAACTCAATGGGGAATGGAACACAGTGGGGAATGGAACTCAGTTGGGAATGGAACACATTGGGGAAAGGAACACAGTGGGGAATGGAACTCACTGGGGAAGGGAACTCAGTTGGGAATGGAACACAGTGGGGAAAAGAACTCAGTGGGAATGGAACTAAGTGGGGAATGGAACCCCATGGGGAATGGAATTCAGTGAGGAATGGAACTCAGTGGGGAATGGAACACAGTGCGGAATGGAACTCAGTTGGGAATGGAACACAGTGGGGAAAGGAATTCAGTGGGGAATGGAACTCAGTGGGGAATGGCATTCAGTGGGGAATGGGACACAGTGGGGAATGGAACACTGTGGGGAATGGAACTCAGTGCGGAATGGAACACAGTGGGGAATGGAACTCAGTTGGGAATGGAACACAGTGGGGAAAGGAACTCAGTGGGGAATGGAACTCAGTGGGGAATGGCATTCAGTGGGGAATGGGACACAGTGGGGAATGGAACCCCATGGGGAATGGAACACAGTGAGGAAATGGAACTCAGTGGGGAATGGTACTCAATGGGGAATGGAACACAGTGGGGAATGGAACTCAGTTGGGAATGGAACATATTGTGGAAAGGAACACAGTGGTGAATGGAACTCACTGGGGAAGGGAACTCAGTTGGGAATGGAATTCATTGGGGAATGGAACTCAGTGGGGAATGGACCTCAGTGGGGAATGGAATTCAGTGGGGAATGGAACTCATAGGGAACAGAAGTCAGTGGGGAATGGAATTCAGTGGGGTATGGAACTAACTGGGAAATGGAAATCAGTGGGGAATGAAAGTCAGTGGGGAATGGAACTCAGTGGGGAATGGAACTCAGAGGAGAATGAAACTCAATGGGGAATGGAATTCAGTGGGAAATGGAACTTATTGGGAAATGGAACTCATTGGGGAATGGAATTCATTGGGGAATGGAATTCATTGGGGAATTAAACTCAGTGGGGATTGGAATTCAGTGGGGAATGGAAATCACCGGGGAATGGAATTCAGTGAGGAATGGAAGTCATTGGGGAACGGAGATCAGTGGGGAATGCAATTCAGTGAGGAATAGAACTCAGTGGGGAAATCACTGGGGAATGGAACTCATTGGAGAATGGAATTCAGTGGGGAATGAATCTCAGTGGGGAATGGAATTCAGTGGGGAATGGATCTCAGTGGGGAATGGAACACAGTGGAGAATGAAACTCAGTGGGGAATGGAACACAATGGGGAATGGAATTTATTGGGGAATGGAATTCATTGGGGAAGCAATTCATTGGGGAATTAAACTCAGTGGGGGATGGAATACAGTGTGGAAAGGAACTGGTTTGGAAATGGAACTCAGTGGGGAATGGGACACAGTGGGGAAAGGAACAAAGTGGGGAAGGGAGCTCAGTGAGGAATGGAACCCCATGGGGAATGGAACTCATTGGGGAATGGAACTCATTTGGAAATGGAACTCAGTGGGGAATGGGACACAGTGGGGAATGGAACACAGTGGGGAAAGGAACGCAGTGGGGAATGGAACATGTTGGAGAATGGAATTCAGTGGGGAATGGAACTCAGTGGGGAATGGAACATCTTGGAGAATGGAATTCAGTGGGGAATGGAATTCAGTGGGGAATGGAATTCAGTGGGTAATGGAACTCAGTGGGGAATGGAACTCAGTGGGTAATGGAACTCAGTTGGGAATGGAACGCAGTGGGGAATGGAACTCACTGGGGAAGGGAACTCAGTGGGGAATGGAAAACAGTGGGGAATGGAACTCAGTGGGGAATGGAACTCAGTTGGGATTGGAACACAGTGGGGAAAAGAACTCAGTGGGGAATGGAACGAAGTGGGGAATGGAATCACATGGGGAAAGGAACTCAGTGAGGAAATGGAACTCAGTGGGGAATGGAATTCAGTGGGGAATGGTATTCAGTGGAGAATGGAACTCAGTTGGGAATGGAACACAGTGGGGAAAGGAACTCAGTGGGGAATGGAACCCAGTGGGGAATGGCAATCAGTGGGGAATGGGACACAATGGGGAATGGAACTCAGTGGGGAATGGAACTCAGTGCGGAATGGAACACAGTGGGGAAAGGAACTCAGTGGGGAATGGAACTCAGTGGGGAATGGAACACAGTGGGGAATGGAACTCCATGGGGAATGGAACTCAGTGAAGAAATGGAACTCAGTGGGGAATGGGACACAATGGGGAATGGAACACAGTGGGGAATGGAACTCAGTTGGGAATGGAACACAGTGGGGAAAGGAACTCAGTGGGGAATGGAACTCAGTGGGGAATGGGACACAGTGGGGAATGGAACTCCATGGGGAATGGAACTCAGTGAAGAAATGGAACTCAGTGGGGAATGGAACTCAGTGGGGAATAGAACTCATGGGGAATGGAATTCAGTGGGGAATGGAATTGAGTGGGGAATGGAACTCAATGGGGAATGGAACACAGTGGGGAATGGAACTCAGTTGGGAATGGAACACATTGGGGAAAGGAGCACAGTGGGGAATGGAACTCACTGGGGAAGGGAACTCAGTTGGGAATGGAACGCAGTGGGGAAAAGAACTCAGTGGGAATGGAACTAAGTGGGGAATGGAACCCCATGGGGAATGGAATTCAGTGAGGAAATGGAACTCAGTGGGGAATGGAATTCAGTGGGGAATGGAATTCAGTGGGGAATGACACTCAGTGGGGAATGGAACACAGTGCAGAATGGAACTCAGTTGGGAATGGAACACAGTGGGGAAAGGAACTCAGTGGGGAATGGAACTCAGTGGGGAATGGCATTCAGTGGGGAATGGGACACAATGGGGAATGGAACTCAGTGGGGAATGGAACTCAGTGCGGAATGGAACTCAGTGGGGAAAGGAACTCAGTGGGGAAGGGAACTCAGTGGGGAAGGGAACTCAGTGGGGAATGGAACCCCATGGGGAATGGAACTCAGTGAGGAAATGGAACTCTGTGAGGAAATGGAACTCAGTGAGGGAATGGAACTCAGTGGGGAAGGGAACTCAGTGGGGAAATGGAACTCAGTGGGGAATGGAACTCAGTGGGGAAGGGAACTCAGTGGGGAATGGAACCCCATGGGGAATGGAACTCAGTGAGGGAATGGAACTCAGTGGGAATGGAACTCAGTGGGAAATGGAACTCAGTCGGGGATGGAATTCAGTGGGGAATGGAATTCAGTGGGGAATGGAACTCACTGTGGAATGGAATTCAGTGGGAAATCGAACTCAGTGGGGAAGGGAACTCATGGGGAATGGGACGTAGTGGGGAATGGAACTTATTGGGGAATGGAAGTCTGTGGGAAATGGAATTCAGTGGGGAATGGATCTCAGTGGGGAATGGAAGTCAGTGGGGAATGGAATTCAGTGGGGTATGGAACTAACTGGGAAATGAAATTCAGTGGGGAATGGAAGTCAGTGGAAAATGAAACTCAATGGGGAATGGAAGTCAATGGGGAATGGAATTCAGTGAGGTATGGAATTCAGTGGGTAATGGAACTCAGTGGGGAATGGAATTCAGTGGTAATGGAACTCAGTTGGGAATGGAACACAGTGGGGAATGGAAAAGAGTGGGGAATGGAACTCAGTGGGGAATGGAAAAGAGTGGGGAATGGAACACAGTGGGGAATGGAACTCAGTTGGGAATGGAACACAGTGGGTAAAAGAACTCAGTGGGGAATGGAACGAAGTGGGGAATGGAACCCCATGGGGAATGGAACTCAGTGAGGAAATGGAACTCAGTGGGGAATGGAACTCACTGGGGAATGGAATTCAGTGGGGAATGGAATTCAGTGGGGAATGGAACTCAGTGGGGAATGGAACACAGTGCGGAATGGAACTCAGTTGGGAATGGAACACAGTGGGGAAAGGAATTCAGTGGGGAATGGAACTCAGTGGGGAATGGCATTCAGTGGGGAATGGGACACAGTGGGGAATGGAACTCTGTGGGGAATGGAACTCAGTGCGGAATGGAACACAGTGGGGAATGGAACTCAGTTAGGAATGGAACACAGTGGGGAAAGGAACTCAGTGGGGAATGGAACTCAGTGGGGAATGGCATTCAGTGGGGAATGGGACACAGTGGGGAATGGAACCCCATGGGGAATGGAACACAGTGAGGAAATGGAACTCAGCGGGGAATGGAACTCAATGGGGAATGGAACACAGTGGGGAATGGAACTCAGTTGGGAATGGAACATATTGTGGAAAGGAACACAGTGGGGAATGGAACTCACTGGGGAAGGGAACTCAGTTGGGAATGGAATTCATTGGGGAATGGAACTCAGTGGGGAATGGACCTCAGTGGGGAATGGAATTCAGTGAGGAATGGAACTCATCAGGAACAGAAGTCAGTGGGGTATGGAACTAACTGGGAAATGGAATTCAGTGGGGAATGAAAGTCAGTGGGGAATGGAACTCAGTGAGGAATGGAACTCAGTGGAGAATGAAACTCAATGGGGAATGGAATTCAGTGGGGAATGGAACTTATTGGGAAATGGAACTCATTGGGGAATGGAATTTATTGGGGAATGGAATTCATTGGGGAATTAAACTCAGTGGGGAATGGAATTCAGTGGGGAATGGAAATCACTGGGGAATGGAATTCAGTGAGGAATGGAAGTCATTGGGGAAGCAATTCATTGGGGAATTAAACTCAGTGGGGGATGGAATACAGTGCACAAAGGAAATGATTTGGAAATGGAACTCAGTGGGGAATGGGACACAGTGGGGAAAGGAACAAAGTGGGGAAGGGAACTCAGTGAGGAATGGAACCCCATGGGGAATGGAACTCATTGGGGAATGGAAGTCATTTGGAAATGGAACTCAGTGGGGAATGGGACACAGTGGGGAATGGAACACAGTGGGGAATGGAACCCCATGGGGAATGGAACTCAGTGGGGAATGGAACTCATTTGGAAATGGAACTCAGTGCTGAATGGGACTCAGTGGGGAAAGGATCTCAGTGGGGAAAGGAATGCAGTGGGGAATGGAACATGTTGGAGAATGGAATTCAGTGGGGAATGGAACTCAGTGGGGAATGGAACATCTTGGAGAATGGAATTCAGTGGGGAATGGAATTCAGTGGGTAATGGAACACAGTGGGGAATGGAACTCAGTGGGTAATGGAACTCAGTTGGGAATGGAACACAGTGGGGAATGGAACTCACTGGGGAAGGGAACTCAGTGGGGAATGGAAAAGAGTGGGGAATGGAACACAGTGGGGAATGGAACTCAGTTGGGATTGGAACACAGTGGGGAAAAGAACCCAGTGGGGAATGGAACTAAGTGGGGAATGGAACCCCATGGGGAATGGAACTCAGTGAGGAAATGGAACTCAGTGGGGAATGGAACTCACTGGGGAATGGAATTCAGTGGGGAATGGAATTCAGTGGGGAATGGAACTCAGTTGGGAATGGAACACATTGGGGAAAGGAACTCAGTGGGGAATGGAACCCAGTGTGGAATGGCATTCAGTGGGGAATGGGACACAGTGGGGAATGGAACTCAGTGGGGAATGGAACTCAGTGCGGAATGGAACACAGTGGGGAATGGAACTCAGTGGGGAATGGAACTCAGTGCGGAATGGAACACAGTGGGGAATGGAACTCAGTGGGGAATGGAACTCAGTTGGGAATGGAACTCAGTGGGGAATGGAACACAGTGGGGAATGGAACTCCATGGGGAATGGAACTCAGTGAAGAAATGGAACTCAGTGGGGAATGGGACACAATGGGGAATGGAACACAGTGGGGAATGGAACTCAGTTGGGAATGGAACACAGTGGGGAAAGGAACTCAGTGGGGAATGGAACTCAGTGGGGAATGGGACACAGTGGGGAATGGAACTCCATGGGGAATGGAACTCAGTGAAGAAATGGAACTCAGTGGGGAATGGAACTCAGTGGGGAATAGAACTCATGGGGAATGGAATTCAGTGGGGAATGGAATTGAGTGGGGAATGGAACTCAATGGGGAATGGAACACAGTGGGGAATGGAACTCAGTTGGGAATGGAACACATTGGGGAAAGGAGCACAGTGGGGAATGGAACTCACTGGGGAAGGGAACTCAGTTGGGAATGGAACGCAGTGGGGAAAAGAACTCAGTGGGAATGGAACTAAGTGGGGAATGGAACCCCATGGGGAATGGAATTCAGTGAGGAAATGGAACTCAGTGGGGAATGGAATTCAGTGGGGAATGGAATTCAGTGGGGAATGGCACTCAGTGGGGAATGGAACACAGTGCAGAATGGAACTCAGTTGGGAATGGAACACAGTGGGGAAAGGAACTCAGTGGGGAATGGAACTCAGTGGGGAATGGCATTCAGTGGGGAATGGAACACAATGGGGAATGGAACTCAGTGGGGAATGGAACTCAGTGCGGAATGGAACTCAGTGGGGAAAGGAACTCAGTGGGGAAGGGAACTCAGTGGGGAAGGGAACTCAGTGGGGAATGGAACCCCATGGGGAATGGAACTCAGTGAGGAAATGGAACTCTGTGAGGAAATGGAACTCAGTGAGGGAATGGAACTCAGTGGGGAAGGGAACTCAGTGGGGAAATGGAACTCAGTGGGGAATGGAACTCAGTGGGGAAGGGAACTCAGTGGGGAATGGAACCCCATGGGGAATGGAACTCAGTGAGGGAATGGAACTCAGTGGGAATGGAACTCAGTGGGAAATGGAACTCAGTCGGGGATGGAATTCAGTGGGGAATGGAATTCAGTGGGGAATGGAACTCACTGTGGAATGGAATTCAGTGGGAAATCGAACTCAGTGGGGAAGGGAACTCATGGGGAATGGGACGTAGTGGGGAATGGAACTTATTGGGGAATGGAAGTCTGTGGGAAATGGAATTCAGTGGGGAATGGATCTCAGTGGGGAATGGAAGTCAGTGGGGAATGGAATTCAGTGGGGTATGGAACTAACTGGGAAATGAAATTCAGTGGGGAATGGAAGTCAGTGGAAAATGAAACTCAATGGGGAATGGAAGTCAATGGGGAATGGAATTCAGTGAGGTATGGAATTCAGTGGGTAATGGAACTCAGTGGGGAATGGAATTCAGTGGTAATGGAACTCAGTTGGGAATGGAACACAGTGGGGAATGGAAAAGAGTGGGGAATGGAACTCAGTGGGGAATGGAAAAGAGTGGGGAATGGAACACAGTGGGGAATGGAACTCAGTTGGGAATGGAACACAGTGGGTAAAAGAACTCAGTGGGGAATGGAACGAAGTGGGGAATGGAACCCCATGGGGAATGGAACTCAGTGAGGAAATGGAACTCAGTGGGGAATGGAACTCACTGGGGAATGGAATTCAGTGGGGAATGGAATTCAGTGGGGAATGGAACTCAGTGGGGAATGGAACACAGTGCGGAATGGAACTCAGTTGGGAATGGAACACAGTGGGGAAAGGAATTCAGTGGGGAATGGAACTCAGTGGGGAATGGCATTCAGTGGGGAATGGGACACAGTGGGGAATGGAACTCTGTGGGGAATGGAACTCAGTGCGGAATGGAACACAGTGGGGAATGGAACTCAGTTAGGAATGGAACACAGTGGGGAAAGGAACTCAGTGGGGAATGGAACTCAGTGGGGAATGGCATTCAGTGGGGAATGGGACACAGTGGGGAATGGAACCCCATGGGGAATGGAACACAGTGAGGAAATGGAACTCAGCGGGGAATGGAACTCAATGGGGAATGGAACACAGTGGGGAATGGAACTCAGTTGGGAATGGAACATATTGTGGAAAGGAACACAGTGGGGAATGGAACTCACTGGGGAAGGGAACTCAGTTGGGAATGGAATTCATTGGGGAATGGAACTCAGTGGGGAATGGACCTCAGTGGGGAATGGAATTCAGTGAGGAATGGAACTCATCAGGAACAGAAGTCAGTGGGGTATGGAACTAACTGGGAAATGGAATTCAGTGGGGAATGAAAGTCAGTGGGGAATGGAACTCAGTGAGGAATGGAACTCAGTGGAGAATGAAACTCAATGGGGAATGGAATTCAGTGGGGAATGGAACTTATTGGGAAATGGAACTCATTGGGGAATGGAATTTATTGGGGAATGGAATTCATTGGGGAATTAAACTCAGTGGGGAATGGAATTCAGTGGGGAATGGAAATCACTGGGGAATGGAATTCAGTGAGGAATGGAAGTCATTGGGGAAGCAATTCATTGGGGAATTAAACTCAGTGGGGGATGGAATACAGTGCACAAAGGAAATGATTTGGAAATGGAACTCAGTGGGGAATGGGACACAGTGGGGAAAGGAACAAAGTGGGGAAGGGAACTCAGTGAGGAATGGAACCCCATGGGGAATGGAACTCATTGGGGAATGGAAGTCATTTGGAAATGGAACTCAGTGGGGAATGGGACACAGTGGGGAATGGAACACAGTGGGGAATGGAACCCCATGGGGAATGGAACTCAGTGGGGAATGGAACTCATTTGGAAATGGAACTCAGTGCTGAATGGGACTCAGTGGGGAAAGGATCTCAGTGGGGAAAGGAATGCAGTGGGGAATGGAACATGTTGGAGAATGGAATTCAGTGGGGAATGGAACTCAGTGGGGAATGGAACATCTTGGAGAATGGAATTCAGTGGGGAATGGAATTCAGTGGGTAATGGAACACAGTGGGGAATGGAACTCAGTGGGTAATGGAACTCAGTTGGGAATGGAACACAGTGGGGAATGGAACTCACTGGGGAAGGGAACTCAGTGGGGAATGGAAAACAGTGGGGAATGGAACACAGTGGGGAATGGAACTCAGTTGGGATTGGAACACAGTGGGGAAAAGAACCCAGTGGGGAATGGAACTAAGTGGGGAATGGAACCCCATGGGGAATGGAACTCAGTGAGGAAATGGAACTCAGTGGGGAATGGAACTCACTGGGGAATGGAATTCAGTGGGGAATGGAATTCAGTGGGGAATGGAACTCAGTTGGGAATGGAACACATTGGGGAAAGGAACTCAGTGGGGAATGGAACCCAGTGTGGAATGGCATTCAGTGGGGAATGGGACACAGTGGGGAATGGAACTCAGTGGGGAATGGAACTCAGTGCGGAATGGAACACAGTGGGGAATGGAACTCAGTGGGGAATGGAACTCAGTGCGGAATGGAACACAGTGGGGAATGGAACTCAGTGGGGAATGGAACTCAGTTGGGAATGGAACACAGTGGGGAAAGGAACTCAGTGGGGAATGGAACTCAGTGGGGAATGGGACACAGTGGGGAATGGGACACAGTGGGGAATGGAACTCAGTGAAGAAATGGAACTCAGTGGGGAATGGAACTCAGTGGGGAATAGAACTCATGGGGAATGGAATTCAGTGGGGAATGGAATTCAGTGGGGAATGGAACTCAGTGGGGAATAGAACTCATGGGGAATGGAACTCAGTGGGGAATGGAACTCAGTTGGGAATGGAACTCAGTGGGGAATGGGACACAGTGGGGAATGGAACTCCATGGGGAATGGAACTCAGTGAAGAAATGGAACTCAGTGGGGAATGGAACTCAGTGGGGAATGGAATTCAGTGGGGAATGGAATTCAGTGGGGAATGGAATTCAGTGGGTAATGGAACACAGTGGGGAATGGAACACAGTGGGGAATGGAACTCACTGGGGAAGGGAACTCAGTGGGGAATGGAACTCAGTGCGGAATGGAACACAGTGGGGAATGGAACTCAGTTGGGAATGGAACACAGTGGGGAAAGGAACTCAGTGGGGAATGGAACTCAGTGGGGAATGGGACACAGTGGGGAATGGAACTCCATGGGGAATGGAACTCAGTGAAGAAATGGAACTCAGTGGGGAATGGAACTCAGTGGGGAATAGAACTCATGGGGAATGGAATTCAGTGGGGAATGGAATTCAGTGGGGAATGGAACTCAATGGGGAATGGAACACAGTGGGGAATGGAACTCAGTTGGGAATGGAACACATTGGGGAAAGGAACACAGTGGGGAATGGAACTCATTGGGGAAGGGAACTCAGTTGGGAATGGAACACAGTGGGGAAAAGAACTCAGTGGGAATGGAACTAAGTGGGGAATGGAACCCCATGGGGAATGGAATTCAGTGAGGAAATGGAACTCAGTGGGGAATGGAACTCACTGGGGAATGGAATTCAGTGGGGAATGGAATTCAGTGGGGAATGGAATTCAGTGGGGAATGGAACTCAGTGGGGAATGGAACACAGTGCGGAATGGAACTCAGTTGGGAATGGAACTCAGTGCGGAATGGAACACAGTGGGGAAAGGAACTCAGTGGGGAAGGGAACTCAGTGGGGAATGGAATTCAGTGCGGAATGGAACACAGTGGGGAAAGGAACTCAGTTGGGAATGGAACTCAGTGCGGAATGGAACACAGTGGGGAATGGAACCCCATGGGGAATGGAACTCAGTGAGGAAATGGAACTCAGTGAGGAAATGGAACTCAGTGAGGAAATGGAACTCAGTGGGGAAGTGAACTCAGTGGGGAATGGAAGTCAGTGGGGAATGGAACTCAGTGAGGAAATGGAACTCAGTGGGAATGGAACTCAGTGGGAATGGAACTCAGTGGGAAATGGAACCCCATGGGGAATGGAACTCAGTGAGGAAATGGAACTCAGTGGGAATGGAACTCAGTGGGAAATGGAACTCAGTCGGGGATGGAATTCAGTGGGGAATGGAATTCAGTGGGGAATGGAACTCACTGTGGAATGGAATTCACTGGGAAATCTAACTCAGTGGGGAAGGGAACTCATGGGGAATGGGACTTCGTGGGGAATGGAACTTATTGGGGAATGGAAGTCTGTGGGGAATGGAATTCAGTGGGGAATCGATCTCAGTGGGGAATGGAATTCAGTGGGGAATGGAACTCATGCGGAATGGAAGTCAGTGGGGAATGGAATTCAGTGGTGTATGGAACTAACTGGGAAATGGAATTCAGTGGGGAATGGAAGTCAGTGGAGAATGAAACTCAATGGGCAATGGAAGTCAATGGGGAATGGAATTCAGTGAGGTATGGAATTCAGTGGGTAATGGAACTCAGTGGGGAATGGAATTCAGTGGTAATGGAACTCAGTTGGGAATGGAACACAGTGGGGAATGGAACTCACTGGGGAATGGAACACAGTGGGGAAAGGAATTCAGTGGGGAATGGAACTCAGTGGGGAATGGCATTCAGTGTGGAATGGGACACAGTGGGGAATGGAACTCTGTGGGGAATGGAACTCAGTGTGGAATGGAACACAGTGGGGAATGGAACTCAGTTGGGAATGGCATTCAGTGGGGAATGGGACACAGTGGGGAATGGAACACAATGGGGAATGGAACACAGTGAGGAAATGGAACTCAGTGGGGAATGGAACTCAATGGGGATGGAACACAGTGGGGAATGGAACTCAGTTGGGAATGGGACATATTGTGGAAAGGAACACAGTGGTGAATGGAACTCACTGGGGAAGGGAACTCAGTTGGAAATGGAATTCATTGGGGAATGGAACTCAGTGGGGAATGGACCTCAGTGGGGAATGGAATTCAGTGGGGAATGGAACTCATGGGGAACGGAAGTCAGTGGGGAATGGAATTCAGTGGGGTATGGAACTAACTGGGAAATGGAATTCAGTGGGGAATGGAACTCAGTGGGGAATGGAACTCAGTGGAGAATGAAACTCAATGGGGAATTAAACTCAGTGGGGAATGGAATTCAGTGGGGAATGGAAATCACTGGGGAATGGAATTCAGTGAGGAATGGAAGTCATTGGGGAACGGAGTTCAGTGGGGAATGCAAATCAGTGAGGAATGGAACTCAGTGGGGAAATCACTGGGGAATGGAACTCATTCGAGAATGGAATTCAGTGGGGAATGGACTCAGTGCGGAATGGATCTCAGTGCAGAATGGAACTCATTGGGGAATGGAATTCAGCGGGGAATGGAACTCAGCGGGGAATGGAATTCAGTGGGGAATGGAACTCAGTGGGGAATCGATCTCACTGGGGTCAAGGAACTCACTGGGGAATGGAGCTCAGTGGGAAATGGAATTCAGTGTGGAAATTAACTCATTGGGGAATGGAACTCAGTGAGAAATGAAATTCAGTGGGGAATGTAATTCAGTGGGGATAGAACACAGTCGGGAATGGAATTCAGTGGGGAATGGAACTCAGTGGGGAATGGAACTCACTGGGGAATGGGAATCAGTGGGGAATGGAACTCAGTGGGGAATGGGACTCAGTGGGGAATGGAACTCAGTGGGGAATGGAAATCATTGGGGGATGTAATTCAGTGGGGAATGGAACACAGTGGGGAATGGAACTCAGTGGGGAATGGAACTCAGTGGGAAATGGAACTCTGTGGGGAATGAAACTCGTTGGGGAATGGAACTCAGTGGGGAATGGAATTCAGTGGGGAATGGAACTCAGTGGGGAATGGAACTCACTGGCGAATGGGACTCACTGGGGAATGGGACTCACTGGGGAATGGGACTCACTGGGGAATGGAACTCAGTGGGGAATGGAATTCAGTGGGGAATGGAACTCATTTGTAAATGAAACTCAGTCGGGAATGGGACACAGTGGGGAATGGAACTCATTTGTAAATGGAACTCAGTGGGGAATGGAATTCAGTGGGGAATGGAATTCAGTGGGGAATGGAACTCAATGGGGAATGGAGCTCAGTGGGAAATGGAATACAGTGGGGAATGAAACTCATAGGGGAATGGAATTCATTGGGGCAGCAATTCATGGGGGAATTAAACTCAGTGGGGAATGGGTTTCATTGGGGAATGGAACTCAGTGGGGAATGGTACTCAGTGTGGAATGGAACTCAGTGGGGAATGGAACTCACTGAGGAATGGGACTCAGTGGGGAATGCAACTCAGTGGGGAATGGAACTCAGTGGGGAATGGAACTCAGTGGGGAATGGAACTCAGTGAGGAATGGAACTCACTGAGGAATGGGACTCAGTGGGGAATGCAACTCAGTGGGGAATGGAACTCAGTGGGGAATGGAACTCAGTGGGGAATGGAATTCAGTGGGGAATGGAACTCACTGTGGAATGGAATTCACTGGGAAATCTAACTCAGTGGGGAAGGGAACTCATGGGGAATGGGACTTCGTGGGGAATGGAACTTATTGGGGAATGGAAGTCTGTGGGGAATGGAATTCAGTGGGGAAAGGAACTCAGTGGGGAATGGAACTCAGTGGGGAATGGGACACAGTGGGGAATGGAACTCCATGGGGAATGGAACTCAGTGAAGAAATGGAACTCAGTGGGGAATGGAACTCAGTGGGGAATAGAACTCATGGGGAATGGAATTCAGTGGGGAATGGAATTGAGTGGGGAATGGAACTCAATGGGGAATGGAACACAGTGGGGAATGGAACTCAGTTGGGAATGGAACACATTGGGGAAAGGAGCACAGTGGGGAATGGAACTCACTGGGGAAGGGAACTCAGTTGGGAATGGAACGCAGTGGGGAAAAGAACTCAGTGGGAATGGAACTAAGTGGGGAATGGAACCCCATGGGGAATGGAATTCAGTGAGGAAATGGAACTCAGTGGGGAATGGAATTCAGTGGGGAATGGAATTCAGTGGGGAATGGCACTCAGTGGGGAATGGAACACAGTGCAGAATGGAACTCAGTTGGGAATGGAACACAGTGGGGAAAGGAACTCAGTGGGGAATGGAACTCAGTGGGGAATGGCATTCAGTGGGGAATGGAACACAATGGGGAATGGAACTCAGTGGGGAATGGAACTCAGTGCGGAATGGAACTCAGTGGGGAAAGGAACTCAGTGGGGAAGGGAACTCAGTGGGGAAGGGAACTCAGTGGGGAATGGAACCCCATGGGGAATGGAACTCAGTGAGGAAATGGAACTCTGTGAGGAAATGGAACTCAGTGAGGGAATGGAACTCAGTGGGGAAGGGAACTCAGTGGGGAAATGGAACTCAGTGGGGAATGGAACTCAGTGGGGAAGGGAACTCAGTGGGGAAGGGAACTCAGTGGGGAATGGAACCCCATGGGGAATGGAACTCAGTGAGGGAATGGAACTCAGTGGGAATGGAACTCAGTGGGAAATGGAACTCAGTCGGGGATGGAATTCAGTGGGGAATGGAATTCAGTGGGGAATGGAACTCACTGTGGAATGGAATTCAGTGGGAAATCGAACTCAGTGGGGAAGGGAACTCATGGGGAATGGGACGTAGTGGGGAATGGAACTTATTGGGGAATGGAAGTCTGTGGGAAATGGAATTCAGTGGGGAATGGATCTCAGTGGGGAATGGAAGTCAGTGGGGAATGGAATTCAGTGGGGTATGGAACTAACTGGGAAATGAAATTCAGTGGGGAATGGAAGTCAGTGGAAAATGAAACTCAATGGGGAATGGAAGTCAATGGGGAATGGAATTCAGTGAGGTATGGAATTCAGTGGGTAATGGAACTCAGTGGGGAATGGAATTCAGTGGTAATGGAACTCAGTTGGGAATGGAACACAGTGGGGAATGGAAAAGAGTGGGGAATGGAACTCAGTGGGGAATGGAAAAGAGTGGGGAATGGAACACAGTGGGGAATGGAACTCAGTTGGGAATGGAACACAGTGGGTAAAAGAACTCAGTGGGGAATGGAACGAAGTGGGGAATGGAACCCCATGGGGAATGGAACTCAGTGAGGAAATGGAACTCAGTGGGGAATGGAACTCACTGGGGAATGGAATTCAGTGGGGAATGGAATTCAGTGGGGAATGGAACTCAGTGGGGAATGGAACACAGTGCGGAATGGAACTCAGTTGGGAATGGAACACAGTGGGGAAAGGAATTCAGTGGGGAATGGAACTCAGTGGGGAATGGCATTCAGTGGGGAATGGGACACAGTGGGGAATGGAACTCTGTGGGGAATGGAACTCAGTGCGGAATGGAACACAGTGGGGAATGGAACTCAGTTAGGAATGGAACACAGTGGGGAAAGGAACTCAGTGGGGAATGGAACTCAGTGGGGAATGGCATTCAGTGGGGAATGGGACACAGTGGGGAATGGAACCCCATGGGGAATGGAACACAGTGAGGAAATGGAACTCAGCGGGGAATGGAACTCAATGGGGAATGGAACACAGTGGGGAATGGAACTCAGTTGGGAATGGAACATATTGTGGAAAGGAACACAGTGGGGAATGGAACTCACTGGGGAAGGGAACTCAGTTGGGAATGGAATTCATTGGGGAATGGAACTCAGTGGGGAATGGACCTCAGTGGGGAATGGAATTCAGTGGGGAATGGAACTCATCAGGAACAGAAGTCAGTGGGGTATGGAACTAACTGGGAAATGGAATTCAGTGGGGAATGAAAGTCAGTGGGGAATGGAACTCAGTGAGGAATGGAACTCAGTGGAGAATGAAACTCAATGGGGAATGGAATTCAGTGGGGAATGGAACTTATTGGGAAATGGAACTCATTGGGGAATGGAATTTATTGGGGAATGGAATTCATTGGGGAATTAAACTCAGTGGGGAATGGAATTCAGTGGGGAACGGAAATCACTGGGGAATGGAATTCAGTGAGGAATGGAAGTCATTGGGGAAGCAATTCATTGGGGAATTAAACTCAGTGGGGGATGGAATACAGTGCACAAAGGAAATGATTTGGAAATGGAACTCAGTGGGGAATGGGACACAGTGGGGAAAGGAACAAAGTGGGGAAGGGAACTCAGTGAGGAATGGAACCCCATGGGGAATGGAACTCATTGGGGAATGGAAGTCATTTGGAAATGGAACTCAGTGGGGAATGGGACACAGTGGGGAATGGAACACAGTGGGGAATGGAACCCCATGGGGAATGGAACTCAGTGGGGAATGGAACTCATTTGGAAATGGAACTCAGTGCTGAATGGGACTCAGTGGGGAAAGGATCTCAGTGGGGAAAGGAACACAGTGGGGAATGGAACATGTTGGAGAATGGAATTCAGTGGGGAATGGAACTCAGTGGGGAATGGAACATCTTGGAGAATGGAATTCAGTGGGGAATGGAATTCAGTGGGTAATGGAACACAGTGGGGAATGGAACTCAGTGGGTAATGGAACTCAGTTGGGAATGGAACACAGTGGGGAATGGAACTCACTGGGGAAGGGAAGTCAGTGGGGAATGGAAAACAGTGGGGAATGGAACACAGTGGGGAATGGAACTCAGTTGGGATTGGAACACAGTGGGGAAAAGAACCCAGTGGGGAATGGAACTAAGTGGGGAATGGAACCCCATGGGGAATGGAACTCAGTGAGGAAATGGAACTCAGTGGGGAATGGAACTCACTGGGGAATGGAATTCAGTGGGGAATGGAATTCAGTGGGGAATGGAACTCAGTTGGGAATGGAACACATTGGGGAAAGGAACTCAGTGGGGAATGGAACCCAGTGTGGAATGGCATTCAGTGGGGAATGGGACACAGTGGGGAATGGAACTCAGTGGGGAATGGAACTCAGTGCGGAAAGGAACACAGTGGGGAATGGAACTCAGTGGGGAATGGAACTCAGTGCGGAATGGAACACAGTGGGGAATGGAACTCAGTGGGGAATGGAACTCAGTTGGGAATGGAACACAGTGGGGAAAGGAACTCAGTGGGGAATGGAACTCAGTGGGGAATGGGACACAGTGGGGAATGGGACACAGTGGGGAATGGAACTCAGTGAAGAAATGGAACTCAGTGGGGAATGGAACTCAGTGGGGAATAGAACTCATGGGGAATGGAATTCAGTGGGGAATGGAATTCAGTGGGGAATGGAACTCAGTGGGGAATAGAACTCATGGGGAATGGAACTCAGTGGGGAATGGAACTCAGTTGGGAATGGAACTCAGTGGGGAATGGGACACAGTGGGGAATGGAACTCCATGGGGAATGGAACTCAGTGAAGAAATGGAACTCAGTGGGGAATGGAACTCAGTGGGGAATAGAACTCATGGGGAATGGAATTCAGTGGGGAATGGAATTCAGTGGGGAATGGAATTCAGTGGGTAATGGAACACAGTGGGGAATGGAACACAGTGGGGAATGGAACTCACTGGGGAAGGGAACTCAGTGGGGAATGGAACTCAGTGCGGAATGGAACACAGTGGGGAATGGAACTCAGTTGGGAATGGAACACAGTGGGGAAAGGAACTCAGTGGGGAATGGAACTCAGTGGGGAATGGGACACAGTGGGGAATGGAACTCCATGGGGAATGGAACTCAGTGAAGAAATGGAACTCAGTGGGGAATGGAACTCAGTGGGGAATAGAACTCATGGGGAATGGAATTCAGTGGGGAATGGAATTCAGTGGGGAATGGAACTCAATGGGGAATGGAACACAGTGGGGAATGGAACTCAGTTGGGAATGGAACACATTGGGGAAAGGAACACAGTGGGGAATGGAACTCATTGGGGAAGGGAACTCAGTTGGGAATGGAACACAGTGGGGAAAAGAACTCAGTGGGAATGGAACTAAGTGGGGAATGGAACCCCATGGGGAATGGAATTCAGTGAGGAAATGGAACTCAGTGGGGAATGGAACTCACTGGGGAATGGAATTCAGTGGGGAATGGAATTCAGTGGGGAATGGAACTCAGTGGGGAATGGAACACAGTGCGGAATGGAACTCAGTTGGGAATGGAACTCAGTGCGGAATGAAACACAGTGGGGAAAGGAACTCAGTGGGGAAGGGAACTCAGTGGGGAATGGACCTCAGTGGGGAATGGAATTCAGTGGGGAATGGAACTCATCAGGAACAGAAGTCAGTGGGGTATGGAACTAACTGGGAAATGGAATTCAGTGGGGAATGAAAGTCAGTGGGGAATGGAACTCAGTGAGGAATGGAACTCAGTGGAGAATGAAACTCAATGGGGAATGGAATTCAGTGGGGAATGGAACTTATTGGGAAATGGAACTCATTGGGGAATGGAATTTATTGGGGAATGGAATTCATTGGGGAATTAAACTCAGTGGGGAATGGAATTCAGTGGGGAACGGAAATCACTGGGGAATGGAATTCAGTGAGGAATGGAAGTCATTGGGGAAGCAATTCATTGGGGAATTAAACTCAGTGGGGGATGGAATACAGTGCACAAAGGAAATGATTTGGAAATGGAACTCAGTGGGGAATGGGACACAGTGGGGAAAGGAACAAAGTGGGGAAGGGAACTCAGTGAGGAATGGAACCCCATGGGGAATGGAACTCATTGGGGAATGGAAGTCATTTGGAAATGGAACTCAGTGGGGAATGGGACACAGTGGGGAATGGAACACAGTGGGGAATGGAACCCCATGGGGAATGGAACTCAGTGGGGAATGGAACTCATTTGGAAATGGAACTCAGTGCTGAATGGGACTCAGTGGGGAAAGGATCTCAGTGGGGAAAGGAACGCAGTGGGGAATGGAACATGTTGGAGAATGGAATTCAGTGGGGAATGGAACTCAGTGGGGAATGGAACATCTTGGAGAATGGAATTCAGTGGGGAATGGAATTCAGTGGGTAATGGAACACAGTGGGGAATGGAACTCAGTGGGTAATGGAACTCAGTTGGGAATGGAACACAGTGGGGAATGGAACTCACTGGGGAAGGGAAGTCAGTGGGGAATGGAAAACAGTGGGGAATGGAACACAGTGGGGAATGGAACTCAGTTGGGATTGGAACACAGTGGGGAAAAGAACCCAGTGGGGAATGGAACTAAGTGGGGAATGGAACCCCATGGGGAATGGAACTCAGTGAGGAAATGGAACTCAGTGGGGAATGGAACTCACTGGGGAATGGAATTCAGTGGGGAATGGAATTCAGTGGGGAATGGAACTCAGTTGGGAATGGAACACATTGGGGAAAGGAACTCAGTGGGGAATGGAACCCAGTGTGGAATGGCATTCAGTGGGGAATGGGACACAGTGGGGAATGGAACTCAGTGGGGAATGGAACTCAGTGCGGAATGGAACACAGTGGGGAATGGAACTCAGTGGGGAATGGAACTCAGTGCGGAATGGAACACAGTGGGGAATGGAACTCAGTGGGGAATGGAACTCAGTTGGGAATGGAACACAGTGGGGAAAGGAACTCAGTGGGGAATGGAACTCAGTGGGGAATGGGACACAGTGGGGAATGGGACACAGTGGGGAATGGAACTCAGTGAAGAAATGGAACTCAGTGGGGAATGGAACTCAGTGGAGAATAGAACTCATGGGGAATGGAATTCAGTGGGGAATGGAATTCAGTGGGGAATGGAACTCAGTGGGGAATAGAACTCATGGGGAATGGAACTCAGTGGGGAATGGAACTCAGTTGGGAATGGAACTCAGTGGGGAATGGGACACAGTGGGGAATGGAACTCCATGGGGAATGGAACTCAGTGAAGAAATGGAACTCAGTGGGGAATGGAACTCAGTGGGGAATAGAACTCATGGGGAATGGAATTCAGTGGGGAATGGAATTCAGTGGGGAATGGAATTCAGTGGGTAATGGAACACAGTGGGGAATGGAACACAGTGGGGAATGGAACTCACTGGGGAAGGGAACTCAGTGGGGAATGGAACTCAGTGCGGAATGGAACACAGTGGGGAATGGAACTCAGTTGGGAATGGAACACAGTGGGGAAAGGAACTCAGTGGGGAATGGAACTCAGTGGGGAATGGGACACAGTGGGGAATGGAACTCCATGGGGAATGGAACTCAGTGAAGAAATGGAACTCAGTGGGGAATGGAACTCAGTGGGGAATAGAACTCATGGGGAATGGAATTCAGTGGGGAATGGAATTCAGTGGGGAATGGAACTCAATGGGGAATGGAACACAGTGGGGAATGGAACTCAGTTGGGAATGGAACACATTGGGGAAAGGAACACAGTGGGGAATGGAACTCATTGGGGAAGGGAACTCAGTTGGGAATGGAACACAGTGGGGAAAAGAACTCAGTGGGAATGGAACTAAGTGGGGAATGGAACCCCATGGGGAATGGAATTCAGTGAGGAAATGGAACTCAGTGGGGAATGGAACACACTGGGGAATGGAATTCAGTGGGGAATGGAATTCAGTGGGGAATGGAACACAGTGCGGAATGGAACTCAGTTGGGAATGGAACTCAGTGCGGAATGGAACACAGTGGGGAAAGGAACTCAGTGGGGAAGGGAACTCAGTGGGGAATGGAATTCAGTGCGGAATGGAACACAGTGGGGAATGGAACCCCATGGGGAATGGAACTCAGTGAGGAAATGGAACTCAGTGAGGAAATGGAACTCAGTGAGGAAATGGAACTCAGTGGGGAAGTGAACTCAGTGGGGAATGGAAGTCAGTGGGGAATGGAACTCAGTGAGGAAATGGAACTCAGTGGGAATGGAACTCAGTGGGAATGGAACTCAGTGGGAAATGGAACCCCATGGGGAATGGAACTCAGTGAGGAAATGGAACTCAGTGGGAATGGAACTCAGTGGGAAATGGAACTCAGTCGGGGATGGAATTCAGTGGGGAATGGAATTCAGTGGGGAATGGAACTCACTGTGGAATGGAATTCACTGGGAAATCTAACTCAGTGGGGAAGGGAACTCATGGGGAATGGGACTTCGTGGGGAATGGAACTTATTGGGGAATGGAAGTCTGTGGGGAATGGAATTCAGTGGGGAATGGATCTCAGTGGGGAATGGAATTCAGTGGGGAATGGAACTCATGCGGAATGGAAGTCAGTGGGGAATGGAATTCAGTGGTGTATGGAACTAACTGGGAAATGGAATTCAGTGGGGAATGGAAGTCAGTGGAGAATGAAACTCAATGGGCAATGGAAGTCAATGGGGAATGGAATTCAGTGAGGTATGGAATTCAGTGGGTAATGGAACTCAGTGGGGAATGGAATTCAGTGGTAATGGAACTCAGTTGGGAATGGAACACAGTGGGGAATGGAACTCACTGGGGAATGGAACACAGTGGGGAAAGGAATTCAGTGGGGAATGGAACTCAGTGGGGAATGGCATTCAGTGTGGAATGGGACACAGTGGGGAATGGAACTCTGTGGGGAATGGAACTCAGTGTGGAATGGAACACAGTGGGGAATGGAACTCAGTTGGGAATGGCATTCAGTGGGGAATGGGACACAGTGGGGAATGGAACACAATGGGGAATGGAACACAGTGAGGAAATGGAACTCAGTGGGGAATGGAACTCAATGGGGATGGAACACAGTGGGGAATGGAACTCAGTTGGGAATGGGACATATTGTGGAAAGGAACACAGTGGTGAATGGAACTCACTGGGGAAGGGAACTCAGTTGGAAATGGAATTCATTGGGGAATGGAACTCAGTGGGGAATGGACCTCAGTGGGGAATGGAATTCAGTGGGGAATGGAACTCATGGGGAACGGAAGTCAGTGGGGAATGGAATTCAGTGGGGTATGGAACTAACTGGGAAATGGAATTCAGTGGGGAATGGAACTCAGTGGGGAATGGAACTCAGTGGAGAATGAAACTCAATGGGGAATTAAACTCAGTGGGGAATGGAATTCAGTGGGGAATGGAAATCACTGGGGAATGGAATTCAGTGAGGAATGGAAGTCATTGGGGAACGGAGTTCAGTGGGGAATGCAAATCAGTGAGGAATGGAACTCAGTGGGGAAATCACTGGGGAATGGAACTCATTCGAGAATGGAATTCAGTGGGGAATGGACTCAGTGCGGAATGGATCTCAGTGCAGAATGGAACTCATTGGGGAATGGAATTCAGCGGGGAATGGAACTCAGCGGGGAATGGAATTCAGTGGGGAATGGAACTCAGTGGGGAATCGATCTCACTGGGGTCAAGGAACCCACTGGGGAATGGAGCTCAGTGGGAAATGGAATTCAGTGTGGAAATTAACTCATTGGGGAATGGAACTCAGTGAGAAATGAAATTCAGTGGGGAATGTAATTCAGTGGGGATAGAACACAGTCGGGAATGGAATTCAGTGGGGAATGGAACTCAGTGGGGAATGGAACTCACTGGGGAATGGGAATCAGTGGGGAATGGAACTCAGTGGGGAATGGGACTCAGTGGGGAATGGAACTCAGTGGGGAATGGAAATCATTGGGGGATGTAATTCAGTGGGGAATGGAACACAGTGGGGAATGGAACTCAGTGGGGAATGGAACTCAGTGGGAAATGGAACTCTGTGGGGAATGGAACTCAATGGGGATGGAACACAGTGGGGAATGGAACTCAGTTGGGAATGGGACATATTGTGGAAAGGAACACAGTGGTGAATGGAACTCACTGGTGAAGGGAACTCAGTTGGAAATGGAATTCATTGGGGAATGGAACTCAGTGGGGAATGGACCTCAGTGGGGAATGGAATTCAGTGGGGAATGGAACTCATGGGGAACGGAAGTCAGTGGGGAATGGAATTCAGTGGGGTATGGAACTAACTGGGAAATGGAATTCAGTGGGGAATGGAACTCAGTGGGGAATGGAACTCAGTGGAGAATGAAACTCAATGGGGAATTAAACTCAGTGGGGAATGGAATTCAGTGGGGAATGGAAATCACTGGGGAATGGAATTCAGTGAGGAATGGAAGTCATTGGGGAACGGAGTTCAGTGGGGAATGCAAATCAGTGAGGAATGGAACTCAGTGGGGAAATCACTGGGGAATGGAACTCATTCGAGAATGGAATTCAGTGGGGAATGGACTCAGTGCGGAATGGATCTCAGTGCAGAATGGAACTCATTGGGGAATGGAATTCAGCGGGGAATGGAACTCAGCGGGGAATGGAATTCAGTGGGGAATGGAACTCAGTGGGGAATCGATCTCACTGGGGTCAAGGAACCCACTGGGGAATGGAGCTCAGTGGGAAATGGAATTCAGTGTGGAAATTAACTCATTGGGGAATGGAACTCAGTGAGAAATGAAATTCAGTGGGGAATGTAATTCAGTGGGGATAGAACACAGTCGGGAATGGAATTCAGTGGGGAATGGAACTCAGTGGGGAATGGAACTCACTGGGGAATGGGAATCAGTGGGGAATGGAACTCAGTGGGGAATGGGACTCAGTGGGGAATGGAACTCAGTGGGGAATGGAAATCATTGGGGGATGTAATTCAGTGGGGAATGGAACACAGTGGGGAATGGAACTCAGTGGGGAATGGAACTCAGTGGGAAATGGAACTCTGTGGGGAATGAAACTCGTTGGGGAATGGAACTCAGTGGGGAATGGAATTCAGTGGGGAATGGAACTCAGTGGGGAATGGAACTCACTGGCGAATGGGACTCACTGGGGAATGGGACTCACTGGGGAATGGGACTCACTGGGGAATGGAACTCAGTGGGGAATGGAATTCAGTGGGGAATGGAACTCATTTGTAAATGAAACTCAGTGGGGAATGGGACACAGTGGGGAATGGAACTCAGTGGGGAATGGAACTCATTTGTAAATGGAACTCAGTGGGGAATGGAATTCAGTGGGGAATGGAATTCAGTGGGGAATGGAACTCAGTGGGGAATGGAACTCAGTGGGGAATGGAACTCATTTGTAAATGGAACTCAGTGGGGAATGGAATTCAGTGGGGAATGGAATTCAGTGGGGAATGGAACTCAATGGGGAATGGAGCTCAGTGGGAAATGGAATACAGTGGGGAATGAAACTCATAGGGGAATGGAATTCATTGGGGCAGCAATTCATGGGGGAATTAAACTCAGTGGGGAATGGGTTTCATTGGGGAATGGAACTCAGTGGGGAATGGTACTCAGTGTGGAATGGAACTGAGTGGGGAATGGAACTCACTGAGGAATGGGACTCAGTGGGGAATGCAACTCAGTGGGGAATGGAACTCAGTGGGGAATGGAACTCAGTGGGGAATGGAACTCAGTGAGGAATGGAACTCACTGAGGAATGGGACTCAGTGGGGAATGCAACTCAGTGGGGAATGGAACTCAGTGGGGAATGGAACTCAGTGGGGAATGGAATTCAGTGGGGAATTGAACTCACTGTGGAATGGAATTCACTGGGAAATCTAGCTCAGTGGGGAAGGGAACTCATGGGGAATGGGACTTCGTGGGGAATGGAACTTATTGGGGAATGGAAGTCTGTGGGGAATGGAATTCAGTGGGGAATGGATCTCAGTGGGGAATGGAATTCAGTGGGGAATGGAACTCATGGGGAATGGAAGTCAGTGGGGAATGGAATTCAGTGGGGTATGGAACTAACTGGGAAATGGAATTCAGTGGGGAATGGAAGTCAGTGGAGAATGAAACTCAATGGGCAATGGAAGTCAATGGGGAATGGAATTCAGTGAGGTATGGAATTCAGTGGGTAATGGAACTCAGTGGGGAATGGAATTCAGTGGTAATGGAACTCAGTTGGGAATGGAACACAGTGGGGAATGGAACTCACTGGGGAATGGAACACAGTGGGGAAAGGAATTCAGTGGGGAATGGAACTCAGTGGGGAATGGCATTCAGTGTGGAATGGGACACAGTGGGGAATGGAACTCTGTGGGGAATGGAACTCCGTGTGGAATGGAACACAGTGGGGAATGGAACTCAGTTGGGAATGGAACACAGTGGGGAAAGGAACTCAGTGGGGAATGGAACTCAGTGGGGAATGGCATTCAGTGGGGAATGGGACACAGTGGGGAATGGAACACAATGGGGAATGGAACACAGTGAGGAAATGGAACTCAGTGGGGAATGGAACTCAATGGGGATGGAACACAGTGGGGAATGGAACTCAGTTGGGAATGGGACATATTGTGGAAAGGAACACAGTGGTGAATGGAACTCACTGGTGAAGGGAACTCAGTTGGAAATGGAATTCATTGGGGAATGGAACTCAGTGGGGAATGGACCTCAGTGGGGAATGGAATTCAGTGGGGAATGGAACTCATGGGGAACGGAAGTCAGTGGGGAATGGAATTCAGTGGGGTATGGAACTAACTGGGAAATGGAATTCAGTGGGGAATGGAACTCAGTGGGGAATGGAACTCAGTGGAGAATGAAACTCAATGGGGAATTAAACTCAGTGGGGAATGGAATTCAGTGGGGAATGGAAATCACTGGGGAATGGAATTCAGTGAGGAATGGAAGTCATTGGGGAACGGAGTTCAGTGGGGAATGCAAATCAGTGAGGAATGGAACTCAGTGGGGAAATCACTGGGGAATGGAACTCATTCGAGAATGGAATTCAGTGGGGAATGGACTCAGTGCGGAATGGATCTCAGTGCAGAATGGAACTCATTGGGGAATGGAATTCAGCGGGGAATGGAACTCAGCGGGGAATGGAATTCAGTGGGGAATGGAACTCAGTGGGGAATCGATCTCACTGGGGTCAAGGAACTCACTGGGGAATGGAGCTCAGTGGGAAATGGAATTCAGTGTGGAAATTAACTCATTGGGGAATGGAACTCAGTGAGAAATGAAATTCAGTGGGGAATGTAATTCAGTGGGGATAGAACACAGTCGGGAATGGAATTCAGTGGGGAATGGAACTCAGTGGGGAATGGAACTCACTGGGGAATGGGAATCAGTGGGGAATGGAACTCAGTGGGGAATGGGACTCAGTGGGGAATGGAACTCAGTGGGAAATGGAACTTTGTGGGGAATGAAACTCGTTGGGGAATGGAACTCAGTGGGGAATGGAATTCAGTGGGGAATGGAACTCAGTGGGGAATGGAACTCACTGGCGAATGGGACTCACTGGCGAATGGGACTCACTGGGGAATGGGACTCACTGGGGAATGGGACTCACTGGGGAATGGAACTCAGTGGGGAATGGAATTCAGTGGGGAATGGAACTCATTTGTAAATGAAACTCAGTGGGGAATGGGACACAGTGGGGAATGGAACTCAGTGGGGAATGGAACTCATTTGTAAATGGAACTCAGTGGGGAATGGAATTCAGTGGGGAATGGAATTCAGTGGGGAATGGAACTCAGTGGGGAATGGAACTCAGTGGGGAATGGAATACAGTGGGGAATGAAACTCATAGGGGAATGGAATTCATTGGGGCAGCAATTCATGGGGGAATTAAACTCACTGGGGAATGGGTTTCATTGGGGAATGGAACTCAGTGGGGAATGGTACTCAGTGTGGAATGGAACTCAGTGGGGAATGGAACTCACTGAGGAATGGGACTCAGTGGGGAATGCAACTCAGTGGGGAATGGAACTCAGTGGGGAATGGAATTCAGTGGGGAATGGAACTCACTGTGGAATGGAATTCACTGGGAAATCTAACTCAGTGGGGAAGGGAACTCATGGGGAATGGGACTTCATGGGGAATGGAACTTATTGGGGAATGGAAGTCTGTGGGGAATGGAATTCAGTGGGGAATGGATCTCAGTGGGGAATGGAATTCAGTGGGGAATGGAACTCATGGGGAATGGAAGTCAGTGGGGAATGGAATTCAGTGGGGTATGGAACTAACTGGGAAATGGAATTCAGTGGGGAATGGAAGTCAGTGGTAATGGAACTCAGTTGGGAATGGAACACAGTGGGGAATGGAACTCACTGGGGAATGGAACACAGTGGGGAAAGGAATTCAGTGGGGAATGGAACTCAGTGGGGAATGGCATTCAGTGTGGAATGGGACACAGTGGGGAATGGAACTCTGTGGGGAATGGAACTCCGTGTGGAATGGAACACAGTGGGGAATGGAACTCAGTTGGGAATGGAACACAGTGGGGAAAGGAACTCAGTGGGGAATGGAACTCAGTGGGGAATGGCATTCAGTGGGGAATGGGACACAGTGGGGAATGGAACACAATGGGGAATGGAACACAGTGAGGAAATGGAACTCAGTGGGGAATGGAACTCAATGGGGATGGAACACAGTGGGGAATGGAACTCAGTTGGGAATGGGACATATTGTGGAAAGGAACACAGTGGTGAATGGAACTCACTGGGGAAGGGAACTCAGTTGGAAATGGAATTCATTGGGGAATGGAACTCAGTGGGGAATGGACCTCAGTGGGGAATGGAATTCAGTGGGGAATGGAACTCATGGGGAACGGAAGTCAGTGGGGAATGGAATTCAGTGGGGTATGGAACTAACTGGGAAATGGAATTCAGTGGGGAATGGAACTCAGTGGGGAATGGAACTCAGTGGAGAATGAAACTCAATGGGGAATTAAACTCAGTGGGGAATGGAATTCAGTGGGGAATGGAAATCACTGGGGAATGGAATTCAGTGAGGAATGGAAGTCATTGGGGAACGGAGTTCAGTGGGGAATGCAAATCAGTGAGGAATGGAACTCAGTGGGGAAATCACTGGGGAATGGAATTCATTCGAGAATGGAATTCAGTGGGGAATGGACTCAGTGCGGAATGGATCTCAGTGCAGAATGGAACTCATTGGGGAATGGAATTCAGCGGGGAATGGAACTCAGCGGGGAATGGAATTCAGTGGGGAATGGAACTCAGTGGGGAATCGATCTCACTGGGGTCAAGGAACTCACTGGGGAATGGAGCTCAGTGGGAAATGGAATTCAGTGTGGAAATTAACTCATTGGGGAATGGAACTCAGTGAGAAATGAAATTCAGTGGGGAATGTAATTCAGTGGGGATAGAACACAGTCGGGAATGGAATTCAGTGGGGAATGGAACTCAGTGGGGAATGGAACTCACTGGGGAATGGGAATCAGTGGGGAATGGAACTCAGTGGGGAATGGGACTCAGTGGGGAATGGAACTCAGTGGGGAATGGAAATCATTGGGGGATGTAATTCAGTGGGGAATGGAACACAGTGGGGAATGGAACTCAGTGGGGAATGGAACTCAGTGGGAAATGGAACTCTGTGGGGAATGAAACTCATTGGGGAATGGAACTCAGTGGGGAATGGAATTCAGTGGGGAATGGAACTCAGTGGGGAATGGAACTCACTGGCGAATGGGACTCACTGGCGAATGGGACTCACTGGGGAATGGGACTCACTCGGGAATGGGACTCACTGGGGGATGGAACTCAGTGGGGAATGGAATTCAGTGGGGAATGGAACTCATTTGTAAATGAAACTCAGTGGGGAATGGGACACAGTGGGGAATGGAACTCAGTGGGGAATGGAACTCATTTGTAAATGGAACTCAGTGGGGAATGGAACTCAGTGGGGAATGGGACTCACTGGGGAATGGGACTCACTGGGGAATGGAACTCAGTGGGGAATGGAATTCAGTGGGGAATGGAACTCATTTGTAAATGAAACTCAGTGGGGAATGGGACACAGTGGGGAATGGAACTCAGTGGGGAATGGAACTCATTTGTAAATGGAACTCAGTGGGGAATGGAATTCAGTGGGGAATGGAATTCAGTGGGGAATGGAACTCAGTGGGGAATGGAACTCAGTGGGGAATGGAACTCATTTGTAAATGGAACTCAGTGGGGAATGGAATTCAGTGGGGAATGGAATTCAGTGGGGAATGGAACTCAATGGGGAATGGAGCTCAGTGGGAAATGGAATACAGTGGGGAATGAAACTCATAGGGGAATGGAATTCATTGGGGCAGCAATTCATGGGGGAATTAAACTCAGTGGGGAGTGGGATTCATTGGGGAATGGAACTCAGTGGGGAATGATACTCAGTGTGGAATGGAACTCAGTGGGGAATGGAACTCACTGAGGAATGGGACTCAGTGGGGAATGCAACTCAGTGGGGAATGGAACTCAGTGGGGAATGGAACTCAGTGGGGAATGGAATTCAGTGGGGAATGGAACTCACTGTGGAATGGAATTCACTGGGAAATCTAACTCAGTGGGGAAGGGAACTCATGGGGAATGGGACTTCGTGGGGAATGGAACTTATTGGGGAATGGAAGTCTGTGGGGAATGGAATTCAGTGGGGAATGGATCTCAGTGGGGAATGGAATTCAGTGGCGAATGGAACTCATGGGGAATGGAAGTCAGTGGGGAATGGAATTCAGTGGGGTATGGAACTAACTGGGAAATGGAATTCAGTGGGGAATGGAAGTCAGTGGAGAATGAAACTCAATGGGCAATGGAAGTCAATGGGGAATGGAATTCAGTGAGGTATGGAATTCAGTGGGTAATGGAACTCAGTGGGGAATGGAATTCAGTGGTAATGGAACTCAGTTGGGAATGGAACACAGTGGGGAATGGAACTCACTGGGGAATGGAACACAGTGGGGAAAGGAATTCAGTGGGGAATGGAACTCAGTGGGGAATGGCATTCAGTGTGGAATGGGACACAGTGGGGAATGGAACTCTGTGGGGAATGGAACTCCGTGTGGAATGGAACACAGTGGGGAATGGAACTCAGTTGGGAATGGAACACAGTGGGGAAAGGAACTCAGTGGGGAATGGAACTCAGTGGGGAATGGCATTCAGTGGGGAATGGGACACAGTGGGGAATGGAACACAATGGGGAATGGAACACAGTGAGGAAATGGAACTCAGTGGGGAATGGAACTCAATGGGGATGGAACACAGTGGGGAATGGAACTCAGTTGGGAATGGGACATATTGTGGAAAGGAACACAGTGGTGAATGGAACTCACTGGGGAAGGGAACTCAGTTGGAAATGGAATTCATTGGGGAATGGAACTCAGTGGGGAATGGACCTCAGTGGGGAATGGAATTCAGTGGGGAATGGAACTCATGGGGAACGGAAGTCAGTGGGGAATGGAATTCAGTGGGGTATGGAACTAACTGGGAAATGGAATTCAGTGGGGAATGGAACTCAGTGGGGAATGGAACTCAGTGGAGAATGAAACTCAATGGGGAATTAAACTCAGTGGGGAATGGAATTCAGTGGGGAATGGAAATCACTGGGGAATGGAATTCAGTGAGGAATGGAAGTCATTGGGGAACGGAGTTCAGTGGGGAATGCAAATCAGTGAGGAATGGAACTCAGTGGGGAAATCACTGGGGAATGGAACTCATTCGAGAATGGAATTCAGTGGGGAATGGATCTCAGTGCAGAATGGAACTCATTGGGGAATGGAATTCAGCGGGGAATGGAACTCAGCGGGGAATGGAATTCAGTGGGGAATGGAACTCAGTGGGGAATCGATCTCACTGGGGTCAAGGAACTCACTGGGGAATGGAGCTCAGTGGGAAATGGAATTCAGTGTGGAAATTAACTCATTGGGGAATGGAACTCAGTGAGAAATGAAATTCAGTGGGGAATGTAATTCAGTGGGGATAGAACACAGTCGGGAATGGAATTCAGTGGGGAATGGAACTCAGTGGGGAATGGAACTCACTGGGGAATGGGAATCAGTGGGGAATGGAACTCAGTGGGGAATGGGACTCAGTGGGGAATGGAACTCAGTGGGGAATGGAACTCAGTGGGAAATGGAACTCTGTGGGGAATGAAACTCGTTGGGGAATGGAACTCAGTGGGGAATGGAATTCAGTGGGGAATGGAACTCAGTGGGGAATGGAACTCACTGGCGAATGGGACTCACTGGCGAATGGGACTCACTGGGGAATGGGACTCACTGGGGAATGGGACTCACTGGGGAATGGAACTCAGTGGGGAATGGAATTCAGTGGGGAATGGAACTCATTTGTAAATGAAACTCAGTGGGGAATGGGACACAGTGGGGAATGGAACTCAGTGGGGAATGGAACTCATTTGTAAATGGAACTCAGTGGGGAATGGAATTCAGTGGGGAATGGAATTCAGTGGGGAATGGAACTCAGTGGGGAATGGAACTCAGTGGGGAATGGAACTCATTTGTAAATGGAACTCAGTGGGGAATGGAATTCAGTTGGGAATGGAATTCAGTGGGGAATGGAACTCAATGGGGAATGGAGCTCAGTGGGAAATGGAATACAGTGGGGAATGAAACTCATAGGGGAATGGAATTCATTGGGGCAGCAATTCATGGGGGAATTAAACTCAGTGGGGAATGGGTTTCATTGGGGAATGGAACTCAGTGGGGAATGGTACTCAGTGTGGAATGGAACTCAGTGGGGAATGGAACTCACTGAGGAATGGGACTCAGTGGGGAATGCAACTCAGTGGGGAATGGAACTCAGTGGGGAATGGAACTCAGTGGGGAATGGAACTCAGTGAGGAATGGAACTCACTGGGGAATGGGACTTACTGCGGAATGGAACTCAGTGGGGAATGGAATTCTTTGGGGAATGGAACTCAGTGGGGAATGGAATATGCTGGAGAATGGAATTCAGTGGGGAATGAAACTCAATGGGGAATGGAACTCGCTGGGTAATGGGACTCACTGGGGAATGGAACTCAGTGGGGAATGGAACTCATTGGGGAATGGAACTGATTGGGCTATGTAATTCATTGGAGAATGGAATTCAGTGGGGAATGGAACTCAGTGGGGAATGGAATTCAGTGGGGAATTGAACTCCTTTGTAAATGGAACTCAGTGGGGAGTGGGACACAGTGGGGAATGGAACTCAGTGGGGAAAGGAACTTATGTGGAATGGAATTCATTGGGGAATGGAATTCAGTGGAGAATGGAACTGAGTGGGGAATGGAACTCATTTGTAAATGAAACTTCGTGGGGAATGGCTCACTGTGGGGAATGGAACTCAGTTGGGAATGGAATTCAGTGGGGAATGGAACTCAGTGGGGAATGGAATTCAGTGAGGAATGGATCTCAGTGGGGAATGGAAATCACTGGTGAATGGAACTCATTGGAGAATGGAACTCAGTTGGGAATGGAACACAGTGGGGAAAGGAAAGCAGTGGGCAAGCGAACTCAGTGGGGAATGGAGTCCTATGGAGAATGGAACTTAGTAGGGAATGGAATTCAGTGGGGAATGGACTCAGTGCGGAATGGATCTCAGTGGAGAATGGAATTCAGCGGGGAATGGAACTCAGTGGGGAATGGAATTCAGTGGGGAATGGAACTCAGTGGGGAATCAAACTCAGTGGGAAATGGAATTCAGTGGGGAATGGAACTCAGTGGGGAATGGAATTCAGTGGGGAATGGAACTCAATGAGGAATGGAGCTCAGTGGGAAATGGAATTCAGTGGGGAATGCAACTCATATGGGAATGGAATTCATTGGGGAAGCAATTCATTGGGGAATTACACTCAGTGTGGAATGTGACTCACTGGGGAATGGAACTCAGTGGGAATGGAAGTCAGTGTGGAATGGGACTCAGTGGGGAATGGAACTCAGTGGGGAATGGAACTCAGTGGGGAATGGAACTCACTGGCGAATGGGACTCACTGGGGAATGGAACTCAGTGTGGAATGGAATTCTTTGGGGATTGGAATTCAGTGGGGAATGGAACATGTTGGAGAATGGAATTCAGTGGGGAATGAAACTCAATGGGGAATGGAACTCACTGGGGAATGGGACTCACTGGGGAATGGAACTCAATGGGGAATGGAATTCTGTGGGGAATGGAACATATTGGGGAATGGAACTCATTGGGCTATGCAATTCATTGGGGAATGGAATTCAGTGGGGAATGGGACTCAGTTGGGAATGGAACTCAGTGGGGAATGGAACTCATTTGTAAATGGAACTCAGTGGGGAATGGGACACAGTGGGGAATGGAATACTTTGGGGAATGGAACTCAGTGGGTAATGGGACATGTTGGAGAATGGAATTCAGTGGGGAATGGAACTCAGTGGGGAATGGAACTCAGTGGGGAATGGAACTCATTTGTTAAAGGAACACAGTGGGGAATGGGACACAGTGGGGAATGGAACTCAGTTGGGAATGGAACACAGAGGGGAAAGGAACGCAGTGGGCAAGGGAACTCAGTGGGGACTGGAACTCTATGGGGAATGGAGCTCAGTGGGAAATGGGACTCACTGGGGATTGGAACTCACTGTGGAATGGAATTCAGTGGGGGATGGAACTCAGTGGGGAATGGAACTCACTGGGGAATGGGACTCAGTGGGGAATAGAACTCAGTGGGGAATGGGACTCAGTGGGGAATGGAACTCAGTGGGGAATGGAACTCACTGGTGAATGGGACTCACTGGGGAATGGAACTCAGTGGGGAAAGGAACTGAGTGGAAAATGAAACTCAGTGGATAATGGAACTCAATAGGAAATAAAACTCAGCAGGGAATGAAACTCAGTGGGGAATGGAAATCATTGGGGGATGTAATTCAGTGGGGAATGGAACACAGTCGGGAATGGAATTCAGTGGGGAATGGAACTCAGTGGGGAATGGATCTCAGTGGGGAATGGAATTCTGTTGCGAAGGGAACTCAGTGGGGAATGGAACTCAGTGGGGAATGGAATTCAGTGGGGAATGGAACTCAGTGGGGAATCAAACTCAGTGGGAAATGGAATTCAGTGGGGAATGGAACTCAGTGGGGAATGGAATTCAGTGGGGAATGGAACTCAATGAGGAATGGAGCTCAGTGGGAAATGGAATTCACTGGGGAACGCAACTCATATGGGAATGGAATTCATTGGGGAAGCAATTCATTGGGGAATTACACTCAGTGGGGAATGGGACTCACTGGGGAATGGAACTCAGTGGGAATGGAACTCAGTGTGCAATGGAACTCAGTGGGGAATGAAACTCAGTAGGGAATGGGACTCAGTGGGGAATGGAACTCAGTGGGGAATGGAACTCAGTGGGGAATGGAACTCACTGGCGAATGGGACTCACTGGGGAATGGAACTCAGTGTGGAATGGAATTCTTTGGGGATTGGAACTCAGTGGGGAATGGAACATGTTGGAGAATGGAATTCAGTGGGGAATGGAACTCAGTGGGGAATGGAACTCACTGGCGAATGGGACTCACTGGGGAATGGAACTCAGTGTGGAATGGAATTCTTTGGGGATTGGAACTCAGTGGGGAATGGAACATGTTGGAGAATGGAATTCAGTGGGGAATGAAACTCAATGGGGAATGGAACTCACTGGGGAATGGGACTCACTGGGGAATGGAACTCAATGGGGAATGGAATTCTGTGGGGAATGGAACATATTGGGGAATGGAACTCATTGGGCTATGCAATTCATTGGGGAATGGAATTCAGTGGGGAATGGAACTCAGTGGGGAATGGAACTCAGTGGGGAATGGAACTCAGTTGTAAATGGAACTCGGTGGGGAATGGGACACAGTGGGGAATGGAAATCAGTGGGGAATGGAATACTTTGGGGAATGGAACTCAGTGGGTAATGGGACATGTTGGAGAATGGAATTCAGTGGGGAATGGAACTCAGTGGGGAATGGACCTCAGTGGGGAATGGAATTCAGTGGGGAATCGATCTCAGTGGGGTAAAGGAACTCAATGTGGAATGGAGCTCAGTGGGAAATGGAATTCAGTGGGGAATGCAACTCATAGGGGAATGGAATTCAGTGGGGAACATAACTCAGTGGCGAATGGAACTCAGTTGGGAATGCAACACAGTGGGGAAAGGAACTCAGTGGGAATGGAACTCAGTGGGGAATGGAACTCACTGGGGAATGGGACTCAGTGGGGAATGGAACTCAGTGGGGAATGGAACTCACTGGGGAATGGAACTCAGTGGGGAATGGAACTCAGTGGGCAATGGAACTCAGTGGGGAATGGAACACACTGGGGAATGGAACTCACTGGCGAATGGGACTCACTGGGGAATGGAACTCACTGGGGAATGGGACTCAGTGGGGAATGGAAATCAGTGGGGAATGGAATTCTGTGGGGAATGGAACTTTTTGGGGAATGGAACTCATTGGGCTATGGAATTCATTGGGGAATGGAATTCAGTGGGGAATGGAACTCAGTGGGGAATGGAACTCAGTGGGGAATGTTACTCATTTGTAAATGGGACACAGTGGGGAATGGAACTCAGTGGGGAATGAAACATGTTGGAGAATGGAATTCAGAGGGGAATGGAACTCAGTGGGGAATGGAACTCATTTGTAAATGGAACTCAGTGGGGAATGGGACACAGTGGGGAATGGAACTCAGTGGGGAATGGAATTCTTTGGGGTATGGAATTCAGTGGGGGATGGAATTCAGTGGGGAATGGATCTCAGTGGGGAATGGAACTCATTGGGCTATGGAATTCATTGGGGAATGGAATTCAGTGGGGAATGGAACTCAGTGGGGAATGGGACACAGTGGGGAATGGAACTCAGTGGGGAATGAAACATGTTGGAGAATGGAATTCAGAGGGGAATGGAACTCAGTGGGGAATGGAACTCATTTGTAAATGGAACTCAGTGGGGAATGGGACACAGTGGGGAATGGAACTCAGTGGGGAATGGAATTCTTTGGGGTATGGAATTCAGTGGGGGATGGAATTCAGTGGGGAATGGATCTCAGTGGGGAATGGAACTCATTGGGCTATGGAATTCATTGGGGAATGGAATTCAGTGGGGAATGGAACTCAGTGGGGAATGGAACACAGTGGGGAATGGAGCTATTTTGTAAATTGAACTCGGTGGGGAATGGAATTCAGTGGGGAATGGAACTCAATGGGGAATGGAGCTCAGTGGGAAATGGAATTCAGTGAAGAATGCAACTCATAGGGGAATGGAATTCATCGGGGAAGCATTTCATTGGGGAATTAAACTCAGTGGGTAATGGGACTCACTGGGGAATGGAATTCAGTGGGGAATGGAACTCAGTGAGGAATGGAACTCAGTGGGGAATGGAACTCACTGGGGAATGGGGCTCACTGGGGAATAGAACTCAGTGGGGAATGGATTTCTTTGGCGAATGGAACTCAATGGGGAATGGAACTCACTGGGGAATGGGACTCACTGGGGAATGGAACTCAGTGGGGAATGGAACTCAGTGGGGAATGGAACTCATTGGGCAATGGAATTCATTGGGGAATGGAATTCAGCGGGGAATGGAATTCAGTGGGGAATGGAACTCAGTGGGGAATGGAACTCAGTGGGGAATGGAACTCATTTGTTAAAGGAACACAGTGGGGAATGGGACACAGTGGGGAATGGAACTCAGTTGGGAATGGAACACAGAGGGGAAAGGAACGCAGTGGGCAAGGGAACTCAGTGGGGACTGGAACTCTATGGGGAATGGAGCTCAGTGGGAAATGGGACTCACTGGGGATTGGAACTCACTGTGGAATGGAATTCAGTGGGGGATGGAACTCAGTGGGGAATGGAACTCACTGGGGAATGGGACTCAGTGGGGAATAGAACTCAGTGGGGAATGGGACTCAGTGGGGAATGGAACTCAGTGGGGAATGGAACTCTCTGGTGAATGGGACTCACTGGGGAATGGAACTCAGTGGGGAATGGAACTCAGTGTGTAATGGAACTCAGTGGGGAAAGGAACTGAGTGGAAAATGAAACTCAGTGGATAATGGAACTCAATAGGAAATAAAACTCAGCAGGGAATGAAACTCAGTGGGGAATGGAAATCATTGGGGGATGTAATTCAGTGGGGAATGGAACACAGTCGGGAATGGAATTCAGTGGGGAATGGAACTCAGTGGGGAATGGATCTCAGTGGGGAATGGAATTCTGTTGCGAAGGGAACTCAGTGGGGAATGGAATTCAGCGGGGAATGGAACTCAGTGGGGAATGGAATTCAGTGGGGAATGGAACTCAGTGGGGAATCAAACTCAGTGGGAAATGGAATTCAGTGGGGAATGGAACTCAGTGGGGAATGGAATTCAGTGGGGAATGGAACTCAATGAGGAATGGAGCTCAGTGGGAAATGGAATTCAGTGGGGAATGAAACTCATATGGGAATGGAATTCATTGGGGAAGCAATTCATTGGGGAATTACACTCAGTGGGGAATGTGACTCACTGGGGAATGGAACTCAGTGGGAATGGGACTCAGTGGGGAATGGAACTCAGTGGGGAATGGAACTCAGTGGGGAATGGAACTCACTGGCGAATGGGACTCACTGGGGAATGGAACTCAGTGTGGAATGGAATTCTTTGGGGATTGGAACTCAGTGGGGAATGGAACATGTTGGAGAATGGAATTCAGTGGGGAATGAAACTCAATGGGGAATGGAACTCACTGGGGAATGGGACTCACTGGGGAATGGAACTCAATGGGGAATGGAATTCTGTGGGGAATGGAACATATTGGGGAATGGAACTCATTGGGCTATGCAATTCATTGGGGAATGGAATTCAGTGGGGAATGGAACTCAGTGGGGAATGGAACTCAGTGGGGAATGGAACTCATTTGTAAATGGAACTCAGTGGGGAATGGGACACAGTGGGGAATGGAAATCAGTGGGGAATGGAGTACTTTGGGGAATGGAACTCAGTGGGTAATGGGACATGTTGGAGAATGGAATTCAGTGGGGAATGGAACTCAGTGGGGAATGGACCTCAGTGGGGAATGGAATTCAGTGGGGAATCGATCTCAGTGGGGTAAAGGAACTCAATGTGGAATGGAGCTCAGTGGGAAATGGAATTCAGTGGGGAATGCAACTCATAGGGGAATGGAATTCAGTGGGGAACATAACTCAGTGGCGAATGGAACTCAGTTGGGAATGGAACACAGTGGGGAAAGGAACTCAGTGGGAATGGAACTCAGTGGGGAATGGAACTCACTGGGGAATGGGACTCAGTGGGGAATGGAACTCAGTGGGGAATGGAACTCACTGGGGAATGGGACTCAGTGGGGAATGGAACTCAGTGGGGAATGGAACACAGTGGGGAATGAAACTCAGTGGGGAATAGAAATCATTGGGGGATGTAATTCAGTGGGGAATGGAACACAGTCAGGAATGGAATTCAGTGGGAAATGGAACTCAGTGAGGAATGGAACCCTGTGGGGAATGGAACTCAGTGGGGATTGGAACATGTTGGAGAATGGAATTCAGTGGGGAACGAAACTCAGTGGGGAATGGAACTCAGTGGGGAATAGAACTCAGTGGGGAATTCAATTCAGTGGGGAATGGAACTCAATGGGGAATGGAGCTCAGTGGGAAATGGAATTCAGTGGGGAATGGAACTCAGTGGGGAATTGAATTCAGTGGGGAATGGGACTCTCTGGGGAATGGAACTCAGTGGCGAATGGAACTCAGTGTTGAATGGAACTCAGTGGGGAATGAAACTCAGTGGGGAATGGAACTCAGTGGGGAATGGAACTCACTGGCGAATGTAAATCAGTGGCGAATGGAACTCATTGGCGAATGGACTCACTGGGGAATGGAACTCAGTGGGGAATTGAATTCTTTGGGGAATGGAACTCAGTGGGGAATGGAACATGTTGGAGAATGGAATTCAGTGGGGAATGAAACTCAGTGGGGAATGGAACTCAGTGGGGAATGGAACTCAGTGGGGAATGGAACTCAGTGGGGAATGGAACTCAGTGGGGAATGAAACTCAGTGGGGAATGGAACTCAGTGGGGAATGGAACTCAGTGGGGAATGGAACTCAGTGGGGAATGAAACTCAGTGGGGAATGGAACTCAGTGGGGAATGGAACTCAGTGGGGAATGGAACTCAGTGGGGAATGAAACTCAGTGGGGAATGGAACTCAGTGGGGAATGGAACTCAGTGGGGAATGCAACTCACTGGCGAATGGGACTCACTGGGGAATGGAACTCAGTGGGGAATGGAATACTTTGGGGAATGGAACTCAGTGGGGAAGGGAACATGTTGGAGAATGGAATTCAGTGGGGAATGAAACTCAATGGGGAATGGGACTCACTGGGGAATGGGACTCACTGGGGAATGGAACTCAGTGGGGAATGGAACTCAGTGGGGAATGGAACTCATTTGGCTATGGAATTCATTGGGGAATGGAATTCAGTGGGGAATGGAACTCATGGGGAATGGAATTCAGTGGGGAATGGAATTCAGTGGGGAATGGAATTCAGTGGGGAATGGAACTGAGTGGGGAATGGAACTCAGTGGGGAATGGAACTCATTTGTAAATGGAACTCAGTGGAGAATGGGACACAGTGGGGAATGGAACTCAGTTTGGAATGGAACACAGTGGGGAAAGGAACGCAGTGGGCAAGGGAACTCAGTGGGGAATGGAACTCTACGGGGAATGGAACTCAGTAGGGAATGGAATTCAGTGGGGAATGGAATTCAGTGAGGAATGGAACTCAGTGGGGAATGGAATTCAGTGGGGAATGGATCTTAGTGGGGAATGGAGATCACTGGGGAATGGAACTCATTGGAGAATGGAATTCAGTGGGGAATGGACTCAGTGCGGAATGGATCTCAGTGGAGAATGGAACTCATTGGGGAATGGAATTCAGCGGGGAATGGAACTCAGTGGGTAATGGAATTCAGTGGGGAATGGAACTCAGTGGAGAATCAAACTTAGTGGGAAATGGAATTCAGTGGGGAATGGAACTCAGTGGGGAATTCAATTCAGTGGGGAATGGAACTCAATGGGGAATGGAGCTCAGTGGGAAATGGAATTCATGTGGGGAATGGAACTCAGTGGGGAATTGAATTCAGTGGGGAATGGGACTCTCTGGGGAATGGAACTCAGTGGCAAATGGAACTCAGTGTTGAATGGAACTCAGTGGGGAATGAAACTCAGCGGGGAATGGAACTCAGTGGGGAATGGAATTCAGTGGGGAATGGAACTCAGTGGGGAATCAAACTCAGTGGGAAATGGAATTCAGTGGGGAATGGAACTCAGTGGGGAATGGAATTCAGTGGGGAATGGAACTCAATGAGGAATGGAGCTCAGTGGGAAATGGAATTCAGTGGGGAATGAAACTCATATGGGAATGGAATTCATTGGGGAAGCAATTCATTGGGGAATTACACTCAGTGGGGAATGTGACTCACTGGGGAATGGAACTCAGTGGGAATGGGACTCAGTGGGGAATGGAACTCAGTGGGGAATGGAACTCAGTGGGGAATGGAACTCACTGGCGAATGGGACTCACTGGGGAATGGAACTCAGTGTGGAATGGAATTCTTTGGGGATTGGAACTCAGTGGGGAATGGAACATGTTGGAGAATGGAATTCAGTGGGGAATGAAACTCAATGGGGAATGGAACTCACTGGGGAATGGGACTCACTGGGGAATGGAACTCAATGGGGAATGGAATTCTGTGGGGAATGGAACATATTGGGGAATGGAACTCATTGGGCTATGCAATTCATTGGGGAATGGAATTCAGTGGGGAATGGAACTCAGTGGGGAATGGAACTCAGTGGGGAATGGAACTCATTTGTAAATGGAACTCAGTGGGGAATGGGACACAGTGGGGAATGGAAATCAGTGGGGAATGGAGTACTTTGGGGAATGGAACTCAGTGGGTAATGGGACATGTTGGAGAATGGAATTCAGTGGGGAATGGAACTCAGTGGGGAATGGACCTCAGTGGGGAATGGAATTCAGTGGGGAATCGATCTCAGTGGGGTAAAGGAACTCAATGTGGAATGGAGCTCAGTGGGAAATGGAATTCAGTGGGGAATGCAACTCATAGGGGAATGGAATTCAGTGGGGAACATAACTCAGTGGCGAATGGAACTCAGTTGGGAATGGAACACAGTGGGGAAAGGAACTCAGTGGGAATGGAACTCAGTGGGGAATGGAACTCACTGGGGAATGGGACTCAGTGGGGAATGGAACTCAGTGGGGAATGGAACTCACTGGGGAATGGGACTCAGTGGGGAATGGAACTCAGTGGGGAATGGAACACAGTGGGGAATGAAACTCAGTGGGGAATAGAAATCATTGGGGGATGTAATTCAGTGGGGAATGGAACACAGTCAGGAATGGAATTCAGTGGGAAATGGAACTCAGTGAGGAATGGAACCCTGTGGGGAATGGAACTCAGTGGGGATTGGAACATGTTGGAGAATGGAATTCAGTGGGGAACGAAACTCAGTGGGGAATGGAACTCAGTGGGGAATAGAACTCAGTGGGGAATTCAATTCAGTGGGGAATGGAACTCAATGGGGAATGGAGCTCAGTGGGAAATGGAATTCAGTGGGGAATGGAACTCAGTGGGGAATTGAATTCAGTGGGGAATGGGACTCTCTGGGGAATGGAACTCAGTGGCGAATGGAACTCAGTGTTGAATGGAACTCAGTGGGGAATGAAACTCAGTGGGGAATGGAACTCAGTGGGGAATGGAACTCACTGGCGAATGTAAATCAGTGGCGAATGGAACTCATTGGCGAATGGACTCACTGGGGAATGGAACTCAGTGGGGAATTGAATTCTTTGGGGAATGGAACTCAGTGGGGAATGGAACATGTTGGAGAATGGAATTCAGTGGGGAATGAAACTCAGTGGGGAATGGAACTCAGTGGGGAATGGAACTCAGTGGGGAATGGAACTCAGTGGGGAATGGAACTCAGTGGGGAATGAAACTCAGTGGGGAATGGAACTCAGTGGGGAATGGAACTCAGTGGGGAATGGAACTCAGTGGGGAATGAAACTCAGTGGGGAATGGAACTCAGTGGGGAATGGAACTCAGTGGGGAATGGAACTCAGTGGGGAATGAAACTCAGTGGGGAATGGAACTCAGTGGGGAATGGAACTCAGTGGGGAATGCAACTCACTGGCGAATGGGACTCACTGGGGAATGGAACTCAGTGGGGAATGGAATACTTTGGGGAATGGAACTCAGTGGGGAAGGGAACATGTTGGAGAATGGAATTCAGTGGGGAATGAAACTCAATGGGGAATGGGACTCACTGGGGAATGGGACTCACTGGGGAATGGAACTCAGTGGGGAATGGAACTCAGTGGGGAATGGAACTCATTTGGCTATGGAATTCATTGGGGAATGGAATTCAGTGGGGAATGGAACTCATGGGGAATGGAATTCAGTGGGGAATGGAATTCAGTGGGGAATGGAATTCAGTGGGGAATGGAACTGAGTGGGGAATGGAACTCAGTGGGGAATGGAACTCATTTGTAAATGGAACTCAGTGGAGAATGGGACACAGTGGGGAATGGAACTCAGTTTGGAATGGAACACAGTGGGGAAAGGAACGCAGTGGGCAAGGGAACTCAGTGGGGAATGGAACTCTACGGGGAATGGAACTCAGTAGGGAATGGAATTCAGTGGGGAATGGAATTCAGTGAGGAATGGAACTCAGTGGGGAATGGAATTCAGTGGGGAATGGATCTTAGTGGGGAATGGAGATCACTGGGGAATGGAACTCATTGGAGAATGGAATTCAGTGGGGAATGGACTCAGTGCGGAATGGATCTCAGTGGAGAATGGAACTCATTGGGGAATGGAATTCAGCGGGGAATGGAACTCAGTGGGTAATGGAATTCAGTGGGGAATGGAACTCAGTGGAGAATCAAACTTAGTGGGAAATGGAATTCAGTGGGGAATGGAACTCAGTGGGGAATTCAATTCAGTGGGGAATGGAACTCAATGGGGAATGGAGCTCAGTGGGAAATGGAATTCATGTGGGGAATGGAACTCAGTGGGGAATTGAATTCAGTGGGGAATGGGACTCTCTGGGGAATGGAACTCAGTGGCAAATGGAACTCAGTGTTGAATGGAACTCAGTGGGGAATGAAACTCAGTGGGGAATGGAACTCAGTGGGGAATGGAACTCACTGGCGAATGTAAATCAGTGGCGAATGGAACTCATTGGCGAATGGACTCACTGGGGAATGGAACTCAGTGGGGAATTGAATTCTTTGGGGAATGGAACTCAGTGGGGAATGGAACATGTTGGAGAATGGAATTCAGTGGGGAATGAAACTCAATGGTGAATGGAACTCAGTGTGGAATGGAACTCAGTGGGGAATGGAACTCAGTGGGGAATGGAACTCAGTGGGGAATGAAACTCAGTGGGGAATGGAACTCAGTGGGGAATGGAACTCAGTGGGGAATGGAACTCAGTGGGGAATGAAACTCAGTGGGGAATGGAACTCAGTGGGGAATGGAACTCAGTGGGGAATGGAACTCAGTGGGGAATGAAACTCAGTGGGGAATGGAACTCAGTGGGGAATGGAACTCAGTGGGGAATGCAACTCACTGGCGAATGGGACTCACTGGGGAATGGAACTCAGTGGGGAATGGAATACTTTGGGGAATGGAACTCAGTGGGGAAGGGAACATGTTGGAGAATGGAATTCAGTGGGGAATGAAACTCAATGGGGAATGGGACTCACTGGGGAATGGGACTCACTGGGGAATGGAACTCAGTGGGGAATGGAACTCAGTGGGGAATGGAACTCATTTGGCTATGGAATTCATTGGGGAATGGAATTCAGTGGGGAATGGAACTCATGGGGAATGGAATTCAGTGGGGAATGGAATTCAGTGGGGAATGGAATTCAGTGGGGAATGGAACTGAGTGGGGAATGGAACTCAGTGGGGAATGGAACTCATTTGTAAATGGAACTCAGTGGAGAATGGGACACAGTGGGGAATGGAACTCAGTTTGGAATGGAACACAGTGGGGAAAGGAACGCAGTGGGCAAGGGAACTCAGTGGGGAATGGAACTCTACGGGGAATGGAACTCAGTAGGGAATGGAATTCAGTGGGGAATGGAATTCAGTGAGGAATGGAACTCAGTGGGGAATGGAATTCAGTGGGGAATGGATCTTAGTGGGGAATGGAGATCACTGGGGAATGGAACTCATTGGAGAATGGAATTCAGTGGGGAATGGACTCAGTGCGGAATGGATCTCAGTGGAGAATGGAACTCATTGGGGAATGGAATTCAGCGGGGAATGGAACTCAGTGGGTAATGGAATTCAGTGGGGAATGGAACTCAGTGGAGAATCAAACTTAGTGGGAAATGGAATTCAGTGGGGAATGGAACTCAGTGGGGAATTCAATTCAGTGGGGAATGGAACTCAATGGGGAATGGAGCTCAGTGGGAAATGGAATTCATGTGGGGAATGGAACTCAGTGGGGAATTGAATTCAGTGGGGAATGGGACTCTCTGGGGAATGGAACTCAGTGGCAAATGGAACTCAGTGTTGAATGGAACTCAGTGGGGAATGAAACTCAGTGGGGAATGGAACTCAGTGGGGAATGGAACTCACTGGCGAATGTAAATCAGTGGCGAATGGAACTCATTGGCGAATGGACTCACTGGGGAATGGAACTCAGTGGGGAATTGAATTCTTTGGGGAATGGAACTCAGTGGGGAATGGAACATGTTGGAGAATGGAATTCAGTGGGGAATGAAACTCAATGGTGAATGGAACTCAGTGTGGAATGGAACTCAGTGGGGAATGAAACTCAGTGGGGAATGGAACTCAGTGGGGAATGGAACTCAGTGGGGAATGGAACTCAGTGGGGAATGGAACTCAGTGGGGAATGGAACACAGTGGGGAATGGAACTCACTGGCGAATGGGACTCACTGGGGAATGGAACTCAGTGGGGAATGGAATTCTTTGGGGAATGGAACTCAGTGGGGAATGGAACATGTTGGAGAATACTATTCAGTGGGGAATGAAACTCAGTGGGGAATGGAACTCAGTGGGGAATGGAACTCAGTGGGGAATGGAACTCAGTGGGGAATGGAACTCAGTGGGGAATGGAACACAGTGGGGAATGGAACTCACTGGCGAATGGGACTCACTGGGGAATGGAACTCAGTGGGGAATGGAATTCTTTGGGGAATGGAACTCAGTGGGGAATGGAACATGTTGGAGAATACTATTCAGTGGGGAATGAAACTCAATGGGGAATGGAACTCACTGGGGAATGGGACTCACTGGGGAATGGAAATCAGTGGGGAATGGAATTCTGTGGGGAATGGAACTTTTTGGGGAATGGAACTCATTGGGCTATGGAATTCATTGGGGAATGGAATTCAGTGGGGAATGGAACTCAGTGGGGAATGGAACTCAGTGGGGAATGTTATTCATTTGTAAATGGAACTCAGTGGGGAATGGGACACAGTGGGGAATGGAACTCAGTGGGGAATGAAACATGTTGGAGAATGGAATTCAGAGGGGAATGGAACTCAGTGGGGAATGGAACTCATTTGTAAATGGAACTCAGTGGGGAATGGGACACAGTGGGGAATGGAACTCAGTGGGGAATGAAACATGTTGGAGAATGGAATTCAGAGGGGAATGGAACTCAGTGGGGAATGGAACTCATTTGTAAATGGAACTCAGTGGGGAATGGGACACAGTGGGGGAATGGAACTCAGTGGGGAATGGAATTCTTTGGGGTATGGAATTCAGTGGGGAATGGAATTCAGTGGGGAATGGATCTCAGTGGGGAATGGAACTCATTGGGCTATGGAATTCATTGGGGAATGGAATTCAGTGGGGAATGGAACTCAGTGGGGAATGGAACTCAGTGGGAAATGGAACTATTTTGTAAATTGAACTCGGTGGGGAATGGAATTCAGTGGGGAATGGAACTCAATGGGGAATGGAGCTCAGTGGGAAATGGAATTCAGTGGAGAATCCAACTCATAGGGGAATGGAATTCATTGGGGAAGCATTTCATTGGGGAATTAAACTCAGTGGGGAATGGGACTCACTGGGGAATGGAACTCAGTGGGGAATGGAACTCAGTGAGGAATGGAACTCAGTGGGGAATGGAACTCACTGGGGAATGGAACTGACTGGGGAATGGGACTCACTGGGAAATAGAACTCAGTGGGGAATGGAATTCTTTGGCGAATGGAACTCAGTGGGGAATGGAACTCATTTGTTAAAGGAACACAGTGGGGAATGGGACACAGTGGGGAATGGAACTCAGTTGGGAATGGAACACAGAGGGGAAAGGAACGCAGTGGGCAAGGGAACTCAGTGGGGACTGGAACTCTATGGGGAATGGAGCTCAGTGGGAAATGGGACTCACTGGGGATTGGAACTCACTGTGGAATGGAATTCAGTGGGGGATGCAACTCAGTGGGGAATGGAACTCACTGGGGAATGGGACTCAGTGGGGAATAGAACTCAGTGGGGAATGGGACTCAGTGGGGAATGGAACTCAGTGGGGAATGGAACTCACTGGTGAGTGGGACTCACTGGGGAATGGAACTCAGTGGGGAATGGAACTCAGTGTGTAATGGAACTCAGTGGGGAAAGGAACTGAGTGGAAAATGAAACTCAGTGGATAATGGAACTCAATAGGAAATGAAACTCAGCAGGGAATGAAACTCAGTGGGGAATGGAAATCATTGGGGGATGTAATTCAGTGGGGAATGGAACACAGTCGGGAATGGAATTCAGTGGGGAATGGAACTCAGTGGGGAATGGATCTCAGTGGGGAATGGAATTCATTGGGGAATGAAACTCAATGGGGAATGGAACTTATTGGGTAATGGAAGTCATTGGGGAATGGAATTCAGTGAGGAATGGAATTCAATGGGGAATGGAACTTATTGGGCAATGGGACACAGTGGGGAATGGAACTCAGTTGGGAATGGAACACAGTGGGGAAAGGAACGCAGTGGGGAAGGGAACTTATTGGGGAATGGAAGTCAGTGGGGAATGGAGCTAACTGTGAAATGGAACTCAGTGGGGAATGGAAGTCAGTGGGGAATGGAAATCAGTGGGGAATGGAACTCAGCGAGGAATGGATTCACTGGGGAATGGAACTCAGTGGGGAATGGAACTCAGTGGGGAATGGACCTTATTGGGGAATGGAAGTCAGTGGGGAATGGAACTAACTGGGAAGTGGAACTCAGTGGGGAATGGAAGTCAGTGGGGAATGGAAATCAGTGGGGAATGGAACTCAGTGGAGAATGAAACTCAATGGGGAATGGAATTCAGTGGGGAAAGGAACTCATTGGGGATTGGAATTCATTGGGGAATTAAACTCAGTGGGGATTGGAATTCAGTGGGGAATGGAACTCAGTGGGGAATGGAATTCAGTGGGGAATGGAACTCATTGGGGAATGGAATTCATTCGGGAATTAAACTCAGTGGGGAATGGAACTCAGTGGGGAATGGAACTCAGTGGGGAATGGAACTCAGTGGGGAATGAAACTCAGTGGGGAATGGAACTCAGTGGGGAATGGAACTCAGTGGGGAATGGAACTCAGTGGGGAATGAAACTCAGTGGGGAATGGAACTCAGTGGGGAATGGAACTCAGTGGGGAATGCAACTCACTGGCGAATGGGACTCACTGGGGAATGGAACTCAGTGGGGAATGGAATACTTTGGGGAATGGAACTCAGTGGGGAAGGGAACATGTTGGAGAATGGAATTCAGTGGGGAATGAAACTCAATGGGGAATGGGACTCACTGGGGAATGGGACTCACTGGGGAATGGAACTCAGTGGGGAATGGAACTCAGTGGGGAATGGAACTCATTTGGCTATGGAATTCATTGGGGAATGGAATTCAGTGGGGAATGGAACTCATGGGGAATGGAATTCAGTGGGGAATGGAATTCAGTGGGGAATGGAATTCAGTGGGGAATGGAACTGAGTGGGGAATGGAACTCAGTGGGGAATGGAACTCATTTGTAAATGGAACTCAGTGGAGAATGGGACACAGTGGGGAATGGAACTCAGTTTGGAATGGAACACAGTGGGGAAAGGAACGCAGTGGGCAAGGGAACTCAGTGGGGAATGGAACTCTACGGGGAATGGAACTCAGTAGGGAATGGAATTCAGTGGGGAATGGAATTCAGTGAGGAATGGAACTCAGTGGGGAATGGAATTCAGTGGGGAATGGATCTTAGTGGGGAATGGAGATCACTGGGGAATGGAACTCATTGGAGAATGGAATTCAGTGGGGAATGGACTCAGTGCGGAATGGATCTCAGTGGAGAATGGAACTCATTGGGGAATGGAATTCAGCGGGGAATGGAACTCAGTGGGTAATGGAATTCAGTGGGGAATGGAACTCAGTGGAGAATCAAACTTAGTGGGAAATGGAATTCAGTGGGGAATGGAACTCAGTGGGGAATTCAATTCAGTGGGGAATGGAACTCAATGGGGAATGGAGCTCAGTGGGAAATGGAATTCATGTGGGGAATGGAACTCAGTGGGGAATTGAATTCAGTGGGGAATGGGACTCTCTGGGGAATGGAACTCAGTGGCAAATGGAACTCAGTGTTGAATGGAACTCAGTGGGGAATGAAACTCAGTGGGGAATGGAACTCAGTGGGGAATGGAACTCACTGGCGAATGTAAATCAGTGGCGAATGGAACTCATTGGCGAATGGACTCACTGGGGAATGGAACTCAGTGGGGAATTGAATTCTTTGGGGAATGGAACTCAGTGGGGAATGGAACATGTTGGAGAATGGAATTCAGTGGGGAATGAAACTCAATGGTGAATGGAACTCAGTGTGGAATGGAACTCAGTGGGGAATGGAACTCAGTGGGGAATGGAACTCAGTGGGGAATGAAACTCAGTGGGGAATGGAACTCAGTGGGGAATGGAACTCAGTGGGGAATGGAACTCAGTGGGGAATGAAACTCAGTGGGGAATGGAACTCAGTGGGGAATGGAACTCAGTGGGGAATGGAACTCAGTGGGGAATGAAACTCAGTGGGGAATGGAACTCAGTGGGGAATGGAACTCAGTGGGGAATGCAACTCACTGGCGAATGGGACTCACTGGGGAATGGAACTCAGTGGGGAATGGAATACTTTGGGGAATGGAACTCAGTGGGGAAGGGAACATGTTGGAGAATGGAATTCAGTGGGGAATGAAACTCAATGGGGAATGGGACTCACTGGGGAATGGGACTCACTGGGGAATGGAACTCAGTGGGGAATGGAACTCAGTGGGGAATGGAACTCATTTGGCTATGGAATTCATTGGGGAATGGAATTCAGTGGGGAATGGAACTCATGGGGAATGGAATTCAGTGGGGAATGGAATTCAGTGGGGAATGGAATTCAGTGGGGAATGGAACTGAGTGGGGAATGGAACTCAGTGGGGAATGGAACTCATTTGTAAATGGAACTCAGTGGAGAATGGGACACAGTGGGGAATGGAACTCAGTTTGGAATGGAACACAGTGGGGAAAGGAACGCAGTGGGCAAGGGAACTCAGTGGGGAATGGAACTCTACGGGGAATGGAACTCAGTAGGGAATGGAATTCAGTGGGGAATGGAATTCAGTGAGGAATGGAACTCAGTGGGGAATGGAATTCAGTGGGGAATGGATCTTAGTGGGGAATGGAGATCACTGGGGAATGGAACTCATTGGAGAATGGAATTCAGTGGGGAATGGACTCAGTGCGGAATGGATCTCAGTGGAGAATGGAACTCATTGGGGAATGGAATTCAGCGGGGAATGGAACTCAGTGGGTAATGGAATTCAGTGGGGAATGGAACTCAGTGGAGAATCAAACTTAGTGGGAAATGGAATTCAGTGGGGAATGGAACTCAGTGGGGAATTCAATTCAGTGGGGAATGGAACTCAATGGGGAATGGAGCTCAGTGGGAAATGGAATTCATGTGGGGAATGGAACTCAGTGGGGAATTGAATTCAGTGGGGAATGGGACTCTCTGGGGAATGGAACTCAGTGGCAAATGGAACTCAGTGTTGAATGGAACTCAGTGGGGAATGAAACTCAGTGGGGAATGGAACTCAGTGGGGAATGGAACTCACTGGCGAATGTAAATCAGTGGCGAATGGAACTCATTGGCGAATGGACTCACTGGGGAATGGAACTCAGTGGGGAATTGAATTCTTTGGGGAATGGAACTCAGTGGGGAATGGAACATGTTGGAGAATGGAATTCAGTGGGGAATGAAACTCAATGGTGAATGGAACTCAGTGTGGAATGGAACTCAGTGGGGAATGAAACTCAGTGGGGAATGGAACTCAGTGGGGAATGGAACTCAGTGGGGAATGGAACTCAGTGGGGAATGGAACTCAGTGGGGAATGGAACACAGTGGGGAATGGAACTCACTGGCGAATGGGACTCACTGGGGAATGGAACTCAGTGGGGAATGGAATTCTTTGGGGAATGGAACTCAGTGGGGAATGGAACATGTTGGAGAATACTATTCAGTGGGGAATGAAACTCAGTGGGGAATGGAACTCAGTGGGGAATGGAACTCAGTGGGGAATGGAACTCAGTGGGGAATGGAACTCAGTGGGGAATGGAACACAGTGGGGAATGGAACTCACTGGCGAATGGGACTCACTGGGGAATGGAACTCAGTGGGGAATGGAATTCTTTGGGGAATGGAACTCAGTGGGGAATGGAACATGTTGGAGAATACTATTCAGTGGGGAATGAAACTCAATGGGGAATGGAACTCACTGGGGAATGGGACTCACTGGGGAATGGAAATCAGTGGGGAATGGAATTCTGTGGGGAATGGAACTTTTTGGGGAATGGAACTCATTGGGCTATGGAATTCATTGGGGAATGGAATTCAGTGGGGAATGGAACTCAGTGGGGAATGGAACTCAGTGGGGAATGTTATTCATTTGTAAATGGAACTCAGTGGGGAATGGGACACAGTGGGGAATGGAACTCAGTGGGGAATGAAACATGTTGGAGAATGGAATTCAGAGGGGAATGGAACTCAGTGGGGAATGGAACTCATTTGTAAATGGAACTCAGTGGGGAATGGGACACAGTGGGGAATGGAACTCAGTGGGGAATGAAACATGTTGGAGAATGGAATTCAGAGGGGAATGGAACTCAGTGGGGAATGGAACTCATTTGTAAATGGAACTCAGTGGGGAATGGGACACAGTGGGGGAATGGAACTCAGTGGGGAATGGAATTCTTTGGGGTATGGAATTCAGTGGGGAATGGAATTCAGTGGGGAATGGATCTCAGTGGGGAATGGAACTCATTGGGCTATGGAATTCATTGGGGAATGGAATTCAGTGGGGAATGGAACTCAGTGGGGAATGGAACTCAGTGGGAAATGGAACTATTTTGTAAATTGAACTCGGTGGGGAATGGAATTCAGTGGGGAATGGAACTCAATGGGGAATGGAGCTCAGTGGGAAATGGAATTCAGTGGAGAATCCAACTCATAGGGGAATGGAATTCATTGGGGAAGCATTTCATTGGGGAATTAAACTCAGTGGGGAATGGGACTCACTGGGGAATGGAACTCAGTGGGGAATGGAACTCAGTGAGGAATGGAACTCAGTGGGGAATGGAACTCACTGGGGAATGGAACTGACTGGGGAATGGGACTCACTGGGAAATAGAACTCAGTGGGGAATGGAATTCTTTGGCGAATGGAACTCAGTGGGGAATGGAACTCATTTGTTAAAGGAACACAGTGGGGAATGGGACACAGTGGGGAATGGAACTCAGTTGGGAATGGAACACAGAGGGGAAAGGAACGCAGTGGGCAAGGGAACTCAGTGGGGACTGGAACTCTATGGGGAATGGAGCTCAGTGGGAAATGGGACTCACTGGGGATTGGAACTCACTGTGGAATGGAATTCAGTGGGGGATGCAACTCAGTGGGGAATGGAACTCACTGGGGAATGGGACTCAGTGGGGAATAGAACTCAGTGGGGAATGGGACTCAGTGGGGAATGGAACTCAGTGGGGAATGGAACTCACTGGTGAGTGGGACTCACTGGGGAATGGAACTCAGTGGGGAATGGAACTCAGTGTGTAATGGAACTCAGTGGGGAAAGGAACTGAGTGGAAAATGAAACTCAGTGGATAATGGAACTCAATAGGAAATGAAACTCAGCAGGGAATGAAACTCAGTGGGGAATGGAAATCATTGGGGGATGTAATTCAGTGGGGAATGGAACACAGTCGGGAATGGAATTCAGTGGGGAATGGAACTCAGTGGGGAATGGATCTCAGTGGGGAATGGAATTCATTGGGGAATGAAACTCAATGGGGAATGGAACTTATTGGGTAATGGAAGTCATTGGGGAATGGAATTCAGTGAGGAATGGAATTCAATGGGGAATGGAACTTATTGGGCAATGGGACACAGTGGGGAATGGAACTCAGTTGGGAATGGAACACAGTGGGGAAAGGAACGCAGTGGGGAAGGGAACTTATTGGGGAATGGAAGTCAGTGGGGAATGGAGCTAACTGTGAAATGGAACTCAGTGGGGAATGGAAGTCAGTGGGGAATGGAAATCAGTGGGGAATGGAACTCAGCGAGGAATGGATTCACTGGGGAATGGAACTCAGTGGGGAATGGAACTCAGTGGGGAATGGACCTTATTGGGGAATGGAAGTCAGTGGGGAATGGAACTAACTGGGAAGTGGAACTCAGTGGGGAATGGAAGTCAGTGGGGAATGGAAATCAGTGGGGAATGGAACTCAGTGGAGAATGAAACTCAATGGGGAATGGAATTCAGTGGGGAAAGGAACTCATTGGGGATTGGAATTCATTGGGGAATTAAACTCAGTGGGGATTGGAATTCAGTGGGGAATGGAACTCAGTGGGGAATGGAATTCAGTGGGGAATGGAACTCATTGGGGAATGGAATTCATTCGGGAATTAAACTCAGTGGGGATTGGAATTCAGTGTGGAATGGAACTCAGTGGGGAATGGAATTCAGTGGAGAATGGAATTCAGTGGAGAATGGAATTCATTGGGGAATGGAATTCAGTGAGGAATGGAACTCATTGGGGAATGGAATTTAGTGGGGAATGGAACTCAGTGGGGAATGGCACTCATTTGGAAAAGGAACTCAGTGGGGAATGGGACACAGTGGGGAATGGAACTCAGTGAGGAAATGGAACTCAGTGGGGTAAGGAACTCAGTGGGAAATGGAACTCAGTGAGGAATGGAATTCAGTGGGGAATGGAATTCAGTGAGGAATGGAACTCAGTGGGGAATGGAATTCAGTCGGGAATGGAATTCAGTCGGGAATGGAATTCAGTGAGGAATGGAACTCATTGGGGAATGGAATTCAGTGGGGAATGGAAAACTGTGGGGAAAGGAACACATTGAGGAATCGAATTCAGTGGCAAATGGAATTCAGTGAGGAATGGAACTCAGTGGAGATTGGCACTCACTGGGGAATGGGATTCAGTGGGGAATAGAACTCAGTGGGTAAAGGACCTCAGTGGGGAATGGAACTCACTGGGGAATGGGACTCAGTGGGGAATGGAACTCAGTAGGGAATGGCAATTGGTGGGGAATGGAACTCATGTGGAATGAAAGTCAGTGGGGAATGGAATTCAGTGGTGAATTGAATTAAGTGGGGAATGGAACTCATTGGGGATTTGAATTCATAGGGGAATGGAACACATTGGGGAATTGAATTCATTGGGGAATTAAACTCAGTGGGGAATGGAATTCAGTGGGGAATGGAACTCATTGGGGAATGGAATTCATTGGGGAATTAAACTCAGTGGCGAATGGAATTCAGTGGGGAATGGAACTCAATGGGGAATGGAACTCAGTGGGGAATGGCACTCATTTGGAAATGGATCTCAGTGGGGAATGGAACTCAGTGGGGAATGGCACTCATTTGGAAAGGGAACTCAGTTGGGAATGGAACCCTATGGGGAATGGATCTCAATGAGGAAAGGGAACTCAGTGGGGAATGGAACTCAGTGGGGAATGGAATTCAGTGGGGAATGGAACTCATTGGGGAATGAAATTCATTCGGGAATTAAACTCAGTGGGGATTGGAATTCAGTGTGGAATGGAACTCAGTGGGGAATGGCACTCATTTGGAATTGGAACTCAGTGGGGAATGGGACACAGTGGGGAATGGAACTCAGTGAGGAAATGGAACTCAGTGGGGTAAGGAACTCAGTGGGAAATGGAACTCAGTCGGGAATGGAATTCAGTGGGGAATGGAATTCATTGAGGAATGGAACTCAGTGGGGAATGGAATTCAGTCGGGAATGGAATTCAATCGGGAATAGAATTCAGTGAGGAATGCAACTCAGTGGGGAATGGAATTCAGTGGGGAATGGAAAACTGTGGGGAAAGGCACACATTGGGGAATGGAATTCATTGGGGAATTAAACTCTGTGGGGAATGGAATTCATTGGGGAATGGAACTCATTAGGGAATGGAATTCATTGGGGAATTAAACTCAGTGACGAATGGAATTCAGTGGGGAATGGAACTCATTGGGGAATGGAACTCATTGGGGAATTAAACTCAGTGACGAATGGAATTCAGTGGGGAATGGAACTCAGTGGGGAATGGGACACAGTGGGGAATGGAATTCAGTGGGGAATGGAACTCATTGGGGAATGAAATTCATTCGGGAATTAAACTCAGTGGGGATTGGAATTCAGTGCGGAATGGAAATCAGTGCGGAATGGAATTCAGTGGCGAATGGAATTCATTGGGGAATGGAATTCATTGGGGAATGGAATTCATTGGGGAATTAAACTCAGTGGGGAATGGAACTCATTGGGGAATGGAACTCATTAGGGAATGGAATTCATTGGGGAATGGAATTCATTGGGGAATTAAACTCAGTGGGGAATGGAACTCATTGGGGAATGGAACTCATTAGGGAACGGAATTCATTGGGGAATTAAACTCAGTGGCAAATGGAATTCAGTGGGCAATGGAACTCAGTGGGCAATGGGACACAGTGGGGAATGAAACTCAATGGGGAATGGAACTTATTGGGCAATGGGACACAGTGGGGAATGGAACACAGTTGGGAATGGAACACAGTGGGGAAAGGAACGCACTGGGGAAGGGAACTTATTGGGGAATGGAAGTCAGTGGGGAATGGAACTAACTGGGAAGTGGAACTCAGTGGGGAATGGAAGTCAGTGGGGAATGCAAATCAGTGGGGAATGGAACTGAGTGGAGAATGAAACTCAATGGGGAATGGAATTCAGTGGGGAAAGGAACTCATTGGGGATTGGAATTCAGTGGGGAATGGAACTCAGTGGGGAATGGAATTCAGTGGGGAATGGAACTCATTGGGGAATGGAATTCATTGGGGAATTAAACTCAGTGGGGATTGGAATTCAGTGGGGAATGGAACTCAGTGGGGAATGGAATTCAGTGGGGAATGGAACTCATTGGGGAATGGAATTCATTCGGGAATTAAACTCAGTGGGGATTGGAATTCAGTGCGGAATGGAACTCAGTGGGGAATGGAATTCAGTGGGGAATGGAACTCATTGGGGAATGGAATTCATTGGGGAATTAAACTCAGTGGGGATTGGAATTCAGTGCGGAATTAAACTCAGTGCGGAATGAAAGTCAGTGGGGAATGGAATTCATTGGGGAATGGAATTCAGTGAGGAATGGAACTCATTGGGGAATGGAATTCAGTGAGGAATAAAATTCATTGGGGAATGGAATTCAGTGAGGAATGGAACTCATTGGGGAATGGAATTTAGTGGGGAATGGCACTCATTTGGAAATGGAACTCAGTGGGGAATGGGACACAGTGGGGAATGGAACTCAGTAAGGAAATGGAACTCAGTGGGGTAAGGAAATCAGTGGGAAATGGAACTCAGTCGGGAATGGAATTCAGTGGGGAATGGAATTCAGTGAGGAATGGAACTCAGTGGGGAATGGAATTCAGTCAGGAATGGAATTCAGTCGGGAATGGAATTCAGTGAGGAATGGAACTCAGTGGGGAATGGATTTCATTGGGGAATGGAAAACTGTGGGGAAAGGAACACATTGGGGAATCGAATTTGGTGGCAAAATGAATTCAGTGACGAATGGAACTCAGTGGGGATTGGCACTCACTTGGGAATGGGATTCAGTGGGGAATAGAACTCAGTGGGGAAAGGACCTCAGTGGGGAATGGAACTCACTGGGGAATGGGACTCAGTGGGGAATGGAAGTCAGTAGGGCATGGCAATTGGTGGGGAATGGAACTCGTGTGGAATGAAAGTCAGTGGGGAATGGAATTCAGTGGGGAATTGAATTCAGTGGGGAATGGAACTCATTGGGGAATGGAATTCATTGGGGAATTAAACTCAGTGGGGAATGGAATTCAGTGGGGAATTGGAACTCAGTGGGGAATGGAACTCAGTGGGGAATGGAACACAGTAGGGAATGGCAATTGGTGGGGAATGGAACTCGTGTGGAATGAAAGTCAGTGGGGAATGGAATTCAGTGGGGAATTGAATTCAGTGGGGAATGGAACTCATTGGGGAATGGAATTCATTGGGGAATTAAACTCAGTGGGGAATGGAATTCAGTGGGGAATTGGAACTCAGTGGGGAGTGGAACTCAGTGGGGAATGGCACTCATTTGGAAATGGAACTCAGTGGGGAATGGAACTCAGTGGGGAATGGCACTCATTTGGAAATGGAACTCAGTGGGGAATGGGAAACAGTGGGGAATGGCACTCATTTGGAAATGGAACTCAGTTGGGAATGGAACCCCATGGGGAATGGAACTCAATGAGGAAATGGAACTCAGTGGGGAATGGAACTCAGTGGGGAATGGAATTCAGTGGGGAATGGAACTCATTGGGGAATGGAATTCATTTTGGAATTAAACTCAGTGGGGATTGGAATTCAGTGCGGAATGGAACTCAGTGGGGAATGGAATTCAGTGAGGAAATGGAACTCAGTGGGGTAAGGAACTCAGTGGGGAATGGAACTCATTGGGGAATGGAATTCATTTTGGAATTAAACTCAGTGGGGATTGGAATTCAGTGGCGAATGCAATTCATTGGGGAATGGAACTCAGTGAGGAAATGGAACTCAGTGGGGTAAGGAACTCAGTGGGAAATGGAACTCAGTGGGGAATGGAATTCAGTGAGGAATGGAACTCAGTGGGGAATGGAATTCAGTCGGGAATGGAATTCAGTCGGGAATGGAATTCAGTGAGGAATGGAACTCAGTGGGGAATGGAATTCAGTGGGGAATGGAAAACTGTGGGGAAAGGAACACATTGGGGAATGGAATTCAGTGGCGAATGGAATTCAGTGAGGAATGGAACTCAGTGGGGATTGGCACTCACTGGGGAATGGGATTCAGTGGGGAATAGAACTCAGTGGGGAAAGGACCTCAGTGGGGAATGGAACTCACTGGGGAATGGGACTCAGTGGGGAATGGAACTCAGTACGGAATGGCAATTGGTGGGGAATCTAACTCATGTGGAATGAAAGTCAGTGGGGAATGGAATTCAGTGGGGAATGGAACTCAGCGGGGAATGGAACTCAGTGGGGAATGGAACTCAGTGGGGAATGGGACTCAGTCAGGAATGGAATTCAGTGGGGAATGGAATTCATTGGGGAATGGAATTCATTGGGGAATGGAACTCACTGGGGAATGGAATTCATTGGGGAATGGAATTCATTGGGGAATGGAATTCATTGGGGAATGGAATTCATTGGGGAATGGAATTCATTGGGGAATGGAATTCATTGGGGAATGGAATTCAGTGAGCAAAGGAACTCATTGGGGAATGGAATTTAGTGGGGAATGGAACTCAGTGGGGAATGGCACTCATTTGGAAATGGATCTCAGTGGGGTATGGGACACAGTGGGGAATGGAACTCAGTGAGGAAATGGAACTCAGTGGGGTAAGGAACTCCATGGGGAATGGAATTCATTCGGGAATTAAACTCAGTGGGAAATGGAACTCAGTCGGGAATGGAATTCAGTGGGGAATGGAACTCAGTGGGGAATGGAATTCAGTGGGGAATGGAATTCCGTGAGGAATGGAATTCAGTGGGGAATGGAATTCAGTCGGGAATGGAATTCAGTCGGGAATGGAATTCAGTGAGGAATGGAACTCAGTGGGGAATGGAATTCAGTGGGGAATGGAAAACTGTGGGGAAAGGAACACATTGGGGAATGGAATTCAGTGGTGAAGGGAATTCAGTGAGGAATGGAACTCAGTGGGGATTGGCACTCACTGGGGAATGGGATTCAGTGGGGAATAGAACTCAGTGGGGAAAGGACCTCAGTGGGGAATGGAACTCACTGGGGAATGAGACTCAGTGGGGAATGGAACACAGTAGGGAATGGCAATTGGTGGGGAATGGAACTCATGTGGAATGAAAGTCAGTGGGGAATGGAATTCAGTGGGGAATTGAATTCAGTGGGGAATGGAACTCATTGGGGAATGGAATTCATTGGGGAATTAAACTCAGTGGGGAATGGAATTCAGTGGGGAATGGAACTCATTCGGGAATGGAATTCATTGGGGAATTAAACTCAGTGGCGAATGGAATTCAGTGGGGAATGGAACTCAGTGGGGAATGGAATTCAGTGGGGAATGGCATTCATTTGGAAATGGAACTCAGTTGGGAATGGAACTCAGTGGGGAATGGAACCCCATGGGGAATGGAACTCAGTGAGGAAATGGAACTCAGTGGGGAATGGAACTCAGTGGGAAATGGAATTCAGTGGGGAATGGAATTCAGTGAGGAATGGAACTCAGTGGGGAATGGAATTCAGTCGGGAATGGAATTCAGTGGGGAATGGAACTCAGTGGGGAATGGAATTCAGTTGGGAATGGAATTCAGTGGGGAATGGAACTCATTGGGGAATGGAATTCAGTGAGGAATGGAATTCATTGGGGAATGGAATTCAGTTGGTAATGGAATTCAGTGAGGAATGGAACTCATTGGGGAATGGAACTCAGTGGGGAATGAAAGTCAGTGGGGAATGGAACTCAGTGGGGAATGGAATTAAGTGGAAAATGGAATTCTGTGGGGAATATAACTCTGTGTGGAATGGAACTCAGTGGGGAATGGAATTCATTTGTAAAAGGAACTCTGGGGAATGGGACACAGTGGGGAATGGAACTCAGTTGGGAATGGAACACAGAGGGTAGAGGAACGCAGTGGGCAAGGGAACTCAGTGGGGAATGGAACCCTATGGGGAATGGAACTCAGTAGGAAATGGGACTCACTGGGGAATGGAACTCACTGTGGAACGGAATTCAGTGGGGGATGGAACTCAGTGGGGAATGGAACTCACTGGGGAATGGGACTCAGTGGGGAATAGAACTCAGTGGGGAATGGGACTCAGTGGGGAATGGAACTCAGTGGGGAATGGGACTCAGTGGGGAATGGAACTCAGTGGGGAATGGAACTCACTGGCGAATGGGACTCACTGGGGAATGGAACTCAGTGGGGAATGGAACATGTTGGAGAATGGAACTCAATAGGAAATGAAACTCAGCAGGGAATGAAACTCAGTCCGGAATGGGAATCATTGGGGGATGTAATTCAGTGGGGAATGGAACACAGTCAGGAATGGAATTCAGTGTGGAATGGAACTCAGTGGGGAATGGAACTCATTGGGGGAATGGAATTCAGTGGGGAATGGAATTCAGTGGGGAATGGAACTCAGTGGGGAATGGAATTCAGTGGGGAATGGAAAACAGTGGGGAAAGGAACACATTCGGGAATGGAATTCTGTGGGGAATGGAAGTCAGTGGGGAATGGAATTCATTGGGGAATGGACCTCAGTGGGGAATGGAACTCACTGGGGAATGGGACTCAGTGAGGAATGGAATTCAGTGGGGAATGGAACTCACTGTCGAATGAAATTCAGTGGGGATTGGAAAACAGTGGGGAAAGGAACACATTGGGAAATGGAATTCAGTGGGGAATGGAAGTCAGTGGGGAATGGAATTCATTTGGGAATGGACCTCAGTGGGGAATGGAACTCAGTGGGGAATGGAAGTCAGTGGGCAATGGAACTCAGTGGGGAATGGACCTCAGTGGGGAATGGAACTCAGTGGGGAATGGAATTCAGCGGGGAATGGAACTTATTGGGGAATGTAACTCATTGGGGAATGGAATTCATTGGGGAATGGAACTCACTGGGGGATGGAATTCAGTGGGGAATGGAACTCAGTGGGGAACGGAACTCACTGTGGAATGGAATTCAGTGGGGAATGGAAAACAGTGGGGAATGGAACACATTGGGGAATGGAATTCAGTGGGGAATGGAATTCAGTGAGGAATGGAACTCACTGGGGAATGGAACTCATGAGGAATGGAAGTCAGTGGGGAATGGAAATCAGTGGGGAATGGGACTCACTGGGGAATGGAACTCAGTGTGCAATGGAACTCAGTGGGGAATGGAACTCACTGGGGAATGGAACTCAGTGGGGAATGGAACTCACTGGGGAATGGAACTCAGTGGGGAATGGAATTCTTTGGGGAATGGAACTCAACGGGGAATGGAACTCACTGGGGAATGGGACTCACTGGGGAATGGAACTCAGTGGGGAATGGAACTCAGTGGGGAATGGAACTCATTGGGCTATGGAATTCATTGGGGAATGGAATTCAGTCAGGAATGGAATTCAGTGGGGAATGGGACTCACTGGGGAATGGAACTCAGTGTGCAATGGAACTCAGTGGGGAATGGAACTCACTGGGGAATGGAACACACTGGGGAATGGGACTCACTGGGGAATGGAACTCAGTGGGGAATGGAATTCTTTGGGGAATGGAACTCAACGGGGAATGGAACTCACTGGGGAATGGGACTCACTGGGGAATGGAACTCAGTGGGGAATGGAACTCAGTGGGGAATGGAACTCATTGGGCTATGGAATTCATTGGGGAATGGAATTCAGTCAGGAATGGAATTCAGTGGGGAATGGAACTCATTGGGGAAGGAATTCAGTGAGGAATGGAATTCAGTGGGGAATGGAACTCAGTGGGGAATGGAACTCACTGGGAAATGGGACTCAGTGGGGAATGGGACTCAGTGGGGAATGGAACTCAGTGGGGAATGAAAGTCAGTGGGTAATGGAACTCAGTGAGGAATGGAATTAAGTGGAAAATGGAATTCTGTGGGGAATATAACTCAGTGGGTAATTGAACACGTTGGAGAATTGAATTCAGTCGGGAATGAAACTCAGTGGGGAATGGAATTCAGTGGGGAATGGAACTCAGTGGGGAATGGAACTCAGTGGGGAATGGAACTCATTTGTAAAAGGAACTCAGTGGGGAATGGGACACAGTGGGGAATGGAACTCAGTTGGGAATGGAACACAGAGGGTAAAGGAATGCAGTGGGCAAGGGAACTCAGTGGGGAATGGAACCCTATGGGGAATGGAACTCAGTGGGAAATGGGACTCACTGGGCAATGGAACTCACTGTGGAACGGAATTCAGTGGGGGATGGAACTCAGTGGGGAATGGAACTCACTGGGGAATGGGACTCAGTGGGGATTAGAACTCAGTGGGGAATGGGACTCAGTGGGGAATGGAACTCAGTGGGGAATGGAACTCACTGGCAAATGGGACTCACTGGGGAATGGAACTCAGTGGGGAATGGAACTCAGTGTGTAATGGAACACAGTGGGGAAAGGAACTGAGTGGAAATGAAACTCAGTGGATAATGGAACTCAATAGGAAATGAAACTCAGCAAGGAATGAAACTCAGTGGGGAATGGAAATCATTGGGGGATGTAATTCAGTGGGGAATGGAACACAGTCAGGAATGGAATTCAGTGGGGAATGGAACTCCATGGGGAATGGATCTCAGTGGGGAATGGAACTCATTGGGGAATGGAATTCATTCGGGAATTAAACTCAGTGGGGATTGGAATTCAGTGCGGAATGGAACTCAGTGGGGAATGGAATTCAGTGGCGAATGGTACTCACTGGGGAATGGAATTCATTGGGGAATGGAATTCATTGGGGAATGGAATTCATTGGGGAATGGAATTCAGTGAGCAATGGAACTCATTGGGGAATGGAATTTAGTGGGGAATGGAACTCAGTGGGGAATGGCACTCATTTGGAAATGGATCTCAGTGGGGTATGGGACACAGTGGGGAATGGAACTCAGTGAGGAAATGGAACTCAGTGGGGTAAGGAACTCCATGGGGAATGGAATTCATTCGGGAATTAAACTCAGTGGGAAATGGAACTCAGTCGGGAATGGAATTCAGTGGGGAATGGAACTCAGTGGGGAATGGAATTCAGTGGGGAATGGAATTCCGTGAGGAATGGAATTCAGTGGGGAATGGAATTCAGTCGGGAATGGAATTCAGTCGGGAATGGAATTCAGTGAGGAATGGAACTCAGTGGGGAATGGAATTCAGTGGGGAATGGAAAACTGTGGGGAAAGGAACACATTGGGGAATGGAATTCAGTGGGGAAGGGAATTCAGTGAGGAATGGAACTCAGTGGGGATTGGCACTCACTGGGGAATGGGATTCAGTGGGGAATAGAACTCAGTGGGGAAAGGATCTCAGTGGGGAATGGAACTCACTGGGGAATGAGACTCAGTGGGGAATGGAACACAGTAGGGAATGGCAATTGGTGGGGAATGGAACTCATGTGGAATGAAAGTCAGTGGGGAATGGAATTCAGTGGGGAATTGAATTCAGTGGGGAATGGAACTCATTGGGGAATGGAATTCATTGGGGAATTAAACTCAGTGGGGAATGGAATTCAGTGGGGAATGGAACTCATTCGGGAATGGAATTCATTGGGGAATTAAACTCAGTGGTGAATGGAATTCATTGGGGAATTAAACTCAGTGGGGAATGGAATTCAGTGGGGAATGGAACTCATTCGGGAATGGAATTCATTGGGGAATTAAACTCAGTGGCGAATGGAATTCAGTGGGGAATGGAACTCAGTGGGGAATGGCATTCATTTGGAAATGGAACTCAGTTGGGAATGGAACCCCATGGGGAATGGAACTCAGTGAGGAAATGGAACTCAGTGGGGAATGGGACTCAGTGGGAAATGGAATTCAGTGGGGAATGGAATTCAGTGAGGAATGGAACTCAGTGGGGAATGGAATTCAGTCAGGAATGGAATTCAGTGGGGAATGGAACTCAGTGGGGAATGGAATTCAGTGCGGAATGGAATTCAGTTGGGAATGGAATTCAGTGGGGAATGGAACTCATTGGGGAATGGAATTCAGTGAGGAATGGAATTCATTGGGGAATGGAACTCATTGGGGAATGGAACTCAGTGGGGAATGAAAGTCAGTGGGGAATGGAACTCAATGGGGAATGAAGGTCAGTGGGGAATGGAACTCAGTGAGGAATGGAATTAAGTGGAAAATGGAATTCTGTGGGGAATATAACTCTGTGTGGAATGGAACTCAGTGGGGAATGGAATTCATTTGTAAAAGGAACTCTGGGGAATGGGACACAGTGGGGAATGGAACTCAGTTGGGAATGGAACACAGAGGGTAGAGGAACGCAGTGGGCAAGGGAACTCAGTGGGGAATGGAACCCTATGGGGAATGGAACTCAGTGGGAAATGGGACTCACTGGGGAATGGAACTCACTGTGGAACGGAATTCAGTGGGGGATGGAACTCAGTGGGGAATGGAACTCACTGGGGAATGGGACTCAGTGGGGAATAGAACTCAGTGGGGAATGGGACTCAGTGGGGAATGGAACTCAGTGGGGAATGGAACTCACTGGCGAATGGGACTCACTGGGGAATGGAACTCAGTGGGGAATGGAACATGTTGGAGAATGGAACTCAGTGGGGAAAGGAACTCAGCAGGGAATGAAACTCAGTCCGGAATGGAAATCATTGGGGGATGTAATTCAGTGGGGAATGGAACACAGTCAGGAATGGAATTCAGTGTGGAATGGAACTCAGTGGGGAATGGAACTCAGTGGACAATGGGACTCTGTGGGGAATGGAACTCATTGGGGGAATGGAATTCAGTGGGGAATGGAATTCAGTGGGGAATGGAACCCCATGGGGAATGGAACTCAGTGAGGAATGGAATTCAGTGGGGAATGGAAAACAGTGGGGAAAGGAACACATTCGGGAATGGAATTCTGTGGGGAATGGAAGTCAGTGGGGAATGGAATTCATTGGGGAATGGACCTCAGTGGGGAATGGAACTCACTGGGGAATGGGACTCAGTGAGGAATGGAATTCAGTGGGGAATGGAACTCACTGTCGAATGAAATTCAGTGGGGATTGGAAAACAGTGGGGAAAGGAACACATTGGGAAATGGAATTCAGTGGGGAATGGAAGTCAGTGGGGAATGGCATTCATTTGGGAATGGACCTCAGTGGGGAATGGAACTCAGTGGGGAATGGAAGTCAGTGGGCAATGGAACTCAGTGGGGAATGGACCTCAGTGGGGAATGGAACTCAGTGGGGAATGGAATTCAGCGGGGAATGGAACTTATTGGGGAATGTAACTCATTGGGGAATGGAATTCATTGGGGAATGGAACTCACTGGGGGATGGAATTCAGTGGGGAATGGAACTCAGTGGGGAACGGAACTCACTGTGGAATGGAATTCAGTGGGGAATGGAAAACAGTGGGGAAAGGAACACATTGGGGAATGGAATTCAGTGGGGAATGGAATTCAGTGAGGAATGGAACTCATGAGGAATGGAAGTCAGTGGGGAATGGAAATCAGTGGGGAATGGGACTCACTGGGGAATGGAACTCAGTGTGCAATGGAACTCAGTGGGAAATGGAACTCACTGGGGAATGGAACTCAGTGTGCAATGGAACTCACTGGGGAATGGAACTCAGTGGGGAATGGAACTCAGTGTGCAATGGGACTCACTGGGGAATGGAACTCAGTGTGCAATGGAACTCAGTGGGGAATGGGACTCACTGGGGAATGGAACTCAGTGGGGAATGGAACTCAGTGGGGAATGGAACTCATGAGGAATGGAAGTCAGTGGGGAATGGAAATCAGTGGGGAATGGGACTCACTGGGGAATGGAACTCAGTGTGCAATGGAACTCAGTGGGGAATGAAACTCACTGGGGAATGGAACTCAGTGTGCAATGGGACTCACTGGGGAATGGAACTCAGTGGGGAATGGAACTCAGTGGGGAATGGAACTCAGTGTGCAATGGAACTCAGTGGGGAATGGGACTCACTGGGGAATGGAACTCAGTGGGGAATGGAACTCAGTGGGGAATGGAACTCATTGGGCTATGGAATGCATTGGGGAATGGAATTCAGTCAGGAATGGAATTCAGTGGGGAATGGAACTCATTGGGGAAGGAATTCAGTGGGGAATGGAACTCAGTGGGGAATGGAACTCACTGGGAAATGGGACTCAGTGGGGAATGGGACTCAGTGGGGAATGGAACTCAGTGGGGAATGGAACTAAGTGGGGAATGGAACTCAGTGGGGAATGGAACTCAGTGAGGAATGGAATTAAGTGGAAAATGGAATTCTGTGGGGAATATAACTCAGTGGGTAATTGAACACGTTGGAGAATGGAATTCAGTCGGGAATGAAACTCAGTGGGGAATGGAATTCAGTGGGGAATGGAACTCAGTGGGGAATGGAACTCAGTGGGGAATGGAACTTATTTGTAAAAGGAACTCAGTGGGGAATGGGACACAGTGGGGAATGGAACTCAGTTGGGAATGGAACACAGAGGGTAAAGGAATGCAGTGGGCAAGGGAACTCAGTGGGGAATGGAACCCTATGGGGAATGTAACTCAGTGGGAAATGGGACTCACTGGGCAATGGAACTCACTGTGGAACGGAATTCAGTGGGGGATGGAACTCAGTGGGGAATGGAACTCACTGGGGAATGGGACTCAGTGGGGATTAGAACTCAGTGGGGAATGGGACTCAGTGGGGAATGGAACTCAGTGGGGAATGGAACTCACTGGCAAATGGGACTCACTGGGGAATGGAACTCAGTGGGGAATGGAACTCAGTGTGTAATGGAACACAGTGGGGAAAGGAACTGAGTGGAAATGAAACTCAGTGGATAATGGAACTCAATAGGAAATGAAACTCAGCAAGGAATGAAACTCAGTGGGGAATGGAAATCATTGGGGGATGTAATTCAGTGGGGAATGGAACACAGTCAGGAATGGAATTCAGTGGGGAATGGAACTCCATGGGGAATGGATCTCAGTGGGGAATGGAACTCATTGGGGAATGGAATTCATTCGGGAATTAAACTCAGTGGGGATTGGAATTCAGTGCGGAATGGAACTCAGTGGGGAATGGAATTCAGTGGCGAATGGTACTCACTGGGGAATGGAATTCATTGGGGAATGGAATTCATTGGGGAATGGAATTCATTGGGGAATGGAATTCAGTGAGCAATGGAACTCATTGGGGAATGGAATTTAGTGGGGAATGGAACTCAGTGGGGAATGGCACTCATTTGGAAATGGATCTCAGTGGGGTATGGGACACAGTGGGGAATGGAACTCAGTGAGGAAATGGAACTCAGTGGGGTAAGGAACTCCATGGGGAATGGAATTCATTCGGGAATTAAACTCAGTGGGAAATGGAACTCAGTCGGGAATGGAATTCAGTGGGGAATGGAACTCAGTGGGGAATGGAATTCAGTGGGGAATGGAATTCCGTGAGGAATGGAATTCAGTGGGGAATGGAATTCAGTCGGGAATGGAATTCAGTCAGGAATGGAATTCAGTGAGGAATGGAACTCAGTGGGGAATGGAATTCAGTGGGGAATGGAAAACTGTGGGGAAAGGAACACATTGGGGAATGGAATTCAGTGGTGAAGGGAATTCAGTGAGGAATGGAACTCAGTGGGGATTGGCACTCACTGGGGAATGGGATTCAGTGGGGAATAGAACTCAGTGGGGAAAGGACCTCAGTGGGGAATGGAACTCACTGGGGAATGAGACTCAGTGGGGAATGGAACACAGTAGGGAATGGCAATTGGTGGGGAATGGAACTCATGTGGAATGAAAGTCAGTGGGGAATGGAATTCAGTGGGGAATTGAATTCAGTGGGGAATGGAACTCATTGGGGAATGGAATTCATTGGGGAATTAAACTCAGTGGGGAATGGAATTCAGTGGGGAATGGAACTCATTCGGGAATGGAATTCATTGGGGAATGGAACTCAGTGGTGAATGGAATTCAGTGGGGAATGGAACTCAGTGGGGAATGGAACTCAGTGGGGAATGGCATTCATTTGGAAATGGAACTCAGTTGGGAATGGAACCCCATGGGGAATGGAACTCAGTGAGGAAATGGAACTCAGTGGGGAATGGGACTCAGTGGGAAATGGAATTCAGTGGGGAATGGAATTCAGTGAGGAATGGAACTCAGTGGGGAATGGAATTCAGTCGGGAATGGAACTCAGTGAGGAAATGGAACTCAGTGGGGAATGGAACTCAGTGCGGAATGGAACTCAGTGCGGAATGGAATTCAGTGGGGAATGGAACTCATTGGGGAATGGAATTCAGTGAGGAAATGGAACTCAGTGGGGAATGGAACTCAGTGCGGAATGGAACTCAGTGCGGAATGGAATTCAGTGGGGAATGGAACTCATTGGGGAATGGAATTCAGTGAGGAATGGAATTCATTGGGGAATGGAACTCATTGGGGAATGGAATTCAGTGGGGAATGAAAGTCAGTGGGGAATGGAACTCAGTGGGGAATGAAAGTCAGTGGGGAATGGAACTCAGTGAGGAATGGAATTAAGTGGAAAATGGAATTCTGTGGGGAATATAACTCTGTGTGGAATGGAACTCAGTGGGGAATGGAATTCATTTGTAAAAGGAACTCTGGGGAATGGGACACAGTGGGGAATGGAACTCAGTTGGGAATGGAACACAGAGGGTAGAGGAACGCAGTGGGCAAGGGAACTCAGTGGGGAATGGAACCCTATGGGGAATGGAACTCAGTGGGAAATGGGACTCACTGGGGAATGGAACTCACTGTGGAACGGAATTCAGTGGGGGATGGAACTCAGTGGGGAATGGAACTCACTGGGGAATGGGACTCAGTGGGGAATAGAACTCAGTGGGGAATGGGACTCAGTGGGGAATGGAACTCAGTGGGGAATGGAACTCACTGGCAAATGGGACTCACTGGGGAATGGAACTCAGTGGGGAATGGAACATGTTGGAGAATGGAACTCAATAGGAAATGAAACTCAGCAGGGAATGAAACTCAGTCCGGAATGGGAATCATTGGGGGATGTAATTCAGTGGGGAATGGAGCACAGTCGGGAATGGAATTCAGTGTGGAATGGAACTCAGTGGGGAATGGAACTCAGTGGACAATGGAATTCTGTGGGGAATGGAACTCACTGGGGAATGGAAAACAGTGGGGAATGGAACTCATTGGGGAATGGAACTCAATGAGGAATGGAACTCAGTAGGGAATGGAACACAGTGGGGAATGGAACTCATCGGGGAATAGAATTCAGTGGGGATTAAATTCAATGGGGAATGGAACTCAATGGGGAATGGATCTCAGTGGAGCGGATCGCAGGGCGTGTTACAGGATTGTAAATTATAACCTCCAGATGTCAAGAAAAGCAGGGACTCTCATATTTAATAGTTCTGGGAACACAACAAACTTGGCTGACAGCTGTTCTGCAAGAAATCACCAGGACTCCTTTGTATCATTGACAAGAAGAGTGGCCATTCACAAAGCCACAACTTCTTGCTTTTTAGACCCAGTCTCCATGTCCAATACAGTACTGCATTAATCTTAATAGAAATTGGGAGTTTTAAGATGCGTTCTGGAACTTGTAATCCAGAATGACATGCACAGGGACACTAATGCATCCTGAGAGTCATAGTCCATCGCTGTGACATGCATGGAGTGACACAACAACAACAACTTGCATTCATATAGCACCTTTAATGTAGTAAAATGTCCCAAGATGCTTCACAGGATTGTTTGCAAACAAAATTTGACACCGAGCCACATAAGGAGATATTAGGACAGGTGACCAGAAGCTTGGACAAAGATGTAGGTTTTAAGTAGCATCTTAAAGGAGGACAGAGAGTTTGAGAGGCGGAGAGGTTTAGGGAGGGATTTCCAGAGCTTAGGGCCTAGGCAGCTGAAGGCACGGCCGCCAATGGTGGAGCGATGAAAATGAGGGATGTGCAAGAGGCCAGATTTAGAGGAGCACAGGGATCTCGGAGGGTTGGAGGAGTTTACAGAGATAGAGAGAGGCGAGGCCATAGAGCAATTTGAAAGCAAGGATGAGAATTTTAAAATCGAGGTGTTGCCGAACCGGGATCCAATGTATGTTAGTGAGCACAGGGGTGAAGGGTGAATGGGACTTGGTGCGAGTTAGGCCGCAGGCAGCAGTTTTAGATGAGCTCAAGTTTATGTAGGGTTCAAGATGGGAGGCTGGTGAAGAGAGCTTCCTGGGATCTCTTCATTCAGCCAAGGCTCAGTTACACAAAGGGATCTTGAGAATGCACCAGAACACAAGTCCTGGACTGTGGAGGAAGAGACATGTAGGGAGGAGGGAACTTCTTGGAGGCATTTCTAACATACAATCATTGATATTATAGATAGAAGAAGGAAAGAACTTGCACAGACACGATGGGATGAATGACATCCTTTTGCGCTGTATCATTCTAGGATTTATGTAGTGCCTTTCATGACCTAAGGACATCCCAAATGGTCAAAGAAGTACTTTTTGAAGTGTTGTCACTGTAGTAATATAGGAAAACATGGCAGCCAATTTGCACACAGCATGGTCCCACAAACAGCAATGTGATAATGACCAGGTAATCTATTTTAGTGATGTTGACGAAGAAGTAACTGTTGACCAGAACAACTTCTCTGCTCTTCTTCGAATAATGCCATTGAATCTTTTATATCCACCTGAACAGGCAGACAGGGCCTCGGTTTACCATCATATTCGAAAAATGTGCCTCCAACAAATGGACCATGTACAGCAGGCACCTCAAAGCACTGGAGAGATACCACCAACACTGCCTCCGCAAAATCCTGCAAATCCATTGGCAGGATAGGTGCACCAATATCAGTGTTCTCGCTCAGGCCAACATCCCCAGCATCGAAGCTTTGACCACGCTCGATCAGCTCCGATGGATGGGCCACATCGCCCGCATGTCCAATACGAGACTCCCAAAACAAGCGCTCTACTCGGAGCTCCAACACAGCAAGAGAGACCCAGGTGGGTAGAGGAAACACTTCAAGGACACCCTCAAAGCCTCCTTGAAAAAGTGCAACATCCCCACCAACACCTGGGAATCCCTGGCGCAAGACCGCACAAAGTGGAGGAGAAGCATCCGGGAAGGCGCTGAATACCTCGAGTCTCTTCGCCGGGAGCAAGCGGAAGCCAAGCACAAGCAGCGCAAGGAGCGCACGTCAACCCAAGCACCCCATGCACCCGCTCCTTCAACCACCATCTGTCTCACCTGTGACAGAGATTGTACGTCCCGCATTGGACTCATCAGTCACCTGAGAACTCATTTTTATTGTGGAAACAAGTCATCCTCGGTTCCAAGGGACTGCCTAAGAAGTAAGAAGACTGTGGTGTCAGTCTAGATTATGTGCTGAAGTCCTGGAGTGGGACTTGAACCCACTACTTTCTGACTTAGAGACAAGAATGCCTTGAGTCACGGCTGACACTTAAGGGTGCTATTATAGGTAAGTTTAATGGTTTTTGCAGAATAATTTCATTTTTATGCAGTAATCTTGTTACAATTGTTATTTATTTTGCTATATATTCAGTTGGCACAAAAATGAAGATGGTGGCTGAAATGCTAAGTGTAATGATATGCAGTAACATGTCATTCTAGAATGGTACACTAGGTGTAGCTGTATGTTTTAGTAGTGGGCTACATCTATACGGGTTGTCTTGTTTAACACGAGGCACTGGTGGAGAGAGTCAACATGGCTACTGTATACAAGTCAACATGGCTGAATAAATGACTAGCACAAGCTAGCTGTTCATGATAAAAATGTCTATTTATTTATGAACATAACATGGTACCAGGAGTGGTAATATCTTCTGAATATTGCGAAATGCGACATGGAGAATTTGAAGCCACTGGCGGGTTTGAAACTCACGGGGAATGTCGACTGCAATTGGCGGACTTTCAAACAACAATTCGAACTCTATATTGCCGCCATTGGGTTCGGTACAAAGCCAGACGCAAGGAAAATAGCATTGCTGCTCACGGTTGCAGGCCCGCAGGCGATAGAGGTATTTAATACATTTGTATTTGATCAAGAGGAGGACAGAGAAAAAATGGACAATGTGCTAAAGAAGTTTGATACACATTGTTCTCCCAAAAAGAACGAGACCTATGAGAGGTACGTGTTCCATTCACGGACACAGCAGCAAAATGAGACTTTTGATAGCTTTGTGACCGATCTGAAACTGAAAGCACAAACATGTCATTTCTCTGAACTGAAATCATCCATGATTCGTGACCAGATTGTGTTTGGTATTCATGATAAAAAGGTCAGGGAACGTCTGTTGAGAGAAACCAAACTAACATTGGAGGATTCTGTGAAAATATGCCATGCCAGTGAGCTAGCTCAGCAGCACGCAAAGACTTTCAGTGAAATTAATAATGGTGCGACTGTAGTGAGTGACAGTGCAGCTGTCGGCGCTGTGTCCTGCAAGGGGAAGAAACGTGGGCAGAACAGGAATGCAAAGCAATCGGAGGATGGAACTTTCAATTGTAAACGCTGTGGTTACCAGCACCAGTCAAGACAATGCCCAGCATTTGGGAAAATGTGCACAAAATGTAATGGAAAGAATCACTTTGCCAAACAATGCTTTTCAAACGTAAAAACAAAGAAAGAACATAAAGTTAATACAGTAAAAGAGGACACTGATTTAAGTGAGACATTTTTTGTAGGAATGGTGTCATGTGACAATATAGAAAAGGATACAGAAAATGTGCAACCCTCAGGAATGGACAATGCTGAACATAAAGTTAATGCAGTAAAAGAGGACAAATGGATGATGCCACTGCAGGTAAATGGAGCATTAGTTACATTGAAACTAGACACTGGGGCAAAAGCAAACTTAATCAGTATGAGTGACATTAAAAATATGAAAGAAAAGCCCAAAATACAGAAAAAGTCAGTACTACTGAAGAACTATAATGGACAGAAAATAGATAGCTTAGGTGTATGCACACTTAAAGTGACAGTCAAAGACAAAGTGCATCATCTCATGTTTTCTGTTGTGGCTGAAGGGCTTGATTCACTACTAGGTGACAAAGCTTGTGAGGACTTAGAACTGGTCAAGAGAGTCTACCGTATAAACTGTGCCATAAGCAGACCAGATGACTCAGTGGATTCTGTAGTGAGTAATTTCCAGGATGTGTTCAAAGGATTTGGAGTTCTAGCATTCACTTACAAGATCCAGCTAAAGGAGAATGCTCAGCAAGTGGTACATGCTCCATGGAGAGTTCCAGCACCCCTGCGTGACCGGCTCAAGAAAGAACTGGACAGAATGACCACACTAGGAGTCATCAGGAAAGTCGAAGAGCAAACAGACTGGGTTAACTCCATGGTATATGTAAAGAAAAAGAACAATGATCTAAGAGTATGCATGGGTCCAAAGGACTTAAATGCAAAGATAAAACGTGAACACTACCAGATTCCTAAGCGAGAAGAAATCACCAGTGAAATGTCAGGTACCAGATGCTTCACAAAGCTCGATTCCTCACAAAGATTTTGGCAACTAAAACTGGATGAAGAGAGCACCAAATACTGTACCTTCAACACACCATTTGGCAGGTATTGTTTCCTCAGAATGCCTTTCGGGATAATATCTGCATCTGAAATCTTTCATAGAGCGATGGAACACATAATTGAAGGTCTGGAAGGAGTTCGGGTCTATGTTGATGACATCATCATCTGGGGCTCCACACTGAAAGAACACAATGAGAGACTGACTAAAGTGCTACAGAGCATACGCCAGAATGGACTGAAGCTCAACAAAGCCAAGTGTCAGTTTGGCGTCCAGGAAGTCACTTTCCTAGGAGATAATCTATCTGGTAAAGGAATAGAGCCAGATATGGAAAAAGTAAACGCCATACTCAAACTACCCCGACCCACTGACAAAAAAGGAGTGCTACACATCATGGGGATGATAAACTTCATTGGAAAGTTCATTCCTAACTTGTCAGCCAAGACAGCCTGTCTGCGAGACCTGCTACATAAAACAAATGAGTTCGCATGGACAGAAAAACATGAACAAGAGTGGATGAATCTCAAAACAGTGCTGACAACCACACCTGTACTCACCTTCTTTGACCCAACAAAGAGAATCAAAGTGTCAACGGATGCATCAAAAGATGGCCTAGGTGTGGTCTTGCTACAAGCAGAGGGTGAAGATTGGAAGCCTGTTGCCTATGCCTCCAGGTCTATGACTGACTCTGAGTGTCGATACGCCCAGATTGAAAAGGAATGTCTAGGCTTGGTAGTTGGACTCGAAAAGTTCCATGGCTACATATATGGACTTCCCACCTTCACAGTTGAGACAGACCACTTCGCACTGGTTGCCATCATAAAAGAAAATCTGAATGAGATGTCTCCAAGGATTCAACGACTCATGATGAAGCTGCAAATATATGACTTTGAACTGATCTACACACCAGGCAAACACATAGGCCTAGAAATTCAGTTGGGCGCGCCAGCCATTAGCGCCTTAGGAGGAGTAGATCTCGAGCGCTAGGCGCTTAGCGCCCGGGCGCAGCGCGATCTGCGCCTCGCCCCAACTTCAGTACACATTTAGCGCCGGCGCAAAGTCTTAGCGCGTGCCCTGCTGCGCGCGCAGATCATGACGTCATTTACTAGTGCAACGCCCTTTGTGCGCCCCGAACCGGAACTTCACTCACGCCGGGCCATTGTGCACCGGGCGGCCCTACCGACTGTGAAGTGGAACGGTACACAGCCGAGGCGGGCCGTGGGGAGCGCTAATTAAAGGGCACTTACCCTGCACTATAAAGGCCAGCCATTTTGCAGCATTCACTCTTGTGCAACGGTTTTTTGGACAGAGACCAAGGAGGAGAGCTTACTGGTTTGGACCAACACTAGGACAGGTATTTTTGGCACAGGCCAGAGTTTAGCAATTATCTTTACCTTCATTGAGAGCTCATTGTTTGCCAGCATATAATGGGGGCTGCATTGGGTGCCAACGCTGACTTTCAGCCTTATGCCAGAAGGGCTTACAGACGCCGTGAGAGAGTGGCAGCCCTGGCTAGACGCAGAGGGGGCAACAGGCATCGCCAACTGAGGCCTTACCCACCCAGGGTATACCGCCAGCAGTCCTCCTACCTGACCATGTCTGCCGCGATGTGTGTAAGGAGGCTGCGATTCAGAAGGGAGGTGGTTGCAGACATCTGCCAGCTGCTTCAGAGAGATCTGCAGCCACAGCTGATGCGCAGGACATCTCTGTCGGTGGCAGTGAAGGTGACGGTGGCTCTCAACTTCTATGCCACCGGCTCCTTCCAATCCGCTGCTGGGGACATCGCTAACATCTCCCAGTTCGCCATGCATTGCTGCATCCGCCAGGTGACCAAAGCCCTTTTCAGAAGGAGACATCAATTCATCTCCTTCCCCATGACCCTGGACAAGCAGCAGCAGCGTGCAGTGGGATTTGCAAGAATAGCGGGCTTCCCCATGGTGCAGGGCGCCATTGACTGCACGCATGTGGCTTTGCGGGCACCTCTGGAGCATGCCGAGGATTACCGCAACCGGAAGGGCTACCATTCCCTCAACGTACAGCTGGTGTGTGACCACAGGCAGCGCATCCTAGCTGTCAATGCCCGCTTTCCAGGCAGCAGCCACGATGCCTTTATCCTGCGACAGACAACTGTGGCTGACATGTTCCAGGCACAGCCTCCCCCAAGAGGATGGCTTATCGGGGACAAAGGCTATCCTTTGTGTACCTGGCTCATGACCCCGCTCCGCGCGCCCACGACCCCTGCTGAAGAGGCATACAACGAGAGCCATCAAGCGACTAGGAACATCATAGAACAAACAATCGGCGTCCTCAAGCAATGGTTCCGCTGTCTGGATCACTCCAGGGGAGCCCTCCAGTATTCGCAGGAGCGAGTCTCCCAATTCGTCGTTGTTTGCTGCATGCTGCACAACCTGGCTATCCACAGGACTCAGGCACTGCCACCTCACGTTGGACCCCCACCTCAGGAGGAGGAGCAGGAGGAGCATGAGGAGGAGGAGGACGAGGAGTACCAGCCCAGGAGGGAGGCAGAAGGTCCAAGGGCCGCCCGTCGGCGGCTTATTGAACGTCACTTCTCGGCCCCCTGTCAGGAAATGGCTTGTGCCAATGAAAGAACATGATTGCAGCCGCTCCGCAAGCCCTCAGCCGGTTAAGGCAACAAACACTTCAAAGATCAAACATGGACAATGTTAATAAATAAAATGCTTTATTGTACAAATTCAGGGCCCTTCCCACATGAAAACCAAAAACAGACGAAACCCCCAAAAAACACTCAAACACATTACTCGCTCCCACAACCTGGAGAGGATTAACAAAACAGTGCAACTAAAATGGCCGTCATCCTCGGCCTTCGTGAAAAACAAACATCACATCCTCGGCCTCAAAAAACAAACATCCAATTCTCGGCGTCAAAAAACAAACATCCAATTCTCGGCCTCAAAAAACAAACATCCAATTCTCGGCCTCAAAAAACAAACACAACTGGCCACACATTCGACTTTTTGGCCCGCTAGGGCGATGCCTTGGCCATCTTTGTGTGGCCCCTGCCCGCCCTGCTGCTCCTCCTCAAAGTAAGGCCATTGGCTGCTGCAAGGCTGGGGGCAGGCTCCAGAGGGGCACATGTCGTGACGGCAGATGCCCTTGGGGGTCGGCCTAGTCGAGGTCTGGCCGTCGAGCGGGCGGCTGTTGAATGCTGCAGCTGTGGCTGGCCAGCATCAGTCGCTGCAGCAGCTCCTGGCAGCTCCACTGGGGGAGTGGCAGTGGCGGCTGGAGGAATGGGGGCAAGCTGGCGGATGGCAGGCGCTCGCTGGTCGCCTGAGACACTGGCACTCGCCCGGGCCAGCACTGCAGCATGCGCACCAATCTGCCGAGGGACAGACCGCTGTGCTGCTGCGGCGCGCCGGGTGCCCTGGCGATGCCTGGCTGACACAGCGAGTGTGGCAGCAGTGAGTGCCCGTGTTGACCTGTTCAGTGACCTCATCACAGTACCCAGTGACTGCATGGCACCACTGATCAGCTGCCCACTCGCTGCCTGATCTGCCCCGAATGCCGCCCGACTCGCTGCCTGATGTGCCCCGAATGCCGCCCGACTCGCTGCCTGCTCTGCCCCGAATTCCGCCAAACTGATGGCCTGTGAGGCCCCGACGTCGGTGACACTCCAAGAGAGGAACTCGATGGCCTCAGGCAGCCGTGCCACTACCCCCATGAGCTCCGTGTGCCGGCGCTCCGAGTCCGCGGACAAGTCCTCGAGGCGTTCCATCTCCTCGGCGAAGACCATCTCCGGACTGGAGGCCGGACTCTCCCTCTGGGGAGAAGGCCGCCGAGCTGGCCGACCCTTCCTGCGTTGCTGGACACTGCTGGGCCCAGCAATTGGACTCCCCTCTGACCCTTCCCCCCTCTGGGGAGAAGGCCGCCGAGCTGGCACCCCCCTCCCGCATTTCTGCAGGCCGCAGGTCCCATGAGCTCCCCTCCCCTCCGACACTTCCGCCACGCTCTCCTCCAGGGAAGACGTGTCCCCTACATTCGCATGGGTTGCCACGGCTGAGGGTTCCCCTGATGGGCCGCCTTCCTCTTGCTCCTCCTCCTCCTCCTCTTCTGAGGGGCTGTCACTGGCAAGTTCAGGGACCTCCTCCTCACCATCTGAAAGCAGGAAGGCACAAGAGTAGCTTTAGAGTGAGGAGAGGGCATCAGCGAGGGATGCATGAGTGGTGGCATTCAGCGCATTGGTCGGACAGTGGCAAAGGATGTAGATCTGATGCGCAAGTGGGACGAGAGAGGTCCAAACGTTGATGTCCTTACCATTGGTGCCCAGAACAGGGTCGGCATCTCCACATGCAACGGGGCCAATCACCCGGCCACCCATGATGCGCTCCACGCGATGTTGCAGCTCGGTGAGCGGCTGGATCTGGGATCGGCCTCCCCTGGTCGCAGTCCGGCTCTTCCTATTATTGGCCAGCTTGGCCTGCAAGAGAAAGGACGGCCTCTAAGTACAGTGTGTAGCCCTGATCTTGTGTGCACTGCCTCCCATGGTGGAATAGCCTGGCCAGTGTGTCGCCCTGATCTTGTGTGCACTGCCTCCCATGGTGGAATAGCTTGGCCAGTGTGTTAAGTGCAGAATGTGCAATTGATGTTCATGCCTGTCCCATAGCTGCTGGATGAGGGCTGGCCATTAGGGCTTTCAGGTCCCTTTGCCCATAATGTGAGGTGCACATGCAAGGATGAGGAGGTCACTGGAAAGGGTACTCACCCTGACAATCCGCGTGAGGTCATTAAACTTTTTGCGGCATTGGACACCGGTCCTGGGGACCTCGCTGTTGGCTGACACCTTGCTGGCGACATGCCTCCAGGCTCTCCGGTAGGCGCGGACCGGCGCCTTCCTGCCATTGTCCGGGTACAAACTATGGCGCCTCTTCTCCACACCACCAACCAGCACACTCAGATCACGCTCTGAGAAGCGCTGCGCTCGTTCACGGGCCTTCTGCATGGCTTCAGGCGCTATTTGGGTCCAGCAGCAGTGTTCAGGCCTAGCTGGAGGGCTCCACTATCCAGGGCGTGGCAGCAGACAAAGTCGACCCTTCCCCCTTAAGAGCTGGCCGGCGCCAGGGTGTCTGCTGTCAATCACAAGATGGCCGCACCTGCGCTGCGCCCGGCCTCGGCGCTCTCGCTCAGCACCTCCGGCTTAGCGCCTAAAGAGAGGCGTCCAGCGCCAGTTTTAGCACTCGAGCAAACTCTTAGGGCGAAGCTAATGAATATCAGAGAAGTGGCCTCGATTTGGCGGCGGGCGCAAACTTTAGCGGCCGCCCGACTTTACCGCCCCAAAAGTGGCTACAATGAATTTCTAGGCCATAGTGTTGGCAGATGCACTATTCCGAGCACCCACAATGAGTCATGTGAGCTCTACTGAGGAAGACGTGGATGTTCATGTGAGTATGGTCACTGCTGCGCTGCCCGTGTCAGACACAAAATCAAAGCAAATAGCAGAAGAAACAGTAAGAGATACAGTGTTACAAACAGTAATAGCGGACATTCATCATGGTTGACCAAAAGGTTCCTGTCCAAAGTACTATCACATCAGGTCAGAGTTAAGTGTCGCAAGTGGACTATTACTAAAACAGAACAGAATAGTCATTCCACAGGCTCTACGTCAAGACATGCTCAAAAGGATTCATGAGGGACACCTCGGAATTGAAAAATGCAAAAGGAGAACAAGAGACACTGTTTATTGGCCTGGCATAAATAAGGACATTGAGAACATGATAGGCATATGTGAGACATGTCAGAAACACCAAAACAAACAAGCAAAGGAACCAATGATAGTAGCTGACTTACCAACAGCACCATGGCAAAAGGTTGGTATGGACCGCTTTCATTTGAAAGGTAAAGACTATCTAATAGTGATCGACTACTATTCTAACTATCCTGAGATGGCGCTGCTCTCAAGCACATCAGCAAGCAGTGTCATAATGCATGTTAAATCCATCTTCGCCAGACATGGGATTCCCAGGATTGCCGTTAGCGACAATGGTCCGTGCTTCAACTGTAAGGAGTGGCAACAGTTTGCAGTACATTATGACTTTCAGCACATCACATCCAGTCCTCTGTATGCTCAGTCGAATGGTAAGGCAGAGAAAGGTGTTCAAGTTCTCAAACAGCTACTGAAGAAAGCAACAGAAAGCAAGTCTGATCCTTATCTCGCCCTGCTGAGCTACCGAGCCTCCCCTTTAGACTGTGGTTCTTCACCTGCTGAACTCCTAATGGGTCGCAAGTTGCGCACCACGCTACCCTGCTGTGCAAAAGAAAAGCAGAGTAAGGAACTGAGACAGAGACTTCAACTATTAAAGCTGAAACAGAAATCACACTATGACAAGTCATCCAAAACTATGAAACCATTGACAAGGGATGATGTTGTCAGGATTGAGGATCCAAATGCATGGAACAGGAAAGCTATAGTTCTTGAGGAAGTAGGACCAAGATCATACACTGTTAGAACTTGGGAAGGACAGATTCTCAGGAGGAACCGCCGTTCCCTCCTGAAAACACAAGAAACTATCCAAGAGCAAATCGATGACAATGCCACAACTGAATCTTGTCACTCACCACCAGAACAATCTAACACAAACACACATACAGGCTTTCATGCAAACACATCAGACCTACCTGTGCTGGGAAGATCCACACGTGAAGTAAAAAAGCCTGATAGACTTAATCTTTGAATACAAAGAAAACTATAATAAAAGAATGAAAAGCTTAGAGTTCATAAAGTAAAGCTTTGAAGATGTGTTGACTGTTGTGAAGATGTTAAAAAAAAAGTTCATTCGAAGGTTTATAGAGCACTAACAAAAGTGTTACTGATATCATCTTTATGGTTTTTCTTGAAAGTTGATTGATATTGATTTTGTTTAACCTCAAAGGAAGGGGGATGTAGTGATATGCAGTAACATGTCATTCTAGAATGGTACACTAGGTGTAGCTGTATGTTTTAGTAGTGGGCTACATCTATACGGGTTGTCTTGTTTAACACGCGGCACTGGTGGAGAGAGTCAACATGGCTACTGTACACAAGTCAACATGGCTGAATAAATGACTAGCACAAGCTAGCTGTTCATGATAAAAACGTCTATTTATTTATGAACATAACACAAAGGTGAGCAATGTGGTAGTTGCTACTATCAGATTGGAATCAATAGAAAAGAATTAAGCAATTGAATTGATTGGTTTTGTGGGTTCCTTTGAGAGGGACATTCTTGGAGTGCCCAAAACACGGGGGTGCCCCGAAAAGCTGGTGGTGGGGCTTGTGCCAGGACCGTCTCCAGATTGGAGGTTATGAGAGGGGCCCAGGAGCACCACAGCAGTTAAGTGTGTTTTTCTCTTCCCTCAACAGGATCTTTAGGCCTTAGAGCCTTCTTGCTGCCAATCTCCAGAGAAGTTGAGTCCAGTGGCTGGGAACCAGCTGCAAGCCACTCAGCCAATGGTTCCCAGCACAAGGCCATGGCAGGAGGGCAGGCTTGTGTCGGGGTGTACCTGGGACGTGCTAATAGTGGCAGGAAAGCAAAACCAGGTGCAAATATGCTTTGACAGGCACATCACACTTCAGGCACTCTGCACCTGTCTGACACCCAGTGAAGGATGGGAACAAAATTCGCCCTGTACATTCACATCGCTCATTAAATGAGGTGAACAGCAAGCTTCTCATGCCATGTCAATTTTTTTGGCTTGTATAGTACACATCCATCACATAAAATGATCAATATTACCTTTTGTTGTAGTGCTTCAATAGACTTTGTTATAGCTAAGGCACTTCTGCTTTCACTAACATTTTCTCAGTCCCTTTGTCATGGATGTTGCTGATTTATTTCTGTCTGCCTTTTTGCCTTTTTCAACACATTGGTATGAAGTGCAGTAGACTGCTCTCTCGCAAGATATTCCTACACCTGCTGATTTGGAAAACAATTTCACAAGCTAATGAGCTATGCTGGAGTAGTTACTTTGCATCAGTCTTCACTACTGAAGATGACACAGAGTTACTTGTGTTGTTGCATAGAGGTGATACTAGGGTGTCAGCCGTGTCTCAGTGGTAGCACTCTTGCCCATGAGTCATAAGCTCAAACCCACAATAGAGACTTAAGCACAAAACCCAGGCTGGCACTCCAGTGCAGTACTGAGGAAGTGCTGCAGTGTTGGCCAACATTTATCCCTCAACCAAATCACAGAAACAGATTATCTGGACATTTATTTCATTGCTATTTGTGGGAACTTGCTGTGTGGAATGTGGCTGTCACGTTTCCTACATTACGACAGTGACTACACTTCAAAATGACTTTATTGTCCGTGAAGCACTTTGAGATGTCCTGAGGTTGTTAAAGATACTATGCGGTCGATTTTAACTCAGCCGTGAGGTGGGCTTTGAGGCGTGTGGGGGGTAAAAATCGCAAAAACTGGGGGTCGGGACCCCCCCCGCCCCTGGCCTGGTTCCCGACCCCGAGCCATTTTAACCCAGGCGGGACTGGTCTTTAAGGCCCTTAATCAGCAATAATTGGCCTTTATAATCCCATTTTAACAGGCCCTTGCATTTTTAACCCTTTTCCCACGTAAAACACACCTGGTGGGGATCACGCCTGTGAAACCTGGCGTGAGCACTATTGGCTTGCTGACTATCAGCTGCAGGCCAACGATTAAAGAGGAGATTTGATCAGTCATCATTTGCAGGTGGCAGGACTTTGTTGTTTCAGGCCTGGGGCAACTTTAAACAGGCTTAACCACACCTGTGGAAGGTTGGAGCCTCACACACATCTCCAGTATGACCTCCTGGGAAACCCCACTTGCCACCTTCACTCAGCACTTCCTCAACGGAGGCATATACCAGAAGCATGGGAGCCATTTATTTCCTTCCCTTCTGGGCATTAGATGAGCTCGAACACCAGCCGCAGCACCAGCAGAACCAGGAACAACAGCAGCAGCAACAGGAGCGCCAGGCTGCTGCTCACCCACCTGAAGCTGCACAGGCCAGAAGGGGCCAGCGCTTGGAAGTGGTTTGAGAGCACCTTGCTGCACATCAGGGGGCCATGGGGACCCGTATCTGCACTGGCAGTCCTACTCAGAAGGACTTCCATGAAGGTCTGGTTTCTCTGTTCAATAGATGCCCATCGCTCCTCAAGAGATGTCATTCTATTATGAACACTCACCATGTTTTCCATACCTTGGCGACTTATCTTCTCCATGGAGGTTGCCATCCTTTCCATGGTGATGTGTTCATGTGCCAATGACTCCACAAAGGCTCTGCTCATGTTTGCTATGTACTCCTCCATTCGCTCCACACTCACATCGACCCTGGAGACAAAACCTGCCAGATACTCCTGCATCTGTTCCTGGAGTTCCAGCCCCGCTGATCTTATGGATGGACCCAGAGGCAGAGGGTCGACATGCAGCTGAGCTGAGCTGGCAGAGACCTGCGCCCCCTGACTAGCACTCTCCACTGCTGTCCCTGTCTCCACAATCTGCTGATGCTCACTTGTGAGCTGTGATACACCAGGTGGCAACATTACTCTATGTCCCGAAGGTCCCACCGAGGTGTGAGTGTCTGCGCTGGTGCTGGGTGCGCTGAATTCTGCTGACGCTGCGCCCTCAGAGGTTGCAGCTTCCTCTGAGGAGTCTGGAAGCTCAGGCTCTTCCTCCTGGACAGTGGGGACGGGGGCTCTCGATGGTCCTGTGGGGTAGTAAAGGAAAGAGTTAGAGATGTGAGGTCAAGGTTACATGCACAATGCATATTGCAGATGATCATAGGTCCATCTGTTATAGCTTCAGAATCATTATCAGCGACTCATGCAATGTCAATGAGAGAGATGGAAAACTATTCTGTCACCAGCTTGCTGTGATGCACCCGTCTGTCCATCCCCCACTTGCGCCTCATCCTCCAGTCCTACGATCTCCAGAACTACCTCCTCCCAGGGGGTGAGGTGGGCTACTGATGGTGGTCCTCCGCCTGTCCTCGCTCGTTCTCTTTTATTGTGAGCTATCTTTTCCTGCAATGAGGGAGACAAGTGGAGTTTGAGTGAGAATGAAGGAGTGAGTGTAGAGAATCCATAGCATAGATGCTTAGAAGGAGACAAAGATGGAGTGAGGTGGCAAGACCAAGGGCCCTCCCTGTGTGTTGTCAGTTGATTTCATAGCATCAGAGTGAAAGGGAGCGTGAGGGCTGCATAGTCGAATAGTTATGTGAATGTGAGCATAGAGAGAGGGGGAATGGGTAAGGGTGCATGGATGTCAGTGTCAAGTGGGATGTGGAGGAAGAGATTGCTAAAGCTGAGTGCTGGTGAGGAGAGGCAATGGAGATTGTATTGATTTCTTTGTGGGTTCAATGACGAGACATTTATGAAAGAAGATTAATGCTAGCGTGTGCTCTCTGTCCTTGTGTGTCACTTTGACAATGCATCTTCCTTTCACTGGTATATCAGTACCTGAGTATCCTGTCACTTTCACTTTTATTCCATGTATCTTTGGTCTGGGTCTAATTTTCTTAAAATCAGTCTCTGATATCACATTAACTTGTGCTCCAGTATCCAATTTAAATGGAATGTGCATGTCATTCACTTTTAGTGTCAACATCCAGTCTCTTTTTTCTTCCTTGTTTTCAGACACTACATCTACATAGAACTCCTCTATCTCGCTTTCATCTACTGTATGGACCTTGCTTTGTTGCGCTTGGTTCTTACAGCAACGGGCATAATGGTTGTTTTTGTTGCAACTATTGCATGTTTTACTATATGCTGGACACTTTTTTGGTGGATGCTGTGTACCGCATCGACTACATGACTTTCAATTGTCCCTTTCATTTTCGTTCGCTGGCCATGCCTCTTTTTTCACATTGGCACTCTTTTTGTTAAACGGTTTGTGTCCGTTCTTACTCACTGCATCCACGTTGCAGCTACTGTCACTGAACAGCTCCTTTGCCTGCGACTTCACAGTCTCTGTAGCCTTACACAGTGCTATGGCTTTTCCCAGGTCTAGATCTTGCTCTCTTAGCAGTCTTTCCCTTAGACCATTATCTGGAATACCACACAAACTGTCTGTCTTTTATCAGTGAGTCTGTCAGTCCCCCAAATTCACACGATTTGCTTCTGTTTCTCAGTTCAGTCACATACTGATCAATAGTCTCACCCGTTTTCTGTACACATGTGAAAAATCTGTGCCTCTCAAACGTCACGTTACGTTTAGGTATGCAGTAGGCCTCAAACTGTTCCATTATTTTATCTAGCTTCATTTTGTCTCCATTAGCAGCGAATGTGAAGTTATTATACACCTCCAGCACTTCATCACCCACGACATGTAAGAACACTGACGATTTCTTATTATCACTTTTCTCGTCAGCTCCGATTGCTGCTAAATACAACTCTACACGTTGTTTGAATCTCCTCCAATTTTCATCCACATTACCTGTCAACTGAAGCGTCGCCGGTGGGTGTAAACCTTCCATTTTTCACTTCGTTAGCTATTCTCTAATGGTAAGTAACGATGTTCTCTTTTGGCTTGCTAATCTGTGGAGAGCTGATTTAACTTCAGATTTTTTCTCTTCATTTCTTTCAGTCACTTCTGACACCATGTATTGATTTCTTTGTGGGTTCAATGACGAGACATTTATGAAAGAAGATGTCTTTTAATCTAAGTCTGTTCAACTCTTTATACAGCATTTACAGGAGACACAATGCTAGTGATGCATCTAGAACGAAACCGAAACTAAACTAACTGCCTTGCTTCTCTCGGTCACATGCCCTTTGCTGGTCAGGCACAAGCAATCAATACATGCAAACATGCTATTAAGGCATCATAATCGAACAGGCAAATACCATCTCTATTTGCTGATATCATTACAGAGATCAGATAGAGAGTGATGGGAACTTCATGCACACTTTTCCAGTGTGCTGAAGGTCATGAAATCTCTTCCTGCACTGTATCCAGGTTCTGTGAGTAGCCGATAAGGAGTTGACCTCCTCTGCCACTTGCAGCCACGCAGCCTTTGTCTGCTGGGGAGACTTCTTCCTCCCTGATGAAGGGAAGAGCACCTCTTTGTGAGCTCTTGCTCCCTCCACTAAAGCCTGCAGGGCAATGTCGTCAAAACGGGGTGCAGACCTTGGTCTTTCTCTTGCCATTCTGCTTCCAGCTCAGTGTATCAGCAAATGCCAAAAGGTTGGCAGCCTTGGAAGCAAGGCTGTTGCAGACCTTAAAAGCAGCAGCAATGATGAAGTCATATTATGCGACTTTCTGACTGGAAATACTCATTTGCCAAGGGTTCCCACACGTTGGAAATCAATTGGCCAATTGAGTTAAAATTGCATCAATCTCACACATCCATTTAGATTCGTGTGGGAAACACCAAATTCGGGGAACCCGACAATTCCCCGCACCTGAGTTAAAATCGACCCCTATATATATGCAAGTTCCTGAATCTTACTGAATCTTATTGTGTGGAAGTGGATGTTGAAAGAGTCCTCACTAGAATTAGGGCTCTCAAAGCAGATCAAGCTGCTGGGCCTTGATGGTATTCACATTAGGATGCTGAAAGAAATGGGGGCTGTGTTAAGCAAACCACTGGCTCATATATTTAAGAGCTTGTTAGGATCTGGGATTGTTCCCGTGGACTGGAGAGAGGTCTATGTGGTGCCTATATTTAAAAAGGGCAAACTAGTCAGAACCAGGAAACTATAGGTCCATTAGTTTAACTTCAGTTATGGGCAATTTGCTAGTAGTAAGCGCTAGAAGACTGCTGTGATGCCCTAGAAGCCTGTTTGAAAAGTGATACCCAGAGCCACGACAGCAGCAGTCTGAGCTTCCACTGCAGCACTCAGGCCTTTAATGTTAGCTGTTTGTGCTGCAATGGAGGCTGTGACATCGGCCACCAGACGCTGCATCTTGGTGGGTTCCAGAGATGTGCTGATGGAGGTGACATCCTTTTCATGTTGGAAAGGATGGGCTCCAAGCTCTGCGCAAAGCCCTGTGCCAAGTTGGTGCTGGACTCCTCCATGCTCCTTACCATTATACACAAACTTTCTGGTAGGCTTCCCGGTGCACCAAGCATGTGGTTATGTACACCCATCACCCTTCTTCTGTAGTCTGGCCCACCAAACTCCTCATCTGTGTCTTCTGCAGCTGAACTAGTGTGCGACCTCGCCCTCCGAAGAGTTGGCACCTGCACTATCCTTACCTCTCACCCTGGCTCCTGTGCACTTGTGTCTCACCACGTGCAGATCCCTCCTCTATCCAAGCCTCTAAATTGCATGCAGCATCAGTCTCTGAGCTGGTGGCTGTGAGTGTAAGATTGAGTAATGGTGTCTCTTCATCTTCACGGTCTTCTTCCTCTTCCTCCTCTGAGTGGGAAGGTTCCAGTTCTTGGGCATCTGAAATGAAAAAGGGACAGGAGTTGGCTTGTGCTGAAGGGAGGAGAGAAAGTAAGAAGTGCATGCTTGCACCGTCAGCAGCTTGTGAGTCAGAAGAGATCGTAGGATGAGGGGTTTGTGGGAAGAGAGAAGAAGGATTAGGTATGCAGATACCCTCATCATTGATCCCTCCAGCACCGCCAGTGGCCATGGCCTCAGTGATGCCCCTTCCCATGATGGCCAGCACTGTCTCCTCCATGGGAGTTAAATCATGCAGGCGTGCTTGTCCTCCTCCAGTTCTTTCCTACTGCCTCCTGTTAAACGCCACCTTCTCCTGCAAGAAAAGGAGAAGTGTGTCAATGAGTGTCCTGCAATATGTTGGGGTGATGTGGCTGTCATGGTTGAATAGCTACCAGTGTGTGCAAGCAGTGAGTTGTGGGTGCGAGGCTTGCAACAGTGCTAAGTGTGTGAGGGTGAGGTAAAGCATATGAATTGAAGGGTTGAGTCCTGATTGATAGATTTGTTGGTAGGTGGGTGATGAGGGTGTAGAGAATTGAGCAGTGGATGAGACTAGTGGTAGGATATGCCATTTGATGATGAACTCACTCGTCTTGACAACTTGTGTCAGATCATTGAACTTCCTCCTTCATTGCACTCATATTCTAGCGACAGTCCTGGCATTGATCTCTGCTGTTACTTCTTCCCATGGCCTCCTGAGAATATGTCTGGAGGGCCTCCTGCCGCTGCTGCAGATGCAGGATGTCTCTCCTTCTCTCCACCTCTTCCACCAAGACCTCCACTGCATTATCAGATAACCTTGGTGCTCGCTCTCTCACATGTTCAGCCATTCCTTAAAGTATCACAGCCCAGATTCACTTTTCAAAAAGCTCCCAGCACTTCTTGTAACATATGTGGGTAGAACAAATGAAGGACAGACACAAGATGAGTTCCTAGTCCATGTGCTTGTTTTATTAGGCCAGAGCGAACTGAGCATGCTCATACTAAACCATGTGACAAGCCATGTGATAATACATTACACTGCTTTCCCTTTAAAAGAAGTATGTATTCCCCTCAAATACAACAAAACTATGGTCCCACCTTTCCTAGCATTACATGTACCACATGACAAAAAACCCTGGCTCTTCTCTTTCAAATGAATTACAAATTCAGTTTAATAACAGGTTTGCGGAGCCTTCCTGATCTCCTTACAAAAGGTTTTGTTGTTGAACCAATTTTTGGGCTTTTTTGTTTGGTTCCGAACTCAAAGATGATCCTGTTTCTATCTCAGACTTGTTTGAACCTGGTACTTCAGTTACTGAAGTCTGAACTGAGTCAAACTCATGTGTTCCTGATCAAATGGTTCATAATCATGTCTTGGTTCATCTCTGTCACTGTTGCTGTGTATACATGCACGCAAAGGCGGAGCACAGATGATTCTGCACAAGCATTAATGGTAAATCTTTGCAAAAATTCAGTTTAGGTGTCACAAATTCATCTTAAACTTGTCCACTCAAAGGTTGAACACTGTGTCCTTCCATGATCCCTAAAAATGGCTTTGGGATCCCATCCTTGTTGCCAAAATGTAATATATGTGGGTAGAACAAATGCAGGACAGACATAGGATGAGTTGCTCATCCATGTGCTTGCTTTATTAGGCCAGAGCGAACTGAGCATGCTCATACTAAACCATGTGACAAAGCATGTGATAATACATCACACTTCTTGCAGCCACAATGCACCTCCCCTTTAAGAGATGCAGACTGCCTTTAAGTAGCACAAGCCACTCACGATATCGGGCCCCCTGCTGATGCATGCAGCCAATGAACAGCACAGGTAGCACTGACTATACGCAGCAATCATTTGAAACAGCAGGCAGCACAAATTTAAAAGGCTGCCTGCAATGCAATGAACAGGCATGGGTTACGGGTTAATCATGTACTGCGATCCCCATGCCCATTTTCAGGGGTTATGCAATTTAACTCCCTGTGTATCTTGACTTTCAAAAAGCCTTTCACAAAGTGCCACACTAAAGGCTACTAAGTTTGGTTGTGTCTTGTGGGATTGGCAGACAGATCTTAGGTTGGATTGCAAATTGCATGCATTCAGACAGAGGGTAGTCATTAATGTTAGACCAGTATTAGATTTGTTGCTCTTCACCATCTTCATCAAGGATTTGGGCGAGTTATAAAAGGTGGGTGGTTTCGCTGGCAGGAATGGTATCAGTCATAGTAGCCTCCTAGAGTTTGCATCATAGTCTTCCAGAGTCAGTGATGTGCATTGATGTGCCTCAATAAATCCGAGACTCAATGTTGGCGGAACAAAGCAAGGCTTTTATTAACTTAGAAGGTAACACAGTAGAGAAGTGTCTCCCCATCCAGATGTCTGCTGTACTGGATGCGAGACACGCTGGGCCTGCTTACATAGGGGCCAGGTATGGGCGGAGCCCTACACAATACAATACAAGTGAGGAAACGGAACTGAGGTGAGGGAAATGAAACTGAAACTAAACCACAGTCACAGGCTCACAGAGAATGCAGATGAGTGATGAATGGCATATTTCATCACATTCACCCCTTCTATAGATTTAGTCTGTTCGGGGGTTTGATAGTCCTCTGTGACCGACGTGGCTGTTGTGGTGCCGCGGGTGTCGGCTGGGTGTCCCCGGTGGCCTCCTGGGTCTCTGCCGGGGGCACTGCTAGGGTTGTTGAAGGGGTAGTTGGTGGGGGTACCGTTGGTCAATGTTCTTCCGGGGGTGATGAAAGAGTAGTGGGTGGGTAAGAGTTGCTGTGATCGTTGTTGCTGCTGTTGTCATGGTTGTTGTCGTTGCCGGCTGGGGCGACGTCTTTTATGGACACAGTGTCCTCCCTTCCATCGGCGTGCCGGACATACGCGTATTGGGGGTTGGCGTGGAGTAGGTGCACTGACTCCACGAGAGGGTCTGTCTTGTGGCCCCTCACATGCCTTCGTACCAATACCGGACCTGGGGTGGAAAGCCATGACGGCATGGATACGCCTGAGGTGGATTTCCGGGGAAAAACAAACATTCGTTCATGAGGCGTGGCATTAATGGCAGTACACAATAGCGACTGTATCGAATGGAGCACATCTGGGAGGACTTCCTGCCAGCGGGAGATAGGGAGGCCCTTGGTCCTTAGAGCTAGAGTGGCTGCTTTCCATACTGTCCCGTTCTCTCGCTCCACCTGGCCGTTACCCTGGGGGTTGTAGCTGGTGGTACGGCTCGTGGCGATCCCCCTGGACAGCATGTACTGGCGTAGCTCTACGCTCATGAAGGACGCCCCCCTATCCATGTGGATGTAGCTCGGCATACCGAACAGGCAGAACAGGCTGTTGAGGCATTTAATGACCGTGGCGCTGGTCATGTCTGGGCAGGGGAAGACGAATGGGAAACGGGAGTATTCGTCCACAATGTTCAGGAAGTAAACATTGCGGTCGACCGACGGGAGGGGGCCCTTGAAATCTAAGCTGAGCCGCTCGAAGGGCCGTGTAGCTTTGATTAAGTGGGCTCTATCTGGGCGGTAGAACCGAGGCTTGCACTCAGCGCAAGTGCGGCAGTTCCTGGTCAGAGACCGAATTTCCTCAATCGAGTAGGGTAAGTTGCGGGACTTTATGAAGTGGAACAGCCGTGTGACCCCTGGGTGGCAGAGGTCGTTGTGGAGGGTCTGTAGCCGATCCCCGGTGGTGCTGGCACACATCCCTCGTGAGAGGGCGTCAGGGGATTCGTTAAGGGCCCCTGGCCGGTAAATGATGTCATACTCGAAGGTGGAGAGCTCGATCCGCCACCTGAGAATCTTATCATTTTTGATCTTCCCCTTCTGTTTATTATTAAACATAAACGCTACCGACCGCTGGTCGGTAAGTAGGGTGAAGCGTTTGCCGGCTAGGTAGTGGCGCCAGTGGCGCACTGCCTCCATGATGGCTTGGGCCTCCTTTTCCATGGAGGAGTGTCTGATCTCGGGCCCTTGGAGGGTCCTCGAGAAGAAAGCTACGGGCCGCCCCGCCTGGTTGAGGGTGGCCGCCAAGGCAAAGTCAGACGCATCACTTTCCACTTGAAAGGGAGTGTTCTCGTCCACTGCCTGTAGCGTGGCCCGCTCAATATCCCGCTTAATGCTTTTGAAGGCGGCGTGGGCCTCAGCAGAGAGCGGAAAAGAGGATACTTTCAAGAGGGGGCGGGCTTTGTCGGAGTAGTTGGGGACCCATTGGGAATAATAAGAAAATAACCCCAGGCACCTTTTCAGGGCTTTGGGAGTGTTGGGCAGGGGCAGCTCCCATAGGGGGCGCAATCGGTCGGGGTCTGGTCCGATTTCCCCATTCTCCACCACGCTGCCCAGTATGCAGAGGCGCGTGGTGTTGAAAACGCACTTGTCCTCGTTGTAAGTGAGGTTGAGTTTTTGTGCGGTTTTCAGGAACCTCTCGAGGTTCGAGTCGTGATCCTGCTGGTTGTGACCGCAGATGGTGATGTTGTCGAGGTAGGGGAAGGTTGCCTGCAAGTGGTGGTCATCGGCCATGCGGTCCATCTCCCTCTGGAAGACCGAGACCCCATTCGTCACCCCAAAGGGGACTCTGAGGAATTGGTAGAGGCGTCCGTTCACCTCGAAGGCGGTGTACGGGCGGTCCTCTGGTCTGATAGGGAGCTGGTGGTACGCTGACTTGAGGTCGATGGTGGAGAACACCCGGTATTGGGCAATTTGGTTCACCATTTCTGATATGCGGGGTAGCGGGTAGGCGTCTAGTTGGGTGTACCTGTTGATCGTTTGGCTATAGTCGATCACCATCCGTTTCTTCTCGCTACCCCTTACCACTACCACTTGGGCGCGCCACGGGCTGTTGCTGCGTTCAATAATGGGCTCCTTCAGGAGCCTGTCTACCTCGGTCGCGATAAACCGCCTGTCCTCCCAGCTGTACCTCCTGCTTTTGGTCGCTATTGGCTGGCAGTTAGGGGTAAGGTTCGCAAATAGCGAAGGCGGCTTTACCTTCAGGGTAGCCAGACCGCACACTGTGAGGGGCGGCTGGGACCCACCATAATTGAGCGTGATGCTTTGGTGGTGGCACTGGAAATCCAGGCCCAAGATCACGCTCGCACATAGATTCTTCATGATTATTACTTTAAAATTATCGTATACAGTTCCGTTAACGGACAATTGTACCGTGCAGTAACCCATAATGGTCGATGTCTGTGTTTTATCAGCCATAGAGATGGTACCCCGAGTAGGGACCACCGTTAGGGAGAGTTGTTGTGCTAGTTCAGGGTGGATAAAACTCTCCGTGCTTCCACTGTCAATTAAACATTTAACCCCGCACCCGTTTACCTCGGTGTCCACCATTGATTTGGATAGCGGGTGCGGCCTGGTCTGGTCCACTGTGACCGATGCCACTGTAGGGCCCTGATCGAGACAAGATGGCATCCACGCTGTCTGCTCATAAGATGGCGGACCCCACGAGGTCGGGCAAGATGGCGTCCAAGATGGCCGCTCCCACGGCGCACACGCGGCGGTGGCGGATTTTCCGGCGGGGTTCCCTCTGCATACCTTCCCGAAGTGCCCCTTCTTACCGCACTTAAAGCAGGTGGTGCCTTTCGCCGGGCACAGGTTTCTGGTGTGCTTCGGCTGCCCGCAGAAGTAGCAGTTGGGTCCCCGACGCGTCGCGGCTGTCGTAGGGCTTCTTGGGGGAGAGCGGGGCCCCGACGGTGTCGGGCTGCCGGGCAGGGAAGATGCCTTCCAAGATGGCGGCGCCCTTGGTGCACACATGGCTGCGTGGGCGGCGCGGGCTGAAGAGTAGGCGTCCGAGTTTCTCTGGGCCATATCCAGGGATCACGCTGTGTCCACAGCCTGTTTCAGGTCCAATCCCGTTTTTTCCAGCAGTTTCTGCCGGATGCAAGTGGAGCTGAGGCCTGTGATAAAGGCATCGCGAACAAGCTCGTCAGTGTACACTGCGGCTTTTACATCTTGGCACTTGCAGTCTTTGCCCAGCGTTTTCAGGGTGACTAGGAACTCATCCAGCGATTCCCCAGGTCGCTGTGCGCGAGTAGCGAGCAGATGCCTAGCATACACCTCATTCGTAGGCTGCTGGTAATGCGCCTTTAAGATGTCGCAGGCGGCCGGGTACGTGTCGGCATCTTGGATGAGGGGGTAAACCCGGTGGCTTACCCAATTCCACAGGATTCCAAGTTTCATACTTTCAGCGTCCGTAGCGGCTGTGATGGCTGCGGAATTGTCCAGGAAGAATTCCATACACTTAAACCAGTGTCCAAAGCGTGCCGATGCGTCCGGAGCATGCTGGTCCAAATCCAAACGTTCGGGTTTCAAGAGTTGATCCATTGTGTTGAAAAATAAGTTAATAAAATTGATGTGCCTCAATAAATCCGAGACTCAATGTTGGCGGAACAAAGCAAGGCTTTTATTAACTTAGAAGGTAACACAGTAGAGAAGTGTCTCCTCATCCAGATGTCTGCTGTACTGGATGCGAGACACGCTGGGCCTGCTTACATAGGGGCCAGGTATGGGCGGAGCCCTACACAATACAATACAAGTGAGGAAACGGAACTGAGGTGAGGGAAATGAAACTGAAACTAAACCACAGTCACAGGCACACAGAGAATGCAGATGAGTGATGAATGGCATATTTCATCACAGTCAGTAAGGAATTTCCTAGAGTTTCTTTTCCTAAATTGGTCTGAAGCGGAGGTCACAAACCTATGATCCATGACTCTTTACAAGTCAAGGGAGAAACATAACTACAGTTACAGGGCGAAAGTGAAATTTATTCTAGCTTTTGCCACTTGTATATAACAACATATGTTTATATAATGGCCGAAAAATCCTTGGACTGCAACTCGGATAATCATACCAGGATTTTGCACACTGATGCCCTCCAGCACTGACCCCGCCAAAGTATGCAGGATCAGTAAGAGGGGGCCTCATGTGATTGGGGCCACTGAGTGCCCACATCACTTGGGCACCTGCCAGTCCCACACTACTGAAACTCCAACCCTTGACTGCCATCCAGAGGAACAATTCCTGGTTTGCCCAGCCACCGCGTCCTCCACCCCCCACCTCCCGCCACCCCCACCCCATCTTGCCAGCAAAGTTGAAGCCCATGGAATAAAAGGGACAGTGGCAGCATGGATACGAAATTGGCTAAGTGACAGGAAAGAGAGTAATGGTGAACGGTTGTTTTTCGGACTGGAGGAAGGTGTTCCCCAGGGGTCGGTTCTAGGACCACTGCTTTTCTTGATATATATTAATGACTTGGACATGGGGATACAGGGCACAATTTTAAAATTTGCAGATGACACAAAACTTGGAAGTACAGTGAACAATGGGGAGGAGAGTGATAGACTTCAGGAAGACAGGCTGGTGAAATGGGTGGACACGTGGCAAATACAATTTAACACAGAAAAGTGTGAAGTGATACATTTTGGTAGAAAGAATGAGGAGAGGAAATATAAACTAAATGGTACAATCCTAAAGCAGGTGCATGAACAGAGAGACCTGGGGGTATGTGTACACAAATCGTTGAAGTTGGCAGGGCAGGTTGAGAAAGCAGTTAAAAAGGCTTACGGGATCCTGGGCTTCATAATAGAGGTATAGAGTACAAAAGTTTGGAAATTATGATGAACCTGTATAAAGCACTGGTTTGGCTCCAACTGGAGTACTGTGTCCAATTCTGGGCACCACACTTTAGGAAGGATGTGAAGGCCTTAGAGAAGGTGCAGAAAAGATTTACAAGAATGATTCCAGGAATGAGGGACATCATTTATATGGATAGACTGGAGAAGCTGGGGTTGTTCTCCTTGGAGCAGAGAAGATTGAGAGGAGATTTGATAGAGGTGTTCAAAATCATGAGGGGTCTGGACAGAGTAGATAGAGAGAAACTGTTCCCATTGGCAGAAGGGTCGAGAACCAGAGGACACAGATTTAAGGTGGTTGGCAAATGAACCAAAGGCGATGTAAGAAAATACTTTATTACGCAGCAAATGGTTAAGATCTGGAATGCACTGCCTAAAAGAGTGGTGGAGGTAGACTCAATCTTATCTTTCAAAAGGGAGTTGGATAGGTAACTGAAGGAAAAAATTTTGCAGGGGAGTGGGACTCACTGAGAGTCAGCACGGGCTCGACAGGCCGAATAGCCTTCTTCCACGCTGTAACCATTCAATGATTCTATGATTCTATCCTCCCATAGACATGAACATGTTTCAGAGCGGAAGCAAGATTCAAAGTAGCTTTAAAAACAGAAGAAATGTCCTTTGCAACTTTCTACCACTCTTACTCCCCTATTTCATCACATCTACGTTTTTGTTAAACTTTACACACAGTGGACAATAGGGCCTTTAGGCTGTCAGGATCTCGCTCTGAAGTACATATGCCCAAACTTCTTGCACTTCCTGGTAGACTGGGCATCTGAAGACTTCAGCATAGTGCAGTTCATTTTCTGTTAATATATCATTCTTTTAATAATAGCAAATTGCTTCACTAAAATATTCCATTACAATTCAAAATAAAAAATAAGCACTATCATTGCTTATTATTCTGTCATCTGCTTTGGCGGGGGGGGGGGGGGGGGGGGCGTGAAGCTGCCACATTGACTAATCCAATATAAAAACATTGAATCCAGAACATATATATTATTTAAAATAAATAACACATCAAATTACTTACTTTTAGCCTCTACCATGTTGTTGTGGTTCTGTGGTTTAAACACAACATTGTGCTGTCTCTTGCCTGCAGGTAGTTAATCCAATCTGTTGTTGCATTACTCCGTTGATTGATAATAATGGAGAATAAAAGTTTTTAAGCCACTGCCCGGTTTTCCAGATGCCACTGCCAGGGTTGCTTACCTCACATCTTCAGACTGTGGAACGGCCAATGAGCTTTGATGTTTTGCTTTCCTGATCCACAACAGGAGCTGTCAGCTTGTCTGGGGCGGGAGGAGAGTGGAAGAGAGCAGCATTCGATGGTGGAAAGGCAATACAAAAAGATGGAGGAGGTTCTCAGGACATTTTTTTGCTGGTGAAAACAGTGAGTTCAGCGTTGGTAACTGCAGCGTGGAAGACTCCGAGTGAAATGATGCTGATGTTACTGCAGGAAAGTCAGACAGATGGCCAAAGGAATGGATGATTTGTTTATGTGAGTGAGTGTGAGTGAGTGAGTGAGTGAGTGTGAGTGAATTAGTGAGTGAGTGAGTGACTGTGAGAGAGTGAGTGTGAGTGAATTAGTGAGTGAGTGAGTGACTGTGAGAGAGTGAGTGTGAGTAAGTGAGTGACTGTGAGTGATTGAGTGTAAGTGAGTGAGTGAGAAAGAAAGAACTTGCATTTATATAAGCAGCTTTCACATCCTCAAGATGTCCCAAAGTGCTTTATAGCCAATGGATTACGTTTGAAGTGCTGTTATAAGAACATAAGAACATAAGAAATAGGAGCAGGAGTAGGCCAATCGGCCCCTCGAGCCTGCTCCGCCATTCAATAAGATCATGGCTGATCTGATCCTAACCGCCAATCTACTATCACAGAACCATCTCCTGAATCTAACAGAATTAGACACACGAAATAGGAGCAGGATCAGGCTACACGGCCCCTGGGCCTGCTCCGCTACCCACAGGGCCATGTCCGATCCGAACCTAGACTCATGTCCAAATTCCTGCCCGCTCCCCGTAACCCTTAATTCCCTTTACTTCTAGGAAACTGTCTATTGCTGTTTTAAATTTATGTAATGATGTAGCTTCTACAGCTTTTTGGGGCAGCATATTCCATGGACCTACCACCCTCTGAGTGAAGCAGTTTCTCCTCATCTCAGTTTTGAAAGAGCAGCCCCTTATTCTAAGACTATGCCCCCTAGTTCTAGTTTCACCCATCATCGGGAACATCCTCCCCGCATCCACCCGATCCAACCCCTTCACAACCTTATATGTTTCAATAAGATCGCCTCTCATTCTTCTGAACTCCAAAGAGTAGAGTCCCAATCTACTCAACCTCTCCTCATATGTCCATCCCCTCATCCCTGGGATTAACCGAGTGAACCTTCTTTGTACTGACTCGAGAGCAAGTATGTCTTTTCTTAAGTATGAACACCAAAACTGTATGCAGTATTCCAGCTGCGGTCTCACCAATACCTTGTACAACTGAAGCAATACCTCCCTATTTTTATATTCTATCCCCCTAGCAATGAAAGCCAACATTCCATTGGCCTTCTTAATCACTTGCTCCACCTGCATACTAACCTTTTGAGTTTCGTGCACCAGGACCCCCAGATCCCTTTGTACTTCAGTACTTTCCAGTTTCTTGCCATTAAGATAATAACTTGCTCTACTATTTTTCCTGCCAAAGTGCATAACCTCACACTTTCCAGTATTGTATTCCATCTGCCAAATCTCTGCCCACTTACTTAGCCTGTCTATGTCCCCTTGCAGGTTTTTTATGTCCTCCTCACTCACTACTTTCCCTCCCATCTTAGTATCATCTGCAAACTTTGATATGTTACACTCGGTCCCCTCCTCCAAATCGTTAATATAGATTGTAAAGAGTTGGGGACCCAACACTGACTCCTGCGGAACACCACTAGTTACTGATTGCCAGTCTGAGAATGAACCATTTATCTCAACTCTCTGCCTTCTGTTAGATAGCCAATCCTCTATCCATGCCAGAATATTACCCCCAATCCCGTGATTTTTTATCTTAAGCAATAATCTTTAGTGTGGCACCTTGTCAAATGCCTTTTGGAAGTCTAAATACATTACGTCCACTGGTTCCCCTTTATCCACCCTATATGTTACTTCCTCAAAGAACTCCAGCAAATTTGTCAAACATGACTTCCCCTTCATAAAACCATGCTGACTTTGTCCTATTAAATTATGATTATCCAAATGTCCTGTTACTGTCTCCTTAATAATGGACTCCAAAATTTTACCTACCACAGATGTTAGGCTAACCGATCTATAGTTTCCAGCCTTCTGTCTACTGCCCTTTTTAAATAAGGGTGTTACATTAGCAGTTTTCCAGTTTGCCGGGACCTTTGCTGAGTCCAGGGAGTTTTGGAAAATTATTACTAATGCATCCACAATCCCTACCGCCACTTCCCTCAAGACCCTAGGATGTAAGCCATCAGGTCCAGATGATTTATTCGCCTTGAGTCCCATTATTTTACTGAGTACCACTTCCTTAGTGATTTTGATCGTGTTTAGCTCCTCTCCCCCTATAGTCCCCTGTTTGTCCAGTGTTGGGATATTCTTAGTGTCCTCTACTGTAAAGGCTGATACAAAATATTCATTCAGTGTTTTTGCCATCTCCATATTCCCCACCATTAATTTCCCGGTCTCATCCTCTAAGGGACCAACATTTACTTTAGCCACCCTTTTTATTTTTATATAACTATAAAAACTCTTACTATCTGTTTTTATATTTTTTGCTAATTTACTTATGTCAGCAGAACAGCAATGTTGCATAAATAACAAATGAATAACTGGCCATGCATTACATATTACATAGACTCCAGCACACAGAAACAGGCCATTTGGCTCAACTGGTCTATGTTGATGTTTATACTGCACACGGGGCTCCTCCCACCCTAATTACCTCTTCCAACCCTGCCCCCATATCCTTCTATTTCCTTCACACTCATTTACGCAACATCAGAACATAAGAATTCGGAGCAGGAGTCGGCCATACGGCCCTTCGAGCCTGCTCCGCCATTCAATGAGATCATGGCTGATCTTCGACCTCAACCCCACTTTCCTGCCCATTCCCATATCCCTAGATTCCCCTAGAGTCCAAAAATCTATCGCTCTCAGCCTTGAAGATACTCAGTGACTCAGCATTCACAGCCCTCTGGGGTAGAGAATTCCAAAAATTCACAACCCTCTGAATGAAGAAATTCCTCCTCATCTCAGTCATATATGGCCAACCCCTTATCATGAGACTAAGCCCCCTAGGTCTAGACTCTCCAGCCAGGGGAAATAACCTCTCAGCATCTACCCTGTCAATCCCCCTCAGAATCTTATATGTTTCAATGAGATCACCTCTCATTCTTCTAAACTCCAGAGAGTATAGGCTCAATCTCTCCTCATAGGACAACCCTCTCATCCCAGTGAACCTTCATTGCACCACCTCTAAGGCAGGTATGTCCTTCCTCAGATAAGGAGACCAAAACTGTGCACAGTACTCCCGGTGTGGTCTCACCAAGGCTCTGTACAATTGTAAAAAACTTCCTTACTCTTGTACTCCAACCCCCTTGCAATAAAGGCCAACATGCCATTTGCTTTCCTGATTGCTTACTAACTTTCTGTGTTTCCTGTACGAGGACACCTAAATCATAGTTTCTCACCATTTAAAAATTATTCTGTTTTTCTATTCTTACTACCAAAGTGAATAACCTCACATTTCCCCACATTATACTCCATCTCCTTCTTCTTCTTAGGCAGTCCCTCGGAACCGAGGATGACTTGCTTCCACACTAAAAATGAGTTCTCAGGTGACTGATGAGTCCAATGCGGGACCTACAGTCTCTGTCACAGATGGGGCAGATGGTGGTTGAAGGGGCGGGTGGGTGGGGTGCTTGGGCTGACGTGCGCTCCTTGTGCTGCTTGCGCTTGGCTTCTGCTTGCTCCCGGCAAAGAGACTCGAGGTATTCAGCGCCTTCCCGGATGCTTCTCCTCCACATTGTACGGTCTTGGGCCAGGGATTCCCAGGTGTCGGTAGGGATGCTGCACTTTTTCAAGGAGGCTTTGAGGGTGTCCTTGAAGTGTTTCCTCTGCCCACCTGGGGCTCTCTTGCCGTGTCAGAGCTCCGAGTAGAGCGCTTGTTTTGGGAATCTCGCATCGGGCATGTGGACAATGTGACCCGTCCATCGGAGCTGATCGAGCGTGGTCAAAGCTTCGATGCTGGGGATGTTGGCCTAAGCAAGAACACTGACGTTGGTGCGCCTATCCTGCCAATGGATTTGCAGGATCTTGCGGAGGCAGCATTGGTGATACCTCTCCAGTGCTTTGAGGTGCCTGCTGTACATGGTCCATGTCTCTGAAGCATACAGGAGGGCGGGTATCACTACTGCTCTGTAGACCATGAGCTTGGTGCTGGGTTTGAGGTCCTGGTCTTCAAACACTCTCTTCCTCAGGTGACCAAAGGCTGAACTGGCACACTGAAGGTGGTGTTGGACTTCATTATCGACGTCTGCCCTTGTTGACAGTAGGCTCCAGAGGTATGGAAAGTAGTCCACGTTGTCCAAGGCTACATCATGGATTTTGATAATCGGGGAGCAGTACCGTGTGGCGGGGGCAAGTTGGTAGAGGACCTTTGTCTTACGGCTGTTTAGTGTTATGCCCATGCTTCGGTGAAGGTGTTGACGATGGTTTGGAGTTCGACCTCGGTGTGTGCACAGACGCAAGCATCGTCTGCATACTGTAATTTGATGACAGAGGATGGGATGACATTGGATCTGGATTGGAGGCGACGGAGGTTGAACAGTTTCCCATTTGTTCTGTAGATTAGCTCCACTCCAGCGTGGAGCTTAATGAGGGTGAGATGGAGCATTGCAGCCGGGAAGATCGAGAAGAGCGTTGGTGCAATGACACAGCCTTGCTTGACCCCAGTCCGTATGTGAATTGGGTCTGTGGTGGATCCATTGGTCAGGATCACAGCTTGCATGTTGTCGTGAAGCAGACGGAGGATGGTGACAAACTTTTGAGGGCAGCCGAATTTGAGGAGGACACTCCATAATCCCTGACGGTGTCGAAGGCCTTTGTGAGGTCAAAGAAGGCCATATACAGCGGTTGGTGCTGTTCCCTGCATTTCTCTTGTAGTTGATTTGTGGTGAATATCATGTCCATTGTGCACCTTAGTGGGTGGAATCCGCATTGCGACTCTGGGAGGAGCTCTTCAGCCACTAGGAGAAGGTGATTGAGGAGGATTCTTGCGATGACTTTCCCTGTGGCAGACAGCAGGGAGACTCCTCTGTAATTACCACAATCGGACTTGTCACCTTTCTTGAAGATGGCCACAATTGCGGCATCTCTGAGATCCCCTGGCATGCTCTCCTCCTTCCAAATAAGAGAAATGAGTCCATGTATTCGCGCCAATAGTGCTTCTCCGCCATGTTTTAGTGCCTCAGCGGGGATTCCATCTGCTCCTGAGGCCTTGTTGTTCTTCAGTTGTCAGATAGCATTTTCAACCTCATGTCGATCTGGGGTTCTGCTGAGGTGGTGGCGGGTATCCTGCTGCGGGATGGAGTTGAGGACACTCGCGTCGAAGATAGAGTATCGGTTAAGGAGATCGTCGAAGTGCTCCTTCCAGCGGGCACTGACTGCCTCTCTGTCCTTGATGTGTACCACTCTGTTCTTGGCCCGCAGTGGGGTAGGACCTTGGGTGCTCGGGCCGTAGGTGGTCTTGACTGCGCTAAAGAATCCATGCACGTCGTGGTTGTCGGCTAGCTGCTGGAGGGTAGCTAATGTTACCCCACTATTCAAAAAAGGTGGTAGAGAGAAAACGGGGAATTATAGACCGGTAAGCCTGACATTGGTAGTGGGGAAAATGCTAGAGTCCATTATAAAAGATGTAATAGCAGAGCACTTGGAAAACAGTGACAGGATCGGACAAAGTCAACATGGATTTACAAAAGGTAAATTGTGCTTGACTAAACCACTGGAATTTTTTGAGGATGTAACTGGTAAAATAGGTAAGGGAGAACCAGTGGATGTGGTGTATTTGGACTTTCAGAAGGCTTTCGATAAGGTCCCACATAAGAGATTAGCGTGTAAAGTTAAGGCACATGGGATTGGGGGCAAGGTATTGACTTGGATAGAGAACTGGTTGGCAGACAGAAAGCAAAGAGTTGGAATAAACGGGTCTTTTTCCGAGTGGCAGGCAGTGACTAGTGGGGTACCGCAGGGATCGGTCCTAGGACCCCAGTTATTCACAATGGCCCAGAAATTCGGGTCGGGGGCTTTCCGCATGTGTAAGCCCCCGACCTGCACTTACCTTGCGCGCTGGCCGTTGTGCTGTGGGCCCCCGTGGAATTCCGATCCTGGGCCTCCTCCAACTGCCGGTGCGCAGTGCTTGCGTATCCCAGGGGCGCAGTTAGTTCGATGCGTCCCCTGGGATCACGCGGGCCATGGAGAGCCAATCGGAGCAGGGAATGTTTCATTCATAAGTTTGACAGGAAGGGCTGTCAAACTTATAAATACTATAAGCCCCAAAACATCACTAAATCTTCAAATACATTTTTTAAACAATCACATTTTTTAAATAAACTATAAATTACATGAAATAACTATTTTAAACAGTAACTTAAATTTTTGAAAATTTTTTTTTTCTAACGGAGCTAGAAATAAACTTACCTTTCTTTAAAATATTTAAAAATAATAAACCTGTGGAAAAAATGTTTTAATTTTAATTAATTCACCACTTACCTTGTAAAAAGCAGGCCTTGCAACTGCTTTTTACATGTCTAACTTCTGGAGACTTACCCTCCCGGGAAAACCTGCAAAAAAAACATAAGTTCGATGCGCATGCGCAGCCTCTACTGCGCACGCGTTTGACCTCTGAACCCCTTCTTTCAGGGGAACGGAAGTGCCGGTTTCCCGCGCAGTGCATGCGGGAAACCGGCACTTCCATTGGGCTTACGGATGAGTACCCTGTGCGTACTCACCCGTGGAGACCCGAATTTCTGGGCCAATATATATTAATGATCTAGACGAGGGAACTAGATGTAATATCTCCAAGTCTGCAGACGACACAAGGCTGGGTGGGCGTGTGTGCTGTGAGGAGGATGCCGAGAAACTCCAATATGATTTGGACAGGTTGGGTGATTGGGCAGAAGCATGGCAGATGCAATATAACGTGGATAAATGCGAGGTTATCCACTTTGGTGTCAAAAACAGGAAGGCAGATTATTATCTGAATGGCAATAGATTGGGAGAAGGGGAAGTGCAACGAGACCTGGGTGTCCTTGTGCACCAGTCGCTGAATGTAAGCATGCAGGTGCAGCAGGCGGTTAAGAAGGCAAATGGTATGTTGGCCTTCTTGGTGAGAGGGTTCAAGTACAGGAACAAGGATGTCTTGCTGCAGTTTTACAGGGCCTTGGTGAGACCACATCTTGAGTACTGTGTGCAGTTTTGGTCGCCTTATCTGAGGAAGGATGTTCTTGCCATGGAGGGAGTGCAGCGAAGATTCACCAGGCTGATACCTGGGATGGCAGGAATGACGTATGAGGAGAGATTGGGTCGATTGGGCTTATACTCGCTGGAGTTTAGAAGAATGAGAGGGGATCTCATTGAAACTTATAAAATTCTAACAGGACTAGACAGACTAGGTGCAGGAAGGATGTTCCCAGTGGCTGGGGAGTCCAGAACCAGGGGTCACAGTCTAAGGATAAGGGGTAAGCCATTTAGGACAGAGATGAGGAGGAATTTCTTCACCCAGAGAGTGCAGTAGATGTGGCGACACGCCACCACTGGACATAATCCGCTCACGGCGGCACGGACAGTTTAAGCAGACGCCCCCAGCCGGGGGCCCTTCCCTCCAGCAACTTGTTTCCCGCAGGGACAGGCTGCCGGGAGCACTTCCTGTCTGGGAAGTATTTAAGTGGATGCGCGGGCTTTTCCAGTTCCTCTTTGTCATGAGGTAGAATAAAAGCAGTTGTGTTTTGCTAGCTCTGGTCTCGACTCCCACGTTTGCCGCGGTATCTCAACACTGGTGACCCCGACGCTCAGGACGAATCCTAAGCTGGCATGGCGGATACAAACGCAGTCACGGTTAAATTACCGGACTTTTGGGAGAACCTGGCCGAAGCCTGGTTCGTTCAAGCTGAGTCCAGATCCCGGCTGAAACACATTACAGTCGACGCCACAAAGTACGACTACCTCGTCTCCGCTCTCACCTACGCCACAGTCCCCAAGGTTTGGGCAGCACTGCAGAATCCACCACCGGACTGCAAGTACGAACATCTGAAGGCTGCGCTCCTTAAAAAATTTCAAACGTCCTCTTACCAGCGCCACTGCCAACTCCTTGACCTCCCTGGCCTTGGTGATGCTTCACCATCAGACCTGCTTTCCCACATGCTGTCCCTCTCGGACGACAAAAACCCCGGCGCCCTCTTTCGCACGCTTTTCATTCGGCAGCTCCCCGCCAGCATCCGCCCGCTCATTGTGGAGTCTGGCTCCACGGACCTGAATGACATAGCCGAAAAGGTCGACCGGCTGCTCTCTGCACAGTCCGCTCGCGACGTCGCGCCCGACCTCACGGCAACAACCACGCGGTCTTCCCGGCCCACTAGGACCGCCCGCCCTACCACTCCGGGTCACTGCTACTACCACACCCGTTTTGGCGCTAGGGCCCAACGCTGCACGCCACCGTGTACTTTCAAACCCCCCCCGCACCGGCCCCCGCGATGGCCGCGGGGCAAAAGGGGCCCCTACTGTACGTCACCGACGACAGAACCAACCGCCGATTTCTGTGCGACACAGGGGCCCAGCACAGCATCACCCCCGCCTCCGCCCTCGAAATCCAACGCGGCACACGGGGTATCACGCTGGCCGCAGCCAATGGCTCTGACATCCGCACATATGGCACCCGCATGGTCACGCTCGACCTCGCGGGCCGCCGCTACCGCTGGGAGTTCCTCACAGCCAAGGTCCTCTGCCCACTCCTCAGCGCAGGCTTCCTACGTGCCTACGGCCTCCTTGTCGACATTCCGAGGCACCGCCTCGTCGACACCAACACTATGGCCCCCATCCCCGGCACATTTACTCCGGCCCGTTCGGCCAGCCTGACGACCTACTGCCTCGCCAGAGCCACGGACGACTACTCGGCACTCCTAGCCGAGTTTCCCGCCCTCACTAACCCGACCTTTTCGGCAAAAGCCGCCAAACACGGTGTGGAGCACTATATCCCCACCACCGGCCCCCCAGTTTCTGCCCACGCCCGCAGACTCAACCCGGCCAAGCTGGAAATCGCGCGGGCCGAGTTCACCACCATGGAACAACTCGGCATCATCCGCCGCTCCAGCAGCCCTTGGGCCTCGCCCCTCCACATCGCCCCCAAGCCCGGCGGAGGCTGGCGCCCTTGCGGGGACTACCGCCGCCTTAACGATGCCACCACCCCCGACCGATACCCGGTGCCACACATCCAGGACTTCTCGGCCCGACTGGCCGGACGAACCGTCTTTTCCAAAGTCAACCTGGTGCGCGGTTACCACCAAGTCCCCGTACACCCCGCGGACATCCCCAAAACGGCCGTCATCACCCCATTCAGCCTGTTCGAGTTCCTGAGGATGCCCTTCGGCCTCAAGAATGCAGCCCAGGCTTTCCAGCGCCTGATGGACTCAGTCCTCCGGGACCTAAACTTCCTATTCGTCTATCTAGATGACATTCTCGTGGCCAGCTCCTCCAAACAGGAACACCTCGAACACCTTCGCATCTTGTTCGGGCGCCTAGCCCAACACGGGCTCATCCTCAGCCCGGCGAAGCGCCAATTCGGCCTAACCGAGATCGATTTTCTCGGTCACCACATCACCCCTGCTGGGGCCGTCCCCCTGCCCAACAAGGTGCAGGCCGTCCAGCAATTCCCCCGCCCCACAACCATCAAGGGCCTCCAGGAGTTCCTCGGGATGGTGAACTTCTACAACAGGTTCATCCCCAGAGCGGCAGCCCTCATGAAGCCCCTATACGACTCCCTCCGAGGTAAATCCGGCAAGATGGATGTAGCCTGGACCACTGACAAGTCAGCCGCCTTCGACGCCACCAAAAATGCGCTCGCCGACGCCACCCTGCTCGCGCACCCGAGGGCCAATGCCCGGGTCGCGCTCACCACCGACGCCTCCGACCACGCGGTCGGCGCCGTGTTCGAGCAGTGGGTCAATGGCGCATGGCAGCCACTTGCCTTCTACAGCCGCCAACTGCGCCCCCCGGAGGTCAAATACTCCACTTTCGACCGCGAGCTTCTCGCGCTCCACCTGTCGGTCCGCCATTTCAGGTTCCTCCTGGAAGGCCGCCCCTTCACCGCGTACGTGGACCACAAGCCGCTCACATACGCGATGGCCAAGCACACTGAACCCTGGTCCGCTAGGCAGCAACGCCAGCTCGTGGCCGTGTCCGAGTTTACTACGGACATCCAGCACGTCTCCGGTAGAGACAACGTTGTCGCCGACTGCCTTTCCCATTCCGCCATCTGCGCGAATCACCTCGCGGTCGACTACGCGCAACTAGCAGCGGCCCAGCTCACGGACCCAGACCTCCTCTCGGCGGCTACCAGCCTGCCAGGGCTACGCCTAGTCAAGGTCGCGCACGGGCCCGAAGCCATGGCAGTCACTTGCGACGTCTCACTCGGCCAACCCAGGCCGGTCATCCCTGCAACCTGGCGCTGCCGCATCTTCGACACGCTCCACGGGCTCTCCCACCCGGGTTCCCGCGCATCCGTCAAACTCCTCTCCCAGCGTTTCGTCTGGCGCGGCCTCAGCAGAGATGTTCGGACTTGGGCCACCTCCTGCCTCGCCTGCCAACGGGCTAAGGTACAGCTGCACACAAAAGCACCCCTGGGAGACTTCGAGGTACCCAGCCGCCGCTTTGACCACGTACACGTCGACATCGTCAGTCCCCTGCCGCCATCGCAAGGCCAAACTTATCTCCTCACGATGGTCGACCGCTACACACGCTGGCCTGAGGCAGTGCCACTGACCTCCACCACCACAGCCGACATCGCCAGGGCGTTCGTTAACACCTGGGTTGCGAGGTTCGGCGTACCGGCCGACATAACCTCCGACAGAGGCGCCCAGTTCACCTCCGAACTCTGGACGGCCACAGCACGCAACCTCGGGGTGACGCACCACCGAACCACGGTGTACCACCCGCAGGCCAACGGGCTTTGTGAACGTTTCCACAGGTCACTCAAGGCCTCACTCCGCGCCGGCCTGCAGGACAGTACCTGGACTGACCGCCTACCGTGGGTGCTACTAGGCCTACGCACCGCGGTCAAGGAAGACCTCCAGTCCTCGGCAGCGGAGTTAGTCTATGGACAACCGCTGCGCGTCCCAGGCGAATTCCTTCCGGAGACTACCACGCCTTGGTCGGCTGAACAGCAGCGGCTCAACTCTTTCTCTTCCGCTCAGCAGTTCGCCCCACTTCCGGTCAACCGACACGGCGAACTCGCACCTCACGTCCCGCCAAATTTACAGCAGGCGCGCTTCGTCTTCGTGCGACACGACGCTCACCACGGGCCCCTGCGACCCCCGTACGACGGACCGTCCGAGGTGCTACAAACCGGGGACAAGGTCTTCAAGCTGCGACTCGGCGACAGGGTCGACAGTCTCCATCGACCGGCTCAAACCAGTACACACAGAACCAGGGGAACAGATCCCCGTGGCACGGCCTCCAACTAGAGGCCGTCCCGCCAGCAAGCCAGCACAGCCGGCGGCGAACCGCCCGGCCCCACCAATTAGACCGGCGACCACTCAGAGCCGCTGCGGCAGAACCATCAGACCACCGTCACGACTCGTCCACTCCTCCTAAGCGGATTCTGGGGGGAGCTCTGTGGCGACACGCCACCACTGGACATAATCCACTCACAGCGGCACGGACAGTTTAAGCAGACGCCCCCAGCCGGGGGCCCTTTCCTCCAGCAACTTGTTTCCCGCAGGGACAGGCTGCCGGGAGCACTTCCTGTCTGGGAAGTATTTAAATGGATGCGCGGGCTTTTCCAGTTCCTCTTTGTCATGAGGTAGAATAAAAGCAGTTGTGTTTTGCTAGCTCTGGTCTGGACTCCCACGTTTGCCGCGGTATCTCAACATAGAGGCCAATTCATTAAATATATTCAAGAAGGAGTTAGATATATTTCTTAAGGCTAAAGGGATCAAGTGATATGGGGAGAAGGCAGGGACAGGGTACTGAATTTGGATGATCAGCCATGATCTCATTGAATGGCGGAGCAGGCTCGAGGGGCCGAATGGCCTACTGCTGCTCCTATCTTCTATGTTTCTATGTTTCTATCTCCTGTGCTTTCTCCACCCACCATCTGTTCTTTAGGTTGCGAGTTTTTTTGGGGCCTTGGCCTTCAGGCGTCTGTAGAGCTGTTTTCTTGCTCTCGAGATTGTTGCTGTTTCCAGATCAGGAATGCCTTGCGCTTGCGGCTTATGAGCTCCTGGATCTCCTGGTCGGTCTCATCGAACCTGTCTTGGTGTTTCCTGGTCGAGTGACCGAGCGTCTCTTCACAGGTGCTGATTACGGAGGCCTTGAGTGCAGACCAGGCGCTGTGGACCCTCTGTGTCTCTGAATCACTGGGAGTCGTCAGGTTGGTTGTGAGGTGCAGGCTGAAAAGGGCTTTCTTAGCGGGGTCTTTGAGTGCTCCAGCGTTGATTTTCCAGTGGCATTGCTTCTGTTGCCGCTGCTGTTTTGGGGCTACGTTGATGGAGATGACAGAGTGGATTAGGCGGTGTTCTGTCCAGCAGTCGTCAGCTCCTGTCATGGCGCGGGTGATGCGGACGTCCTTGCGGTCCCTCACTTGGACGATGACGTAGTCCAGCAGATGCCAGTGCTTGGAGCGAGTGTGTTGCCATGAAGCCTTGTACTTGTCTCTCTGATGGAACAAAGTGTTGGTTATGACAAGGCCATGTTCTAAGCATTTCGTCAGGAGGAGGGTACCATTGGAGTTGGCTTTCCCTACCCCCAGAGGTCTGTGTCCTTTCCAACTCTGGCGTTAAAGTCACCAAGGAGGATCAGCTTGTCGCCCGTTGGGACTCGGGGCAGGGATTGTTCGAGGCTGGAGTAGAATTCCTCTTTTGTCTCGTCTGTGGCTTCCAGTGTTGGGGCGTACACACTGATGACCGTAGCACACTGGTTCCGGGCTCAGGTGAGCCGTAGAGTCATGAGGTGTTCATTTATTCCACAAGAGTCTCTGAGATGTTCAACTAGCTCATTTTTTATGGCGAAGCCTACCCCATGGAGGCAGCATTCTTCTTCAGGTTTGCCTTTCCAGAAGAAGGTGTAACCACCACCTTGCTCCTTGAGCTGGCCTTCCCCTGCCCACCGGGTCTCACTTAGGGCGGCGATGTCTATGTCGAAACATCTGAGCTCCCTGGCAACGATAGCAGTACGGCGTTCCGGTCTGTCGCTGTTGGGGTTGTCCAAGAGCGTCCTGACGTTCCAGGTCCCAAACTTCATTTTAAAGGATGGAAGATGCCTGTGCGTGAATTCTTTTAATGTGGGGTGGCTGTTGCACACCAACTACCACACGGGCTTGACAGAACAAGGTCTTGGTCCAATGGCAAGGGGATCCAAGACAATTGGAGACCAGGTTCTGCTACATTGGCCTAGCACACACACACAAACATACTCCTACTGTTCTCCTCCCTCCTTCCCATCTGCCACCTTATTGTCCACTCACTTAACCTTTCTATATTCCTTTGCAGGCTCTTTGTGTCCTCCTCACAGCTTACTTTCCCACCTAGCTTTGTATCATCAGCAAACTTGGATACATTGCACTCGGTCTCTTCATCTAAGTCATTAATATAGATTGCATATAGCTGAGGCCCAAGCACTGATCCTTGCGGCACCCCACTAGTTACAGCCTGCCAACCGGAAAATGACCCATTTATCCCTCTTCTCTGTTTTCTGTCCTTTAACCAATCCTCTATCCATGCTAATATATTACCCCCAACCCGATGAGCCCTCATCTTGTGAAGCAACCTTTTATGTGGCTCCTTATTGAATGCCTTTTGGAAATCCAAATATACTACATCCATTGGTTCCCCTTTATCTACCCTGCTAGTTACATCCTCAAAAAGCTCTAATAAATTTGTTAAACATGATTTCCCTTTCATAAAACCATGTTGACTGCCTAATCATATAATTTTCTAAGTGCCCTGTTACCACTTCCTTGATAATGGATTGAAGCATTTTCCCGACAACTGATGTCAGGCTCACTGGCCTGTAGTTCCCTGTTTTCTCTCTCCCTCCTTTCTTGAATAGCAAGGTTACATTTGCTACCTTCCAATCCGCTGGGACATTTCTAGAATCTAGGGAATTTTGGAAGATTACAACCAATGCATCCACTGTCTCTGCAGCCAGCTCTTTTAGAACCCTAGTATGTAGGCCATCAGATCCAAGGGATTTGTTGGCTTTTAGTTCCATTAGTTTCTCAAATACTTTTTCTCTACTGATATTAGTTACTTTAAATTCCTCACTCTTATTAGCCCCTTGGTTCCACACTACTTTTGGTATGTTTTTTGGGTCTTCTACTGTGAAGACAGATACAAAATATTTGTTTAAAGTCTTTACCATTTCCTTATTCCCCATTATAATTTCACCTGTCTCAGCCTCTAAGGGACCAATGCTTACTTTTGATCCTCTCTTCCTTTTTACACACTTGTAGAAGCTCTTACAATCTGTTTTTATATTTCTTGCTTGTTTACCCTCATTCTATTTTCTCCCTTTTTATAACATTTTTGGTCATCCTTTGCTGCTTTCTAAAACTCGCCGAATCCTCAGGCTTACTACTATTCTTCGCAACATTATAAGCCTCTTCTTTTAATCTTTTAGCAACAACCCTACCCTTAAATGCATCAATGCTCTCTGCTCCAACCACTCCATGTGGCAGCGGGTTCCACATTCTCACCACTCTCTGTAAAGAAATGAATCCTAAAATCTGTATTTGATATGTTAGTTGCTAAATTCAATTTATTCCCCCTTGTTCTGGACTCACCCATAAGTGGAAATTCCTCCTATGAAAATGAACCACTTCACACTTTGCTATATCGAATTTCAGTTCCCAATTTATCTACTCACTCTGAGTATGATAATCTGTTTTTTGGTGGTGCTGTTCAAGGTGATTAAATGGCTAGGAGCACCCACTGTTCTTCCAATAGTGCCAGGAGATCTTTAACATCCACCTGAGTAGAAAGGTTTCATATCTTATCCAAAAGATAGTACTTTTGACAATGCAACATTTCCTGAGCATTGCATTGAAGTGTTTAATTTAGATTACATGCTCAAAGTCCTGGCGCGGGGCCCCTGTACTTCAGAGGTAAGAGTACTACTAACTCAGCCAACTGATGCTTTCAATCAAAATGAGGTGCTATAGAAAGTATGGACACGTTGTTTGTGATGTGCCTCAATTATTCCGAGACTCGAAGTTAGCAGAACAAAAGTAAGGCTTTTATTAACTTAGAACATAACACGTAAACTAGAGAGATGTCTTCCTTCAGGAGGCTGATGCCCGACTGACTTAGATTACAAAGGAGCCAGGTATGGGCGGAGCCCTGCACACAACCAATTCCAGCACATTCCAATACATAATACATGAGGACTGGGGGAAGGGAAAAGACACAGAAAACAGGCAGTGATGAATGGAATATATTTCATCACATTCACCCCTTCTATAGATTTAGTCTGTTCGGGGGTTTGATAGTCCTCTGCGACCGACGTGGCTGTTGTGGTGCCGCGGGTGTCGGCTGGGTGTCCCCGGTAGCCTCCTGGGTCTCTGCCGGGGGTGCCGCCGGGGTTGTTGAAGGGGTAGTTGGTGGGGGTGCCGTTGGTCGATGTTCTTCCGGGGGTGATGAAAGAGTAGTGGGTGGGTAAGGGTTGTTGTGATCGTCGTCGCTGCTATTGCCGTGGTTGTTGTCGATGCCGGCTGGGGCGACGTCTTTTATGGACACGGTGTCCTCCCTTCCGTCGGCGTGCCGGACATATGCGTATTGGGGGTTGGTGTGGAGTAGGTGTACTGGCTCCACGAGAGGGTCCGTCTTGTGGCCCCTCACATGCCTTTGCACGAGTACCGGACCTGGGGTGGAGAGCCATGACGGCATGGATACGCCTGAGGTGGATTTCAGAGGAAAGACAAACATTCGTTCATGAGGCGTGGCATTAGTGGCCGCACACAATAGCGACCGTATCGAATGAAGCACATCCGAGAGGACTTCCTGCCAGCGGGAGATAGGGAGGCCCTTGGTCCTTAGAGCTAGAGTGACTGCTTTCCACACTGTCCCGTTCTCTCGCTCCACCTGGCCGTTACCCCGGGGGTTGTAGCTGGTGGTACGGCTCGTGGCGATCCCCTTGGACAGCATGTACTGGCGTAGCTCTTCACTCATGAAGGACGCCCCCCTATCCGTGTGGATATAGCTCGGCATACCGAACAGGCAGAACAGGCTGTTGAGGCATTTAATGACCGTGGCGCTGGTCATGTCTGGGCAGGGGAAGGCGAATGGGAAACGGGAGTATTCGTCCACAATGTTCAGGAAGTAAACATTGCGGTCGACGGACGGGAGGGGGCCCTTGAAATCTAAGCTGAGCCGCTCGAAGGGCCGTGTAGCTTTGATTAAGTGGGCTCTATCTGGGCGGTAGAACCGAGGCTTGCACTCAGCGCAAGTGCGACAGTTCCTGGTCAGAGACCGAACTTCCTCAATCGAGTAGGGTAAGTTACGGGACTTTATGAAGTGGAACAGCCGCGTGACCCCTGGGTGGCAGAGGTCGTTGTGGAGGGTCTGTAGCCGATCCTCGGTGGCGCTGGCACACATCCCTCGTGAGAGGGCGTCAGGGGATTCGTTAAGGGCCCCTGGCCGGTAAATGATGTCGTACTCGAAAGTGGAGAGCTCGATCCGCCACCTAAGAATCTTATCATTTTTAATCTTCCCCCTCTGTTTATTGTTGAACATAAACGCTACCGACCGCTGGTCGGTAAGTAGGGTGAAGCGTTTGCCGGCTAGGTAGTGGCGCCAGTGGCGCACTGCCTCCACGATGGCTTGGGCCTCCTTTTCCACGGAGGAGTGTCTGATCTCGGGCCCTTGGAGGGTCCTCGAGAAGAAAGCTACGGGCCGCCCCGCCTGGTTGAGGGTGGCCGCCAAGGCAAAGTCGGACGCATCACTTTCCACTTGAAATGGAGTGTTCTCGTCCACTGCCTGTAGCGTGGCCCGCTCAATATCCTGCTTAATGCTTTTGAAGGCGGCGTGGGCCTCAGCAGAGAGCGGAAAAGAGGATGCTTTCAAGAGGGGGCGGGCTTTGTCGGAGTAGTTGGGGACCCATTGGGAATAGTAAGAAAATAACCCCAGGCACCTTTTCAGGGCTTTGGGAGTGTTGGGCAGGGGCAGCTCCCGTAGGGGGCGCAATCGGTCGGGGTCTGGTCCGATTTCCCCATTCTCCACCACGCTGCCCAGTATGCAGAGGCGCGTGGTGTTGAAAACGCACTTGTCCTCGTTATAGGTGAGGTTGAGTTTTTGTGCGGTTTTCAGGAACCTCTCGAGGTTCGAGTCGTGATCCTGCTGGTTGTGACCGCAGATGGTGACGTTGTCGAGGTAGGGGAAGGTTGCCTGCAAGTGGTGGTCATCGACCATGCGATCCATCTCCCTCTGAAAGACCGAGACCCCGTTCGTCACCCCAAAGGGGACTCTGAGGAATTGGTAGAGGCGTCCGTTCGCCTCGAAGGCGGTGTACGGGCGGTCCTCTGGTCTGATAGGGAGCTGGTGGTACGCTGACTTGAGGTCGATGGTGGAGAACACCCGGTATTGGGCGATTTGGTTCACCATTTCTGATATGCGGGGTAGCGGGTAGGCGTCTAGTAGGGTGTACCTGTTGATCGTTTGACTATAGTCGATCACCATCCGTTTCTTCTCGCTACCCCTTACCACTACCACTTGGGCGCGCCACGGGCTGTTGCTGTGTTCAATAATGCGCTCTTTCAGGAGCCTGTCTACTTCGGTCGCGATAAACCGCCTGTCCTCCCAGCTGTACCTCCTGCTTTTGGTCGCTATTGGCCGGCAGTTAGGGGTAAGGTTCGCGAATAGCGAAGGCGGCTTTACCTTCAGGGTAGCCAGACCGCACACTGTGAGGGGCGGCTGGGACCCACCGTACTTGAGCGTGATGCTTTGGTGGTTGCACTGGAAATCCAAACCCAAGATCACGCTCGCACATAGATTCTTCATGATTAATACTTTAAAATTATCATACACAGTTCCGTTAACGCACAATTGTACCGTGCAGTAACCCAGAATGGTCGATGTCTGGGTTTTATCGGCCATAGAGATGGTACCCTGAGCAGGGACCACCTTTAGGGAGAGTTGTTGTGCCAGTTCAGGGTGGATAAAACTCTCCGTGCTTCCACTGTCAATTAAGCATTTAACTCGGCACCCGTTTACCTCGATGTCCACCATTGATTTGGATAGCGGATGCGGCCTGGTCTGGTCCACTGTGACCGATGCCACTGTAGGGCCCTGATCGAGACAAGATGGCGTCCACGCTGTCTGCTCATAAGATGGCGGACCCCACGAGGTCGGGCAAGATGGCGTCCAAGATGGCTGCTCCCACGGCGCACACGCGGCGGTGGCGGGTTTTCCAGCGGTTGGTTTTCCGGCGGGGTTCCCTCTGCACACCTTCCCGAAGTGCCCCTTCTTACCGCACTTAAAGCAGGTGGTGCCTTTCGCCGGGCACAGGTTTCTGGTGTGCTATGGCTGCCCGCAGAAGTAGCAGTTGGGTCCTTGACGCGTCGCGGCTGTCGTAGGGCTTCTGGGGGGAGAGCTGGGCCCCGCCGGTGTTGGGCTGCCGGGCGGGGAAGATGCCTTCCAAGATGGCGGCGCCCTCGGCGCACACGTGGCGGTGTGGGCGGCGCGGGCTGAAGAGTAGGCGTCCGAGTTTCTCTGGGCCATCTCCAGGGACCGCGCGGTGTCCGCAGCCTGTTTCAGGTCCAACTCCGTTTTTTCCAGCAGTCTTTGCCGGATGTGAGTGGAGCTGAGGCCTGTGATAAAGGCATCGCGAACAAGCTCGTCGGTGTACACTGCGGCTTTTACATCTCGGCACTTACAGTCCTTGCCAAGCTTTTTCAGGATGCTTAGGAACTCCTCCACCGATTCCCCAGGTCGCTGTGCGCGAGTAGCAAGTAGATGCCTAGCATACACCTCATTCGTAGGCTGCTGGTAATGCGCCTTTAAGATGTTGCAGGCGGCCAGGTACATATCGGCGTCTTGGATGAGGGGGTAAACCCGGTGGCTTACCCAATTCCGTAGCATTCCGAGTCTCATCTTCGCAGTGTCCGTAGCGTCTTTGACGGCTGCGGAATTGTCCAGGAAGAATTCCATACAGTCAAACCAGTGTCCGAAGCGTGCTGATGCGTCCGGAGCATGTTGATCCAAATCCAAACGTTCGGGTTTCAGGAGTTGATCCATAGTGTTGAAAATTTAAGTTAATAAAATTGATGTGCCTCAATTATTCCGAGACTCGAAGTTAGCAGAACAAAAGTAAGGCTTTTATTAACTTAGAACATAACACGTAAACTAGAGAGATGTCTTCCTTCAGGAGGCTGATGCCCGACTGACTTAGATTACAAAGGAGCCAGGTATGGGCGGAGCCCTGCACACAACCAATTCCAGCACATTCCAATACATAATACATGAGGACTGGGGGAAGGGAAAAGACACAGAAAACAGGCAGTGATGAATGGAATATATTTCATCACAGTTTGTTTAGAATTTTATTGCTGAACAAGGAAAGGAATGATGGCATATGGAAGAAAGTGAAAGGGAAATGGTAGAAGGTGGGCAATAGAATGTGGATAGGGAGGGAGGGAAGATATCCCTGGCAGTAGAGTAAGGCCACAGGCATTAAGTCAGGATTTTTGAAACAGAAAGTTGCAAGACAGTCAAACCCTTTAAAAAACAGAGCTGAGAACTTAGAAATGATGGAAGACAGTTTGAAATCATGTTGTTTAAGTCAAGTAAAGCGACCAAATCATGTGGGGAAGTGTGATGTGTTCTTTATTTTGTATCATGACATGAAGATAAATTGTACTGATTGAGTCCAATTATAACTGCTGTTCGGTATGTTCACTTTTCTGTGGAACAAAACAACTTACCAATTCATATAGATTTTATCTCACCAGACGTTTGCTTGATCCACCTTTGGAGAGATTGAAAAACCACGTGTGCGGAAGATGCGGATATTCAGTTTAGATCAGTTGTGCTTCTTCACCCAGAGGGTGGTGAATCTTTGGAATTCCCTACCCCAGAGGACTGTGGATATGGAGATATGGGTGGGAAGGTGGAGTTGAGGTAGAAGATCTTATTGAATGGCGGAGCAGGCTCGAGGGGCCGTATGGCCTACTCCTGCTCCTATTTTTTACGTTCTTATGTTCTTATCTTCAAGCCCTACTCCAGGGACTTGCGCACAAAATCTAGGCTGACACTCCAGTGCAATACTACGGGAGTGCAGCACTGTCGGAGGTGCTGTCTTTCGGATGAGACATTAAACCGAAGCCCCGTCTGCCCTCACAGGTGAATGTAAAAGATCCCATGGCACCATTTCGAAAAAGAGCAGGGGCGTTCTCCCCGGTGTCCTGCCTAATATTTATCCCTCAATCAACATCATTGCTGTTTGTGGGAGCCTGCTGTATGCATGCTGGCTGGCGCGTTTTCTACATTACAACAGTGACTACACATCAAAAAGTACCTCACTAGCTGTAAAGCGCTTTGGGACGTACTGAGGCTGTGAAAGGCGCTATATAAATGCAAGTCTGTCTTTTTCTTTTATCACAAGGGAGTACTATTGTTGCACTCCTTGGTTACAAAATTATATATTTAGATATTGGGCAGTAAGGGCATATCCCTAAACATAAGCATTGAGAGTTTCTGCTTTGGGTGCAATCGGCAATCCGGGCACAAATTGTGCTCAAAATTGCGCTATTTTTCCAAAGTGAATGTTTTGCTCAATCTGCTCAAACTCATTTGCATATCGCCAAACATAAAATCTTCCATGAACCAGCGCAATCGGGCAGCGATTTAGAACATAATTTTGTTTTGCATTAAAAAATATTCCTTGACGTATTTAAGAGTGGTAACCTGGTACAGTTTTATTAATACAGCTGAAAATGGGTTTATCACAAATATAAGCATTTTTAATCAAAGTGTTTAGCCGACCAACTGTAAGCAACCCGATTTTAAATAACTGAAAATGTCTTAAAAAAATTATACAAAACCATTTGCTAGTTATATTGGGGTACAGTAGTCAGTTACTTAGTAAATTAAATATTTTTTAATATTCAAAACCTTTTAAAAGGTACCTATTAGTGCTCTTGCATCTAAAAATAAGCTTAATTGTAAGAGGCTCCTTGAAGGCCCACAAGCAGGTGCAATTAGTGGAAACTTGCTACAGTAATTAATTAAATCTGGGGGCATGGCCAGTTATGTGGGTGGGGCCAGCTTCCAGCGCAATGTGTTTTAAACCAGCGCAAAGGATTGCGGAAACTCAATTTATGTTGAACATAACTTGCGCTTGAAATTCCGTGATCCGTTGCACTGGTTTTGTTGATTTCAGGGGAATTGCGCTGGACCTAGCGAAAACTCCAGGCCAAGATGCTTACGGAAATGACTAGCACCACTGGACTTGAGTGAACATTGAAGGCAAGGCCCTAAACTTGTAATACCAATGTAGCCCCAAACAGAATACTGCTCCTTTAGCTAGAATGTAGTGTAACTGAAGGATGCACTGCAGCAACTCGCCAAGGCTTCTTCAGCAGCACCTTCCAAACACGCGACCTCTACCACCTATAAGGACAAGGGCAGCAATCACATGGGAACACCACCACCTCCAAGTTCCCCTCCAAGTCACACACCATCCTGGCTTGGAAATATATCATCGTCGCTGGGTCAAAATCCTGGCACTTCCTACCTAACAGCACTGTGGGAGTACTTTCACCACACGGACTGCAGCAGTTCAAAAAGGTGGCTCACCACTACCTTCTCAAGGGCAATTAGGGATGGACAATAAATGCTGGCCTTGCCAGCAATGCCCACATCCCATGAATGAATTTAAAAAAAACTATATATACCATTGTAATCAATCAACTATATATAACACTTCAATTGATAACACTGTATATTCCATGGTGTGGAGATGCTGGAGTTGGACTGGGGTGGACAAATGTAAGAAGTCACACAACACCAGGTTATAGTCCAACAGCTTTATTTGAAATCACAAGCTTTCGGAGCGCTGCTCCTTCTTCAGGTGAAGTGGAGAAATGCATAAAGACACAGCTTATATAGTCAGAGAATCATGTCAGATGTTTACAGGTAACCTTTCCAACTGCCATTTATCGCACCTCGGCAGAGAGATAATCACAGCAGTCAAAGGTGTGACCCTGACTGACCTGTTTGGACACCATTCACACCTTTGACTGCTGTGATTATCTCTCTGCCGAGGTGCGATAAATGGCAGTTGGAAAGGTTACCTGTAAACATCTGACATGATTCTCTGACTATATAAGCTGTGTCTTTATGCATTTCTCCACTTCACCTGAAGAAGGAGCAGCGCTCCGAAAGCTTGTGATTTCAAATAAAGCTGTTGGACTATAACCTGGTGTTGTGTGACTTCTTACAACTGTATATTCCAATGTAACCAGTAGATCTATATATACCACTGTAATTGATGGCACTCAAGATATTAAGGGAAACAGATAAGGTAGATAGAGAGAAACTATTTCCACTGGTTGGGGATTCTAGGACTAGGGGACATAGTCTACAAATTAGAGCCAGACCTTTCATGAGTACTCTTAGGAAACACAGTGCCTCTGTATATCCCAGTGTAATCGAGTGCTGCTGTAAATCCCAGTGTATCCCGCTGCCGCTGTATACCCGAGGATAATCCGGTGCCTCAGTATATCCCAGTGTAACCCGGTGCCACTGTATTTCCCAGTGTAACCTGGTGCCTCTGTATTTCCCAGTGTAACCCGGTGCCTCTGTATTTCCCAGTGTAACCTGGTGCCTCTGTATTTCCCAGTGTAACCCGGTGCTTCTGTATTTGCCAGTGTAATCCAGTGCCTCTGTATATCCCAGTGTAACCCGGTGACACTGTATTTCCCAGTATAACCCGATGCCACTGTATTTCCCAGTGTAACCCGGTGCCTCTGTATTTCCTAGTATAATCCAGTGCCCCTGTATATCCCAGTGTAACTGTATATCCCAGTGTAACCTGGTGCCACTGTGTTTCCCAGTGTAATGCGGTGCCACTGTATTTCTCACTGTAACGCGGTGCCTCTGTATTTTCCAGTGCAACCCGGTGCCTCTGTATATCTCAGTGTAACTGTATTTCCCAGTGTAACCTGGTGCAACAGTATTTCCCAGTGTAACCCAGTGCCACTGTATTTCCCATATAACCTGGTGCCACTGCATTTCCCAGTGCAATCCAGTGACTCTGTATATCCCAGTGTAACTGTATTTCCCAGTGTAACCCAATGCCTCTGTATTTCCCAGTGTAACCTGGTGCCTCTGTATTTCCCAGTGTAACCCGGTGCCACTGTATACCCGAGGATAATCCGGTGCGTCAGTATATCCCAGTGTAACACGGTGCCACTGTATTTCCCAGTGTAACCTGGTGCCTCTGTATTTCCCAGTGTAACCCGGTGCCTCTGTATTTCCCAGTGTAACCTGGTGCCTCTGTATTTCCCAGTGTAACCCGGTGCTTCTGTATTTGCCAGTGTAATCCAGTGCCTCTGTATATCCCAGTGTAACCCGGTGACACTGTATTTCCCAGTATAACCCGATGCCACTGTATTTCCCAGTGTAACCCGGTGCCTCTGTATTTCCTAGTATAATCCAGTGCCCCTGTATATCCCAGTGTAACTGTATATCCCAGTGTAACCTGGTGCCACTGTGTTTCCCAGTGTAATTCGGTGCCACTGTATTTCTCACTGTAACGCGGTGCCTCTGTATTTTCCAGTGCAACCCAGTGCCTCTGTATATCTCAGTGTAACTGTATTTCCCAGTGTAACCTGGTGCAACAGTATTTCCCAGTGTAACCCAGTGCCACTGTATTTCCCATATAACCTGGTGCCTCTGCATTTCCCAGTGTAATCCAGTGACTCTGTATATCCCAGTGTAACTGTATTTCCCAGTGTAACCCAATGTCTCTGTATTTCCCAGTGTAACCTGGTGCCTCTGTATTTCCCAGTGTAACCCGGTGCCTCTGTATTTCCCAGTGTAACTGTATTTCCCAGTGTAACCTGGTGCCACTGTATTTCCCAGTGTAACCCGGTGCCACTGTATTTCCCATATAACCTGGTACCTCTGTATTTCCCAGTGTAACCCGGTGCCTCTATATTTCCCAGTGTAACCCAGTGCCTCTGTATTTCCCAGTGTAATCCAGTGGTTCTGTATATCCCAGTGTAATGGTATTTCTCAGTGTAACCCGGTGCCACTCTATTTCCCAGTGTAACCCGGTGCATCTGTATTTCCCAGTGTAACCCAGTGCGTCTGTATTTCCCAGTGTAACCCAGTGCCACTGTATTTCCCAGTGTAATCCAGTACCTCTGTATATCCCAGTGTAACCCAGAGCCAATGTATATCCAAGTGTAACCAGGTGCCATTGTATATCCAGTGTTTCCCAGTGCCACTGTCTTTCCCAGTGTAACTCAGTGCCTCTGTATATCCCAGTGCCTCTGTATATCCCAGTGTAACCCCGTGCCACTGTATTGCCCAGTGTAACTCGGTGCCACTGTATTTCCCAGTGTAATCCAGTACCTCTGTATATCCCAGTGTAATCCAGTGCCACTGTATTTCCCAGTGTAACCCAGTGCCTCTGTATTTCCCAGTGTAACCCGGTGCCTCTGTATTTCCCAGTGTAACCCGGTGCCTCTGTATTTCCCAGTGTAATCTAGTGCCTCTGTATATCCCAGTGTAACTGTATTTCCCAGTGTAACCCAGTGCCACTGTATTTCCCAGCGTAATCCAGTGCCTCTGTATATCCCAGTGTAACTGTATTTCCCAGTGTAACCCGGTGCCACTGTATTTCCCAGTGTAACCTGGTACCACTGTATTTCCCAGTGTAAACCGGTGCCTCTGTATTTCCCAATGTAACCCAGTGCCTCTGTATTTCCCAGTGTATTCCAGTGCCTCTGTATATCCCAGTGTAACTGTATTTCCCAGTGTAACCCGGTGCCTCTGTATTTCCCAGTGTAACCCGGTGCCACTGTATATCCCAGTGTAATCCAGTGCCTCTGTATACCCAGTGTACCCCAGAGCCAATGTATATCCCAGTGTAACCCGGTGCCTCTGTATTTCCCAGTGTAACCCGGTGCCACTGTATATCCCAGTGTAATCCAGTGCCTCTGTATACCCAGTGTACCCCAGAGCCAATGTATATCCCAGTGTAACCCGGTGCCTCTGTATATCCCAGTGTAACCCGGTGCCACTGTATTTGCCAGTGTAACCCGGTGCCTCTGTATATTCCAGTGTAATCCAGTGCCTCTGTATATCCCAATGTATCCTGGTAACTCTGTACATCCCAGTTTCCCGGTGCTTCTGTATATCCCAGTGTAATCCAGTGCCTCGGTATATCCCAGTGTAATCTGGTGCCACTGTATTTCCCAGTGTAATACAGTGCATCTGTATTTTCCAGTGTAACCAAGAGCCAATGTATATCCCAGGGTAACCCGATGCCACTGTTTATCCCAATGTTTCCTGGTGCCACTGTCTTTCCCAGTGTAACCCAATGTCTCTGTATATCCCAGCGTAACCTGGTGCCTCTATATATCCCAGTGTAACCCGGTGCCACTGTATTTCCCAGTGTAACCCGGTGCCAGTGTATATCCCAGTGTAATCCAGTGACTCTGTATATCCCAGTGTAACCGATTCCACTGTATTTCCCAGTGTAACCCGGTGTCGAGCTGTTTGTGGTGGAGCGGAGCCGGGCCATTCCCTGCGGCTGAGCTGAGCCGAGCCGAGCTGGGTGGGGCTGCGGGCCGAGCCGGCCCGGGATAGGATGCGGAAGCTGGCTTGCCGTGCGGGAGCCGGCACTGTGACCGGGCTCTCCGCTGACATGATGCGGGCTCCGTGGCTCCGGGTGTGCAGAGCGAGAGCGGGGCCGGGAGCAGGAGTAGGGAGCCGGGGCTCGCTGCTGATCCTGTGGGTTTGCATCAGGATGTGCGCCGCCTCCGCCGGCAGCTCGGCCTGGGCTGAACATTACGGCACCAAGTCCCGATACGGGGGGCTGAGCGGGGCCCCGCTGCACGGCACCGACTGGCTGGCTCCTGCCAACTGCAGCAGCTTGCAGGTGAACGCACTGATCCGGCACGGCACCAGGTACCCGACCAGGAAGAACGTGCCCCGCATGGTGGAGATCCACCAGCTGATCAAGCAGCAAGGTGACCCGGGCAGCAGCCTGGTGCGGGCTCTGGCAGGCTGGCACATGTGGTACCACGAGCAGATGGATGGCAACCTCCACCAGCTGGGCGTCTCCGACATGGTCAAGCTGGCCAAACGGTTGGCCGCCAGTTTCCCCGCCCTCTTCACCGCGCAGAGTTACAAAGAGAAGAGGGTCAAGTTTCTGACCAGCTCCAAACACAGGTGTGTCAACAGCACCAAGTCTTTCATCCAAGGGCTGGAGAGCTACCTGAACCTGAGTGACCAGGCAGGAGGGCAATGGGAGGTCAACGACAGGCTACTGCGTTTCTTTGACCACTGCCAAAAGTACATAAACCTGGTGGAAAACAATGACACAGCTATGCATCAAGTGGAAATATTCAAGAGGGGTCCAGAGATGGAAAGAGTGATGAGTAACATGGCAAAGAAGCTTGGCATCTCACCAGAGACTATAACCACCGGTAAGTACTAGTAACTGACCCGGTTTAACGAAACGTACCAGGTTCTTTAGTTGATACAATGAGGGTAGTCTCTGGAGCAGATTGGTGCCACTAATGTGATACCACATTTCCGTGTGACCACTTTCAACTGCTGTGTGGTGGGTCAGGTATTACAAAGATGCTGTTAGACTTTATTCAAATTTTAAGGGGGAAAAAAGCAAAATGTTCACAGAAAGTGAAAGAAATAAGAATGCAAATAATGAAAACAAATTAACAAACCACAATCGACCCCAAAAGAAGACAAGTGGTTTCCCTACGACCCACAAGCTACACTGTTTTAAATCTGCATTAAGTGCCTTCTGAATTCTTTAAAAAAAAATGTTATTGCCAATTTATATTACGTGCACTATTTCCATATTACAACAAACAACTCACACTATGGTAACCTTCTTAATCTCAACACCAACTGCCAGCCACATTATATTGGGAACACTAAAAATCCAGTCCCAGGCTTTAGGCCTATTTTCAATAGCCTCCTCAATATCCTGTTAATGCGAAAGGAAAACCAATTGGAGAAAAACAATTGAGCAGCAGTTGCAACTGCCACGGCTTGTATGATTACGCATGTCAGTGTATAACTTGATTTTGTTTGCTTTCTTAATTTTTGTTTACATCCATAAAGAGAACATCGCACAGGTTCTATTGTTTACCAGTCATCCATAATGGGTTGAAACTGCCAGTCCTGCAGTGGGAATAATCACAGTGTGTATTTTTTCCTTCAACGTTATGTGTTTGGGAAACACTTTTATAAAAAAAAAAAAAAATCAAAACACCAAGGTGTAGAACACTGAATGTTGAGAAGAATAAAAGAGGTAAATCAGGAACTAGTGATTGGGTGACATTAAGCTCAGGTTTTAAAAGCTTTTAATTTGTTGGAGGAATGAAAGGTTGAGAGGGAAATGGAGTTCAACAGTTTTCGGAGCCTTGGGAAAGAATGAGTTGGAAGAGGAGAGAATGCAGTCTTGATTTCAGCACTTTGGAAGAACAGAGAATAAAGTGAGTGTTGGATGGTGTGTTTTGAGCTTAGACTGTTGCTGCTATCAAGAACATTGCAATGTAGCGTTATGAAAAGCAGAAATAATCACATTACTAATTATGCCATTTCTCCTGGCTGCACATTCATAACTAAATGACTAACATTAGAACATAACATAAGAATTAAGAGCAGGCCATACGGCCCCTTGAGCCTGCTCTGCCATTCAGTAAGATGATGGCTGATCTTTGACCTCAACTCCACTTTCCCACCCGATCCCCATATCCCTTGATTTCCCCTAGAGTCAAAAAATCTATCTCCGTCTTGAATATACTTAACGACTTGAGCATCCACAGCCCTCTGGGGTAGAGAACCCCTCCTATTGGCTGAGATATAAACGCTATACTATATATAATATGCATATGAATATAGACAATGTTTATTATCTCACACAGTTTAAGAAGTTTATTTCATGTTGGTGTGATGTATTACATCGAAATACATAGAGTCTATAGCACAGAAACAGGCCGTTTGGCCCAACTGGTTTATGCCGGCATTTATGCTCCACTCGAGCCTCCTCCCACCCCTCTTCATCTAACCCTATCAGCATGTCGTTCTATTCCTTTCTCCCTCATGTACTCATCTAGCTTACCCTTAAATGCATGTATAACAAGCACCCAGGCCTACTTTTCCACAAGCAAATTGAAATTTAAAAATAAATCAAACAATTTTAACTCCTAGCAAGCTGTAACCATGGCAACTTCCTCAGCATGGCTGCCTGCATGGATTCATCAGCAGTACAAAAACACTCACGTGCTGCACAACTGACTCATCAAAAGCTTGAACAAAAGGCCACCTAAATAAAATAGAACCAAACAGCCCTCCAATCAAGGCCGAGTCCTGGTTATCAGTTGCACAATGACTTCAGTGCTGTGAGGTACTGCTGCACAACACTCCATGTGACTTTATGAAAAGATACCAACGCAAATTAAAAAATAACGTGCACATACAAATAAATACTGCACGTGACATTTTTGTGCTGTGTTTGTTCCACAAGTGAAGAGGACCTCTAAGTCACTCATGCTAACTGTTTGCACAGCAGGTGGGTAATGTGAAGCATTACTGCTCGGAATTGTGGAGTGAGGGGTGAACACAGTTTGAAACCCCACTCTGCTCAGTTTTCATTCTGAACCATGCACAATGGGGAGGTGCCAAGTGTAGGCTTGGCTGTTTCCTGGGGGAGAGAAAAGTGCCATGGCGACCTACTTCTTCTACAGACCATGCAGAGTGTATCCAATGATGAAATCTGCCCCACCCTTTTAATCTCCTGAGGTAAGATTCTGCATAAATGCATACTGACCCTCAAAGAAAATCGAGCCAAATTTCAGAATATTCCTTACCTAGTACCCTCCAGTATCACTCCCCCAGACCTAGCAGGGGATGAAGCATTGTATCCCATGCAGTAGTTGATCTCGACCAAATACGTACCTCTGTTTTTAAAGCTTTCGACACAGTGTAACACGCCCCATAAGTCTGCCTGAATTCAATCCTTCACAATATCTAATGATGGGACAACCAGTGGAGTTGAAGGAACTGATTATGGGGAACATGGCAGACTCCCTTCGCTATATTTCTTAAGGCATGCTTGCTTACATTGAAAGTGAAGCTTAGAGTATATATTAGATCATTCAAGAGATTGATGTGATTAATGCATTACATCATGGAAAGGTAGGACGCAGTGTTTGTATCTGTGGTTCTGGTACGGTATGTACTCAATCTTGGCCAGGGCACCAGAGGGAGATGTCAAGTAGAGGTTAGATATTCCCTTAGCGGGAAGGGGTATGATTGACATTTGAGTGATGCCAAATCACTCTCATTAACCTAGTGGCTGGCTTTAGAAATCTGATGAGGCATATTTTATCATGTTCCCTCGGAAGCTATCATTTGTTACTGGATAAGCTTCAACTGAGAGAAGCTTTATTGTAGTAATTAATCCCAAACAAGGTGGCAATGTGAACACTGCATGACAAAGTTTCAGGTTTTGGCATTTACGGTTAAACTTGGTTACAGTCACAGAATCAGGAGAAGGAACCTGAGCTGATACGTTTTTCTCTCCCAAGCGCAGGCCAATTGTAGCCTGCCCCCGACCCCCAAATAATAGCCCTGGGTGAGATCAGCTAAGTCAGCAAGAAACAGAGATGGTACATGCTTCCCTGGTCTGTATGGCTCAGTTACTCTCTGTGCAAACCTAGGGGAGCACATTCCAATTTTCTAATGTGAACAATATCAACAGTTTGGACCAATCCAAAGTGCCATTTAACAAAGTCAAAAGAGACAGGGAACCAGCAGAGGAATACCAGGAGTAGAGACCCTCAGGCTGATAGCTGCTATTTCCACAGAACCTTTTAGTCCTGTACATTCTTCAGTGCTTCTTCCAGAGTGTAATGCGATTTTGTATATATAATCTATATATTGCCTTTCTTTATCATTACTTTTTAGTCCTATATGTACTTTTTATTTTATTTGAATTCTATTGTTTACAGGCACTCAGTGCTTATGATGAATTGGGAATATGTTTTAAAAGTGCACAGAAGTATTTAGCCCAGTGCTGGAATGCCTTTTAGTGATCTCCTCCGGCTTGGTAAATGCTGAGTGTTGGGCACTGGAGAGAATATGGAGAATGCTTCCTTCGCACAAAGGTCAAATACCTCTTGCACCACTATATAATGATATCAAACCTGCTAATGGTGCACTGCACCGCAGTGATCACTTGTATTCTAATTCTCGGGATGTGGGCGTCACTTTCAAGGCTGGCATTTATTGCCCCTCCCTAGTTGCCTTGAGAAGGTGGTGATGGGCCTTCTTCTGTAGTCCATGAGGTGAAGGTGCATCCAAAATGCTATCTTGTTATTCTTTGTAGCAGTTTGACACAACTGAGTGGCTTGCTAGGCCACTTTAGAGGGCAGTTAAGAGTCGACCATGTTGGAATGGGACTGGAGTCACATATAGGCCCAGACCAGAAAGGTCAGCATGTTTCCTTCCCTAAAGGACATCAGTGAACCAGCTGGGTTTTTACGACAATTCGACAGCTTCACAGCCACTTTTATTGACACCAGGTTCTTATTTCCAGATCTTTCTTTAAGCTGAATTCATATTCTCAAACCACTATGGTGGGATTTGAACTCACGTTCTCTTTGGATTATTAATCCAATGTTCTTCAGATGGTTTGCATTCCTCTGCTGTATTGAGCTAAAGAATGTGTGTTTCATGCACAGAGTTAAAGGAAGCTCAGTGAGTTGCTTCATCCTGTGTAGCACGGCTCCATCATGTTCCACTTCCTTCTGTAGAAATAAGATGGGGACAAGCTGCAAGTCACAAGCTCACCCTATTGATTGCTTGCAGTAATAGCCTTGGTGTCTTTTACCTTTCTGTTTTGAATTTAGAGGAGGTTCAGAAGAGTTTGGAGACCTGTCCCAGAGAAAGAAAGAAAGACTTGCATTTATATAGTGCCTTTCACGGCCTCAGGGTGTCCCAAAGTGCTTTACAGTCAATTAAGTGCTTTTGAAGTGTAGTCGCTGTTGCAGGAAATGCGGCAGCAAAATAACACACAGTAATCTCCCACACACAGCAATGAGATACATGACTAAATAATCTGTTATTAGGTAATAAAAGCCGGCCAGGCAGCATCTGTGGAGAGTGAAACAGAGTTAACGTTTCAGGTCGATGACCCTTCGTCAGAATCTGTTATTAGGTGTTGGATGAGGGATAAATATTGGCCAGGACACTGGAAAAAACTTCCCTGCTCTTCTTCGAAATAGTGCCGTGGTATTTTTATGTCCACCTGAGAGGGTAGATGGAGCCTCAGTTTAACGGCTCATCTAAAAGACGGCACCTCCGACAGTGCAGCACTCCCTTAGATCCTGGAACGGTATTTGAACCCATAACCTTCTAACTCAGAAGTGAGAGTGCTACCACTGAGTCACTAAAGGTAGTGTAGGTTTCAGGGACTCCATGAGAGTGAACAAGTAAATAAGCACATAAACCCCAAGACACTGGCACCTCCCAAGTAATGTGAGTGGCATGTTTTGGATGTTTCAATAAAGCACAAAGGTTTTAAGCTTTTGACATTTTTACATGCCAACCATCAATGTTTAGAGCTGGCAGTCAGTGGTTCAACCTACGTTGTCAGCTTGTTCACATCAGAACCAATCAATCAGACATTGGGCCATAATTGTCAGGAATGACCCAGGTTCTGCCTCGCCTCGCCACCAGAGGGCACCATGAACTCTTAATTGTTTCCTTCTTTATTCCTAATTGTACTCACCTGTGCATGGTTATATGCCTGCTATTTAAGTGGTGCTTAGTTTATGTTCATTGCTCAGTCTTGAGTTTCACTGCCTTGTGATCCTCTTGCTGGCCTGCATCTGTGCTGTTGTTATTTTGTTTATTTCAAGTAAAGTCTATCTTTGTTTTTGCAACCTAACCTCTGCCTCAGTTTGCCTTCCTGCAGTTGGGTTCACCAAGTTCCATTCCTCACAATAATTTGCTGTATCAGGGCAAAGAAAGTCGCCCTGGTACTGCGTCACACCAACAGTTAAAGCAGGCACTACAGATCCTCGGGAAATAAAAGGAAGAAAAAATAAATCTTTTATAATGTGAGAACAAGAAGGGAGGAGAGAAGACTAAATAAATAAATTAAATACCCTACATTACAACAGTACTTCATTGGCTGTAAAGCGCTTTGGGACATCTTGAGGTCGTGAAAGGCTTTATGTAATTTCAAGTTTTTCTTTCTTTATTCTGCAATTCCAATATCAGAGGTAGAGAAATATGAAACGTGTTTAAAGTAAATTAAAGAAATTAAGAGAATTTGAATAGGGAAGGACAAAGTTACATAGGGTATGTTAGCCCAGTGGTTTAGTACTGGATTAGCAACCCAGAGGTCACAAGTTTAAATCCCACTATGGTAAGTTGTGAATTTGAATTGAATAAACCTGGTAATTTATCATTAAAAGCCCAACTAATAATAATAATGTCCTTCAAGGAAGCAAACCTGCCAGCCATAACTGGTCTGGCTGACATGTGGCTCCAGTAATACAGTATGTGGTTGACTCATGATTTGCATTCCATGGGACACTGGCACCAGCACTGGGGCAGGAAGGTGCTGTACCGTTGGGATGGACTCCACCTGAACCAGATTGGGACCAGTGTCCGAGCAGAAAGGATAAATAGGGCTGTGGATAGGATTTTAAACTAGTAAGACGGCGGGGGAGAGATCTGGTGAAATAACGTAAGTCTGAAGATAATAGAAATAGGAGATGAGAGTAAAGGTCAGACCAAGGTAAGGAATAAGGGTAACATAAATGGTCAGAGAAAAATACAGTTATAAGAACCTAAGTATAAAATGACTGTTAAAAATAAAGTGAGGCGAACAATTAATAAAAACAAATTAAATTGCCTGTTACAGCAATGTACACAGCATATGAAACAAAATGGCAGAACTGGAGTCAATAATTTGTAGTAAAGAGCCAGATGTAGTCAGGATAACTGAAACATGGCTACATAAAGAACAGGACTGGAAGTTAAATATTGCCGGGTGTAGCATATTTATAAAAGGATAGAGAAGGAAGAAGGGGGTTGTAGGGTAGCTGTACTAAGTAGAGACAACATAATGGCAGTAGAAAAAAGAACATAACTAACATTAAGATAGAAACAAAATCTATATGGATTGAGATTAAGGAGAAGAAGGGATCGATCACGTTAATAGGGGTATTCTATAGACCACCTAATAGTGGAAGGGAAGTAGAGGAAGAAATATGTAGACAAATCTATGGAATGAGTAAAAGACATGGGAGATAAATTGGAAAGAAGAGGTAGATAAAGGGGAAACATTTTCTCAGTGTGTTCAGAACTCCATTCTTACCCAGTACGTAACAAGCCCAACCAGAGAGGAATCACTGCTGGATATAGTAATGGGAAATAAACCAGAGCAGATAAGAGAAGTAAGCATAGGGGAACATCTAGGCTATAGCGTTCATAACATAATAAAGTTTAAAATAATGATTGAGAAAGACATAAGTACAACAAAGCCCAAAGTAGTAGATTGGGAAAAAGCTCATTTTGATCGGATGCGAATGAAACTATGGAAGGTAAACTGGACAAAAATGTTGACAGATAAAGAGGTAAAACAGCAGTGGGAAATATTTAAAACGGTGATCAATAGAGTTCAGGAGAAATATATTCCTCTAAAAGACAAGAACAAACTAGCCAATAATGAAACATGAATGAATAAAGATGTAAGGGTAAAGTTGAAACTACAGAAAAAGGCCTACACTAAGTACACAGACAACAAAGGAAAATATGACAAAAGGGAATATGAAGAGGTTAGGAAAGAAGCCAAAAAAAATTAGGAACTACAAAATTAAATTATCAAGGAATATGAAAAGAAATAGTAAAGTATTCTACAGACACATAAATACCAAAATAAAAATCATGATAGAGATTGGGCCATTAAGGGATGCACAAGATAAACTCACAGTTAATGATAGAAAAATGGCAGAACTATTGAATAGTTACTCTGCCTCAGTATTTGCCAGGGAGACTAACACGGTGGACATGACATTAGAAGAAGAGAACAAAAAAGATATAAAGACATTTAAGATACAAAGGGCGGTAATAAACTAATTAAACTTAGAGAGGATAAAATCCCTGGTCCAGATGGATTGCAGCCATGCATATTAAAAGAAGTTAGGGAGGAGATAGCAGAGGCACCTGTATATATAAATTCAATAGAAAAGGGAATAGTGCCAGAGGACTGGTGGACAACTAATGTGATTCCTGTATTCAGAAAGGGAGATGGAACAAGTCCAGGGAACTATAGACATAGAAACATAGAAGATAGGAGCAGGAGTAGGCCATTCCACAAGTTCACCACTCTGGGTGAAGAAATTCTTCCTCATCTCAGTCCTAAATGGCTTACCCCTTATCCTTAGACTATGACCCCTAGTTCTGGACTCCCCGGCCATCGGGAACATCCTTCCTGCATCTAGTCTGTCCAGGCCTGACAGAATTTTATAGGTTTCGATGAGATCCCTCTCAATCTTCTAAACACCAGTGAGTGCAAGCCCAATCGACCCAATCTCTCCTCGTACGTCATTCCTGCCATCCCTGGTATTAGCCTGGTGAATCTTCGCAGCACTCCTTCCATGGCAAGAACGTCCTTCCTCAGATAAGGCGACCAATACTCAAGGTGCGGTCTCACCAAGGCCCTGTACAACTGCAGCAAGACATCCTTGTTCCTGTACTCGAACCCTCTTGCTACGAAGGCCAACATACCATTTGCCTTCTTAACCGCCTGCTGCACCTGCATGCTTACCTTCAGCGACTGGTGCACAAGAACACCCAGGTCTCTTTGCACTTCCCCTTCTCCCAATCTATTGCCATTCAAATAATAATCTGGCTTCCTGTTTTTGCCACCAAAGTGGATAACCTCACATTTATCCACATTATAGTGCATTTGCCATGCATCTGCCCAATCACCCAACCTGTCCAAATCGTACTGGAGTTTCACAACATCCTCCTCACAGCATACCATACCCTCCCACCCAGCTTTGTGTTGTCTGCAAATTTGGAGATACTACATCCAATTCCCTCGTCCAGATCATTAATATATATTGTGAACAGCTGGGGTCCTAGGACTGATCCTTGCGGTACCCCACTAGTCACTGCCTGCCACTCAGAAAACGACCCGTTTATTCCAACTCTTTGCTTTCTATCTGCCAACCAGTTCTCTATCCAAGTCAATACCTTGCCCCCAATCCCATGTGCCTTAATTTTACACACTAATCTCTTATGCGGGACCTTATCGAAAGCCTTCTGAAAGTCCAAATACACCACATCCACTGGTTCTCCCTTATCTATTTTACCAGTTACATCCTCAAAAAATTCCAGTAGATTAGTCAAGCACGATTTACCTTTTGTAAATCCATGTTGACTTTGTCCGATCCTGTCACTGCTTTCCAAGTGCTCTGCTATTACATCGTTTATAATGGGCTCTAGCATTTTCCCCACTACCGATGTCAGGCTTACCGGTCTATAATTCCCTGCTTTTTCTCTACCACCTTTTTTGAATAGTGGGGTAACATTAGCTACCCTCCAATCCATGGGTACTGTTCCAGAGTCTATCAAGTTCTGGAAGATGACCAGCAATGCATCTATTATCTCCAGGGCCACTTCCTTAAGTACCCTAGGATGTAGATTATCAGGCCCTGGGGATTTATCGGCCTTCAATCCCGTCAACTTCCCCAACACCATTTCCCTACAAATACTGATTTATTTCAGTTCCTCCCCCTCATTAGTCCCTATGTTCCCTGACATCTCTGGGAGGTTATTTGTGTCCTGTGTGAAGACAGAACCAAAATATGTATTTAATTGGCCTGCCATTTCTTTGTTCCCCATTATAAATTCCCCTGATTCTGACTGCAAGGGACCTACGCTTGACTTCACCAATCTTTTTCTCTTCACACATATCTATAAAAGCTTTTACAGTCAGTTTTTATGTTCCCTGCAAGCTTACTTTCATAATCTATTTTGCCCCTCTTAATTAATCCCTTTGTCCTCCTTTGCTGAATCCTAAACTGCTCCCAATCCTCAGTTTTGCTGCTTTTTTTGGCAAAATTTATATGCCCTCTCATTGGATCTTATGTTATCCCTAATTTCCCTTGTTAGCCACGGTTGAGTCACCTTTTTTGATTTATTTTTATGCCAAACTGGGATAAATAAATTCTGTAGTTCATCCATGTGATCTTTGAATGTTTGCCATTGCCTATCCACCGTCAACCCTTTGAGTGACATTACCCAATCAATCCTACCCAACTCGTGTCTCATACCATCATAGTTCCCTTTATTTAAATTCAGTTAGTTTAATGTTGGTGGTAGGAAAGATAATGGAGTCCTTACTCAAGATGTAATAGAAAAACATCTAGAAACTGAAAATATAACAAAGAGTAGTCAGCATGGATTCCAAAAGGGAAGTTCATGCTTGACCAACCTTATCGAATTCTTTGAAAAAGTAACAAATAACAGGTTAATACAGTAGATGTAATACTTTGGATTTCCAAAAGGCCTTCGATAAGGTACCACATAGCAGACTCATGACTAAGGTCACAGCATGTGGAGTCAGGGGACAGGTTTTTTAAAATTTGATTTTATGGGATGTGGACGTCGCTGGCAAGGCCAGCATTTATTGCCCATCCCTAATTGCCCTTAAGAAGGTGGTGGTGAGCCGCCTTCTTGAACCGCTGCAGTCCGTGTGGTGAAGGTACTCCCACAGTGCTGTTAGGGAGGGAGTTCCAGGATTTTGACCCAGCGACGATGAGGGATCTGCGATATACTTCTAAGTCAGGATGATGTGTGACTTGGAGGGGAACTTGGAGGTGGTGGTGTTCCCATGCGTCTGCTGCCATTGTCCTTCTGGGTGGAAGAGGTTGCATGTTTGTGAGGTGCTGCTGAAGAAGCCTTGGCGAGTTGTTGCAGTGCATCTTGTAGATGGTACACACTACAGCCACGGTATGCCGGTGGTGGAGGGAGTGGATGTTTAAGGTGGTAGAGGGGGTGCCAATCAAGCGGGCTGCTTTGTGTTGGTCTTCTTGAGTGTTGTTGGAGCTGCACTCATCCAGGCAAGTGGAGAGTATTCCATCACACTCCTTACTTATGCCTTGTAGATGGTAGAAAGGCTTTGGGGAGTCAGGAGGTGAGACACTCACCACAGAATACATAGAAACATAGAAGATAGAAGTAGGAGTAGGCCGTTCGGCCCCTTGAGCCTATTCCGCCATTTAATGAGATCATGGCTGAGCATCCAAATTCAGTACCCTGTCCCTGCTTTCTCCCCATATCCCTTGATCCTTTTAGCCTTAAGAAATATATCTAACTCCTTCTTGAATATATTTAATAAGTTGGCCTCAACTGCCTTCTGTGGTAGAGAATTCCACAGGTTCACCACTCTCTGGGTGATGAAATTCCTCCTCATCTCTGTCCTAAATGGCTTACCCCTTATCCTTAGACTGTGACCCCTGGTTCTGGACTCCCCCGCCATCGGGAACATCCTTCCTGCATCTAGTCTGTCTAGTTCTGTTAGAATTTTATACGTTTCAATGAGATCACCTCTCATTCTTCTAAACTCTAGCGAATATAAGCCGAATCGACCCAATCTCTCTTAATACGTCATTCCTGCCATCCCAGGTATCAGTCTGGTGAATCTTCGCTGCACTCCCTCCATGGCAAGAACAGCCTTCCTCAGATAAGGCGACCAAAACTTCACACAATATTCAAGGTGTGGTCTCACCAAGGCCCTGTACAACTGCAGCAAGACATCCTTGCTCCTGTACTCGAATCCTCTCGCTATGAAGGCCAACATACCATTTGCCTTCTTAACCGTGTAGGGGGGGCATCTATTACCTGGTTTATGGTAACATACCTGGCCAGCAGCCTTTTTGCCTGCTGCACTGTAAACCAATTTTAACAGCGGTTCCGAATCACTACCCCACCTTTCAGTTCTGACTGGAGGACTTACAATTAATGATGTTAAAGCGGACAATTTGTTTGGATATGAGCAAAGTCAAAATTTATTAAACTAAAGAACCATAATCAAATATAAACTATACCACACGAACATAGTAAATGCAACAAAAGTATATAACAAGGGGGTACACACGGCAAAAACGAGGGATACAATGGCTACAATGTTATTTAAACAATCTTAGCAATTCCCTTAAATCACCACCCCAAACTCCTTGCTAGGTTGTCTTGTTTGAGGAGTCAGAACACTCTGCTCACCTGTGATCCAGCGAAGTAAAAAGAGAGACCAGATAGCTTCTCAGTCGCTATCTTTTATACCTGTTGCTGCTGCCGCTCTGTCTGACCAGTACACAAAAAAGGGACTGTGATTGGCTGCTGAATCATAGCCAGCCATAATCGACCTCGGGTCAAGTAGGCAACTCCTGACCTCCCTAGTTTGATTGACAGGTCTTTCATACAAACACATTACAAGCTGTAAACCTCTGTGTTTGACCGGGCTCAAAAGCACAAGCCTTAAAAGATGTTCCTTCTCAATGTGTGTGAATACTTCCACGAATTTCCTCAACTCCATTGTAGTCTAGTCCAGCAGTCTTTCGTGGCTCTGAGCATGCTTCAAAACATTGATCTGACCCAGAGGCAATTCAAAACACATAAATCTTCATCCACGATGTGGACCAATGTTTTTCTTGTTTTCAGGGGAATTTTGCGAAACTCTTACAACCGCCTGCTGCACCTGCATGCTTACCTTCAGCGACTGGTGCACAAGGACACCCAGGTCTCGTTGCACTTCTCCTTTTCCCAATCTATTGCCATTCAGATAGTAATCTGTCTTCCTGTTTTTGCCACCAAAGTGGATAACCTCGCATTTATCCACATTATACTGCATCTGCCATACATCTGCCCAATCACCCAACCTGTTCAAATCATACTGGAGTTTCTCTGCATTCTCCTCACAGCACACACGCCCACCCAACTTTGTGTCATCTGCAAACTTGGAGATATTACATCTAGTTCCCCCGTCTAGATCATTAATATATATTGTGAATAGCTGGGGTCCTAGCACCGATCCCTGCAGTACCCCACTAGTCACTGCCTGCCACTTGGAAAAAGACCCGTTTATTCCAACTCTTTGCTTCCTGTCTTCCAGCCAGTTCTCTATCCAAGTCAGTACCTTACCCCCAATCCCATGTGCTTTAACTTTGCACGCCAATCTCTTATGCGGGACCTTATCGAAAGCCTTCTGAAAGTCCAAATAGGACTGTTTTCCAAGTGCTCTGCTATTACATCTTTTATAATGGACACTATCATTTTCCCCACTACTGATGTCAGGCTTACCGATCTATAATTCCCCGTTTTCTCTCTACCACCTTTTTTAAATAGTGGGGTTACATTAGCTACCCTCCAATCCATGGGAACTATTCCAGAGTCAATAGAATTTTGGAAGATGACCAGCAATACATCTATTATTTCTAAGGCCACTTCCTTAAGTACCCTAGGATGTCGATTATCAGGCCCTGGGGATTTATCGTCCTTCAATGCCGTCAATTTCCCTAACACCATTTCCCTACAAATACTGATTTCATTCAATTCCTCCCTCTCATTAGACCCGACATCTCTGGGAGGTTATTTGTGTCCTCCTTTGTGAAGACAGAACCAAAGTATGTATTTAATTGGTCTGCAATTTCTTTGTTCCCCATTATAAATTCCCCTGATTCTGACTGCAAGGGACCTACGCTTGACTTCACCACTCTTTTTCTCTTCACATATCTATAGAAGTTTTTACAGTCAGTTTTTATGTTCCCTGCAAGCTTACATAGAAACATAGAAGATAGGAGCAGGAGTAGGCCATTCGGCCCCTCGAGCCTGCTCCGCCATTCAATGCGATCATGGCTGATCATCCAAGTTCAGTACCCGGTCCCTGCTTTCTCCCCATACCCCTTGATCCCTTTAGCCTTAAGAAATATATCCAACTCCTTCTTGAATATATTTAATGTATTGGCCTCTACTGCCTTCTGTGGTAGAGAATTCCACAGGTTCACCACTCTTTGGGTGAAGAAAATCCTCCTCATTTCTGTCCTAAAATGACTACCCCTTATCCTTAGACTGTGACCCCTGGTTCTGGACTCCCCGACCATTGGGAACATCCTCCCTGCATCTAGTCTGTCCAGTCCTGCCAGAATTTTATAAGTTTCAGTGAGATCCCCTCTCACTCTTCTAAACTCCAGTGAGTACTCTCATACTCTATTTTCCCCCTCTTAATTAATCCCTTTGGCCTCCTTTGCTGAATCCTAAACTGCTCGCAATCCTCCGGTTTACTGCTTTTTCTGGCCAATTTATATGTCCTCTCCTTGGATCTTATGCTATCCCTAATTTCCCTTGTTAACCACGGTTGAGCCACTTTTTTGTTTTATTGTTATGCCAAACAGGGATGAACAAATTCTGTAGTTCATCCATGCGATCTTTAAATGTTTGCCATTGCCTTTCCACCGTCAACTCTATAAGTAACATTCCCCAATCCATCCTAGCCAACTCGCGCCTCATATCATCGTAGTTTCCTTTATTTAAATTCAGGACCCTAGTCTCTGAGTCAACTACTTCACTCTCCATCTTATTGAAGAATTCTATCATATTACGATCGCTCCTCCCCAAGGAGCCTCGCACAACAACATTGCTAATGAATCCTTTCTCATTACATAATACCCAGTCTAAGATGGCCTGATCTCTAGTTGGTTCCTTGACATATTGGTCCAGGAAACCATCCCATATACACTCCAAGAATTTCTCCTCCACAGTATAGTTACTAATTTGGTTAGCCCAATCAATATGTAGGTTAAAGTCACCCATGATAACTGCTCTGCACTTATTGTACGCTTCTCTAATTTCCTGTTTAATGCCATCCCCAACCTCAGCATTACTGTTTGGGGGTCTGTATACAACTCCCACTAATGTTTTCTGCCCCTTGGTATTTCTCAGCTCTACCCATACAGCTTCCACATCATCAGAGCTAATATCCTTCCTTACTAATGTGTTAATATCCTCTTTAACCAGCAATGCTACCGACCTCCTTTACCTTTTTGCCTGTCCTTCCTGAATATTGAATACCCCTGGATGTTGAATTCCCAGCCTTGGTCACCCTGGAGCTATGTCTCCGTAATTCCAATTACATCATATCCGTTTACATCTATTTGTGCAGCTAATTCATCCACCTTATTACAAATGCTCCTCGCATTAAGACACAAACCCTTCAGGCTTGTTTTTTTGAACACTCTTAGTCCTTTTAGAATTATTATTTACTGTAGCCCTGTTTGATTTACACCCTTGATTTCTCTGCCTTCCACTTTTGCTTTTCTCCTTCCTGTCTTTTGTTTCTATCTTTGCTTCTCTTTCCTCTGTCTCCCTGCACAGGTTCCCAACCACCTGCCATTTTAGTTTAAACCCTCCCCAATAGCTCTAGCAAACACTCCCCCCTAGGACATCGGTCCCGGTCCCGCCCAGTTGCAAACCGTCCAGTTTGTACTGGTCCCACCTCCCCCAGAACCGGTTCCAATGTCCCAGGAATTTGAATCCCTCCCCCTTGCACCATTCCTCTAGCCATGTATTCATCTGAAATATCCTTCTATTTCTACTCTGCCTAGCACGTGGCACTGGTAGCAATCCTGAGATTACTACCTTTGAGGGCCTATTTTTAAATTTACCTCCGAACTCCCTATATTCAGCTTTTAGGACCTCATCCTGTTTTTTACCTATATTGTTGGTACCTATATACACCAAGGAGCCCTAGCAAAACTGAAGTCAATGGGAATCAAGGGGAAAACTCTCCATTGGTTGGAATCATACCTAGCACAAAGGAAGTTGGCTGTGGTTGTTGGAGGTCATTCATCTCAATCACATGACATCACTGCAGGAGTTCCTCAGGGCAGTGTCCTAGGCCCAACCATCTTCAGCTGTTTCATCAATGACCTTCCCTCCATCATAAGGTCAGAAGTGGGGATGTTCGCTGATGATTGCACACTGTTCAGCACCATTCGAGACTCGTCAGATACTGACGCAGTCCGTGTCCATATGCAGCAAGACCTGGACAACATTGAGACTTCGGCTGACAAGTGGCAAGTAACATTCGCACCACACAAGTGCCAGGCAATGACCATCTCCAACAAGCGAGACTCTAACCATCTCCCCTTGAAATTCAATGGCATTACCATCGCTGAATCCCCCACTATCAACATCCTGGGGGTTACCATTGATCAGAAACTGAACTGGACCAGCCATATAAATACTGTGGCTACAAGAGCAGGCCAGAGACTGGGAATTCTGCGGCGAGTGTCTCACCTCCTGACTCCCCAAAGCCTTTCCACCATCTACAAGGCAGAGGTCAGGAGTGTGATGGAATACTCTCCACTTGCCTGGATGAGTGCAGCTCCAACAACACTCAAGAAGCTCGACACCATTCAGGATAAAGCAGCCCGCTTGATTGGCACTCCATCCACCACCTTCAACATTCACTCCCTCCACCACCGGCGCACTGTGGCTGCAGTGTGTACCATCTACAAGATGCACTGCAGCAACTCACCAAAGCTCCTTCAACAGCACCTTCCAAACCCGCGACCTCTACCACTTAGAAGGACAAGGGCAGCAGACGCATGGGAACATCACCACCTACAAGTTCCCCTCCAAGCCACACACCATCCTGACTTGGACCTGTATCGCCGTTCCTTCACTGTCGCTGGGCCAAAATCCTGGAACTCCCTTCCTAACAGCATTGTGGGTGTACCTACACCATATGGACTGCAGCGGTTCAAGAAGGCGGCTCACCACCATCTTCTCAAGGGCAATTAGGGATGGGCGCTAAATACAGGCCTAGCCAGCGACGCCCACATCCCATCAATGAATTAAAAAATAATAATTTTTAAATGACAAGTGGTTGTTCACCCTCCCCCCTCCAGAATGCCCTGCAGCCGCCCCGAGACATCCTTGACCCTTGCACCAGGGAGACAACATACCATCCTGGAGTCTTGTTTGCGGCCGCAGAAATGCCTATCTATTCCCCTTACAATAGAATCCCCTATCACTATAGCTCTCCCACTCTTTTTCCTCCCGTCCTGTGCAGCAGAACCACCCATGGTGCGAGGAAGTTGGCTGCTGCTGTCTTCCCCTGATAAGCCATCTCCCTCAACAATATCCAAAGTGGTATATCTGTTTGAGAGGGGGATGGCCACAGGGGACCCCTGCACTACCTGCCTGCGCCTACTACGCTGCCTGGTGGTCACCCATTCCCTTCCTGCCTGTGCAGCCTTTACCTGCGGTGTGACCAACTCCCTAAACGTGCTATCCACGATGTCCTCAGCATTGTGAATGCTCCAGCATGCATCCATTTGCAGCTCCAGTGCCGCAATGTGGTCTGTCAGTAGCTGCAGCTGGATACACTTCCTGCACACATGTTTGTCAGGGACACAGGAAGTGTCCCTGATTTACCACATAGCGCAGGAAGAGCATGCCACAGGGCCGAACTGTCCTGCCATGACTTACCCTTCAATACCACTAATTGCACTACAATTAAATGATATACTCAAGGGCCCTTGGTTACTAGCACTCCCCGATACACAACAGAGACCTTAGAAACTATAACCACAAAAATTAAGACCGTCTAAATTTTATAAACTATTAATCTTAACTGTCAAACTATAGAGTAGTATAAATACTCACCTGGCCATACTCGCCCAATCAGCTGCTTCCTCTTGCCCACATCACTTTTTCAATCGTGCCACCGCCGGTCTGTGAGATTGGTAAGCCTCTGTAAAAAAAGCCTGCGAAAGTGAGTTTAAGTACTCACTGTACCGCCGCTCTCTGCTCCTCCTGACACTGGCCTCTGGGGGAAAAAAAAGCCAGCGAAAGTGAAAATACCTAGCCTCTGACCTGCTCTTGTTGCCACAGTATTTATGTGGCTGGTCCAGTTAAGTTTCTGGTCAATGGTGACCCCCAGGATGTTGATGGTGGGGGATTCAGTGATGGTAATGCCATTGAATGTCAAGGGGCGGTGTTTAGACTCTCGCTTGTTGGAGCTAGTCATTGCCTGGCACTTCTGTGGCGCGAATGTTACCTGCCATTTATCAGTCCAAGCCTGAACGTCGTCCAGGTCTTGTTGCCTGCAGGCATGGACTGCTTCATTATCTGAGGATATAACAACAGAAAATGCTGGAAAAACTGAGCAGGCCAGGCAACGTCCATGGAGAGAGAAATAGAGTCAACGTTTCAGGTCGATACCCTTCGTCAGGACTGAAAAAACACAGGAAATGAAACAGATTAAAAGGCCAGTTTGGGGCTGGAAAATGGAGATAAAAGAACAAAAGAGAAGTGAAGAGACATTAAGAGGTATTCAAAACGAGACGAGATGGTGATAGGACTAGTAAAGGGACAAAAGACAGCTCTAGATGAGGTGTGAAATGCGCTGGCAGAATGAGAGACAGCTGCCATGTGGGAGAGAAAAAAAGGGGGAAGGGCACAAAGCAAAGGTGTGGATAAAAAAAATATATAAAAATGTAATGGGGCCGAGGTTATGATCTGAAATTGTTGAACTCGATATTGAGTCTGGAAGGCTGTAAAGTGCCTAATCGGAAGATGAGGTGCTGTTCCTCGAGCTTATGCTGGGTTTCCATGGAACAATGCAAGAGCCCGAGGATGGTGAGGTCTGAGTGGGAATGGGGCGGTGAATTAAAATGACAGGTGACCGGAAGCTTGGGGTCACCCTTACGGACTGAATGGAGGTGTTCCGCAAAGTGGTCACCCAATCTGCGTTTGGTCTCCCCACTGAGGAGTTGTGAATGGCACTGAACACTGTGCAGTCATCAGTGAACATCCCCATTTCTGACCTTATTTTGGAGGGAAGGTCATTGATGAAGTAGCTGAAGATGGTTGGGCCTAGGACACTGCCCTGAGGAACTCCTGCAGCGATGACCTTCAATCACCACAACCATAGCAGAATGAATAGCAAGCTGGCTACAAAACAGGAAACAAAGTACAGGAAACTTTGTTATATCCAGCACCGACAGGACCGAGCTGTTACCGATCTATCAAAACTGCCGGACATACAAAGTTAATGTTGAAGCATACGGAGGTTTTCATCTCCGTATCTGACAACAAACACTGTTGCTTAGCAACAGCTTGTAAACAGTCGGCCGTACCTTGGAAGCGTCTCTGTAGCTTAGCAACAGCTTCAGAGAGACTTTCCAGAGCCCGACTGTTGAAAACAAAGCCACGAGAAGAAAAAAAACCTAACAAAACGGCTCCTGATTTCTGCCAGTAGATCGAGGTTTCCGGACATACAACCTCCGGATAAACCAAAGGTTCCTGTAGATAAACTAGATGTAATATCTCCAAGTTTGCAGATGACACAAAGCTGAGTGGGCATGTGTGCTGTGAGGAGGATGCAGAGAATCTCCAGTATGATTTGGACAGGTTGGGTGATTGGGCAGATGCATGGCAAATGTAGTATAATGTGGATAAATGCGAGGTTATCCACTTCAGTGGCAAAAACAGGAAGACAGATTATTATCTGAACGGGAATAGATTGGGAAAAGGGGAAGTGCAACGAGACCTGGGTGTCCTTGTGCACCAGTCGCTGAAGGTAAGCATGCAGGTGCAGCAGGCGGTTAAGAAGGCAAGTGGTATATTGGCCTTCGTAGCGAGAGGATTCGAGTACAGGAGCAAGGATGTCTTGTTGCTGTTGTACAGGAGATTGGGTTGATTAGGCTTATATTCACTAGAGTTTAGAAGAATGAGAGGGGATCTCATTGAAATTTATAAAATTCTAACAGGACTGGACAGACCAGATGCAGGAAGGATGTTCCCGATGGCAGGGGAGTCCAGAACCAGGGGTCACAGTCTAAGGATAAGGAGTAAGCCATTTAGGACAGAGATGAGGAGGACTTTCTTCACCCAGAGAGTGGTGAACCTGTGGAATTCTCTACCACACAAGGCAGTTGAGGCCAATTCATTAAATATATTCAACAAGGTGTTAGATATATTTCTTAAGGCTAAAGGGATCAAGGGACATGGGGAGAAAGCAGGGACAGGGTACTGAATTTGGATCATCAGCCAAGATCTCATTAAATGGCAGAACAGGCTCGAGGGGCCGAATGGCCTACTCCTGCTCCTATCTTCTATGTTTCTATGTCTATAGGGGTTAAGGGTAGCTACTCAGACTGCCAAAAGTGATGTTCCACAGGGATTGGTGCTGGGACCACTGTTGTTCACAATTTACGATTTGGACTCGGAAATCAGAAGTACAATTTCAAAAATTGTGGGCGATACCAAATTGGGGGTTGTAGATAACACAAAGGAAGAATGTGACAAAATACAAGAAGACATGAGTCAATTAGCAGAATGGGCATGTAATTGGCAAATGAATTTCAATATAGATAAGCGTGAGGTGGTGCATTTTGGTAGGAAGAATAAAGAAACCACATACTCCTTGGAAAATAAGAGGCTAAATGGAGTAGAAGAGCAAAGGGATCTAGGGGTACACATTCACAAATCACTAAAAATAGCGACGCACGTTAATAAGGCTATAAAAAAGCACACCAAGCACTGGGGTTCATTTCTAGAGGGATAAAACTGAAAAGCACTGAAATTATGTTAAACTTGTATCAAACCTTGGTTAGACCACACTTGGGAGTACTGTGCACAGTTCTGGTCTCCATATTATAAAAAGGATACAGTGACATAAGTGAAGGTGCAAAAAAGTTTCACAAGGATGATGCCAGAACTGAGAGGATATACTTATCAGGAAAGGCTGAACAGGCTGGGTTCTCTTCTCTTTTATAAAAAAAAAAAAAAAATAGAAGGCTGAGGGGTGACCTGATAGAGGTCTTTAAAATTCTGAAAGGGTTTGATAGGGCAGATGTAGACAAAATGTTTCCACTTGTGGGGGAGTCCAAAATGAGAGGTCATAAATATAAGATAGTCACTAATAAATCCAATAGGGAATTCAGGAGAAACTTCTTTACCCAGAGAGTGGTCAGAATGTGGAATGCGTTACCACACGGAATAGTTGAGGCAAATAGCATAAATATATTTAAGGGGAAGCTAGATAAGTACATGAGGGAGAAAGGAATAGAAAGTTATGCTGATAGGGTTAGATGAAGAAGGTTGGGAGGAGGCTCATGTGCAGCATAAATGACGGCATATACCAGTTGGGTCAAATGGCCTGTTTCTGTGCAGTAGAACTTCCATCTTAAGAAACTTTGTCAAGGGTTTTGTAAATAGTACTACAACATTTTGGATCTGTGAGACCATGGATCTTTCTTTATCAGTAAAACTTGTCATATTATTACCTCATGCAAGTTATTGCTTCAGTAAATTTGCTTTACTTCAACGATGGGTGAGCTGTATAGGCTGCAGCAGGACCCTGGTAGAAAAAAAAACCTGCTCATAAGTCCTGGACTACCCATCAGCGCGGCTATGACAGATCATCTAGTTTGCTGTCTGAAAATCATGCAAGTCACTTCTTTATAAGTGCACAACATGAGACCATGCACGGAGACCTGACTTATACACCAGATTTTACACCACAGTACATTTTGATAGAACTGATTATGAACAGACATTTTTCAGAAAATAAACTGAAAGATACTTATTAACTGACATATTTACTGAATGAACTGGGTTTAGTCAGTGAGGTTTGAACTTATTCTTGTGAAATGCTCCCTTATTCAATGAGAATTTTGCATTAATCTTAAAATAGCTTATTTTTTTCCTTTTGCAAATTGTTTCATTTTTGGAAATAATTTATCATTCTTCAGGATGTGGGTGTCACTAGCGAGGCTGGCATTTGTTGCCGATTCCTAGTTGCCATTGATTACAGGTAGACCATCCTGGAGTATAAGGGCATAGCTATTGAATGACGCAAGATAGCTCAGCCTCTGGCTATGTTGTACAGGAGTACATGCATTCGTGAAAAGTAAGTAGGCTATGTTACTTTGCACGGATGAAGGAAAGGATTGGTAACTGACCCGTTCTAATATAATATCTCGCTACGGCCCCCATCTCTGATGCGGAGACCTGCCTTCTGCTGCAAGGACACCAGTGACTACCTTGCAGCACGGAGCTTGAACACGTGAAGGTACAGTAATGCTCAGCTGTGGCCTGAACGTGGACTGCACCTTCTTGCTGCAGTGCTGAGCTATGGGATGGTGCAGCAGAGTGGCACCGAGGAAACCCTTCCTTGCAAGCATCTTGTGCAGCAGCCATCAAAGGGGAGGCCAAGTGCTCCACCGTTGCGTGTCTGCACTCATACCTACATCCAAGGGCCGCTTTCCCTTCATCCTGGCCTGCCACTTCTTAATCCCATTCCCCTTCAGCCATGGCAGAGGTTGCTGAAGGGATGAGATGCCTATTAATGCCCTCCTTGTGACACTCCCCTTTAATTGTCCCCATCCCTTTAAATTTGACTTGCACGCAGTTTTCATCTCCCACAAGTGACGTCGTCTCTAGGATCAGCGGAATTTCCAACTGAAATTGTGAGTCATTATGCAAATAAGGCTCCACGTGAAAATTATGCACTGTTTGCTCTTGGTTTTCTGGCACGTCTTAAAGCAGTGTCAACTAGAATAGAACTGAAGATGAAAATTGCGTCCCCTTGTGTCCATTTTGTAGATTTGCTGTCATGTGTAGTGCGGACCACTAGGTGATGCTAAACTGAGGTTCTCATTCTGGTTTCTCTGCCCATGCAATGTGACAGACTGCTTAGAGAGGGAGAGTGAGACAGAAGTGCCACTTGTGTGCTGGCATAAGCATTTCACCGAACTAATGCTGTAAGCCCTGTCTATAAATTTAGAATGGCTAGAATTAACAATTGACTTCTTAATAGGCAAAGCTTTGGAATGAATTTAAAGCTAATCTGTATATTCAATCAGATTGATTAGTAAAGAAACATTCCTTGTTCATTGTTCTCCTTGCTGAGCTTTAGCTTTTGTGTGTACATGATTATTATTTAATAAAAATAAATCAACTCCTCTGACTTATGCTCGATAAAGTATGACTGAATTATAATCTGTTGTCTCAGTACCATTGGAACATGGTTTAAGTATGCTTGTTTTCTTTTTGTATTGCAGATATGGTGGAAGCAGCATTTTACCTCTGCACCTATGAGTTCATCCTTAAAGGCATAGTTTCCCCCTGGTGTGACCTTTTGGATAAGGAAGATGTGGAGGTAAAAATAGAAAGTAAAACTCATCAATATTTCTGAGTGAAACTTTCCAGATATGTCCTTCAAAATGAATGTTAGCAAAAAATAACATTATTTAAGCAGCGGACTCCTCATCTATCAGTGAAGCAGGCACCTTGTTGACTCAGGACTACTTAACAGACGAGGTGAAAATGAGCAGTGGTCCTCTGATCCATTCAATGTTATATAGGGACTCGACTCACTGCTGAAGCTGGAAGACTGGGCACCTACACAGAGCCTGAAATTATGGGTCTCTGGAGGAAGAGTTAAAACTTCAAATAACAAGTTGTTTTTTTGTTATTTACTAATTTCCGTATCTGGAAGAAAAGAAAGAAGGAACTTCCATTTATATAGCGCCTTTCACAACCTCAGGACGTCCCAAAGCGCTTTACAGCCAATTAAGTATTTTTGAAGTGTAGTCACTGTTGTATAGTAGGAAATGTGGCAGCCAGTTTGTGCAGAGTAAGGTCCCACAAACAGCAATGTGAAAATGACCAGATAATCTGTGGTGTTGGTTGAGGGATAAATATTGGCCAGGACACCGGGGATAACTCTCTTGCGCGTCTTTGAAATAGAGTCATGGAATCTTTTACATTCTCAATATTGAACACTCCCTGCTGCACTTAGAACCTTTAGAACCTCACCAGTACTGCAGCAAGAATAGCAGTTTACATTTCTGCAGTTTGATTTGCAATTATTCTGGAACAGTACTGTAGACCAAACCTCCAGGCTCATCAGGGATCTTATGCTTATCCTGAAGTCAGTTAAGTAGAGGTCCTCCTTGGTCTCATTTTCTCCATAGCCACATTCTGAAATTGTCACTTCACCTGCTGAACGCTTGTGGATACGACTTTTTAAAATTTCATTCTCTGGGTGTGGGCATTGCTGGTAAGGCCACGTTTATTGCCCAACCCTAGTTGCCCTTGAGAAGGTGGTGGTGAGCTACCTTCTTGAACCGCTGCAGTCCGTGTGGTGAAGGTCACGAGTCACTAATGTGTGTAAACCACAAATGAGTTTCTGGCTGTCTTTTTCCCATCAGTTTTCTTGCTAACTTTTCTTCCCTGCCCTCCTGAAGGCAGTGTCCAGTATTTTTTCCCATATGGCCATTGTTCATTTGTGTGTCTTGACAATGAGGGTCGGGTAGGCAGGAAGAAAACCACAGCCAAACCGTACCTCTCACGGCATCCAAGCACCAGCACCTCCAGCAGGGATCATTGGAACAATCATATCTCCAACAGGAATCATTGGATAGCGATTGTATCTCCAGCAGGGATCATTGGAACAATCATATCTCCAGCAGGAATCATTAAATAACGACTGTATCTCCAGCAGGGATCATTGGATAATGACCGTATCTCCAACAGGGATTATTGGATAATGACCGTATCTCCAGCAGGGATTATTGGATAATGACCGTATCTCCAACAGGGATCATTGGATAATGACCGTATCTCCAACAGGGATTATTGGATAATGACCGTATCTCCAACAGGGATTATTGGATAATGACCTTATCTCCAGCAGGAATCATTGGATAATGACTGTATCTCCAGCAGGGATCATTGGAACGATCGTCTCTCCAGCAGGGATCATTGGATAACGATCGTTTCTCCAGCAGGGATCATTGGATAACGATGCTATCTCCAGCAGGGATCATTGGATAACGATCGTTTCTCCAGCAGGGATCATTGGATAACGATGCTATCTCCAGCAGGGATCATTGGATAACGATCGTTTCTCCAGCAGGGATCATTGGATAACGATCGTTTCTCCAGGGATCATTGGATAACGATCGTTTCTCCAGCAGGGATCATTGGATAACGATGCTATCTCCAGCAGGGATCATTGGATAACGATGCTATCTCCAGCAGGGATCATTGGATAACGATGCTATCTCCAGCAGGGATCATTGGATAACGATAGTATCGCTAGCAGGGATCATTGGATAACGATCATTTCTCCAGCAGGGATCATTGGATAACGATGCTATCTCCAGCAGGGATCATTGGATAACGATGGTATCTCCAGCAGGGATCATTGGATAATGATCGTTTCTCCAGCAGGGCTCCAGTAGTGCCCGCTACTGTTGTACCAGCTGCGATCAGCAAACTCAGATTGAAACAAACCTGACTTACTATCGAATCTGCCACATCTAAGCCCAGTGAATCATCCAAATACAAGGCTGTGATTTTAGCACCAATACAGTTTATCGAACAGAACAGCAACTGCAAGATTACACCGCATTTTACAGTGTGAGTCTGTCAAGTGGTTATTTCACTTCTCACTGTTAAAAAGGAGCGTGTACAGTCCACTACACTTCAAATGATTTATCACACTCCAAATAGGCAATCAGATGATGTGGCACTACAAAGGAGGAAATATTTGTTTAGCTCCAGCACATTTGCGGGCTGTGACTGCAAGGCCCGTTAATTTATATTTAGATTCTTTACTCTAAAAAGGATTAATTAGTGCAGAGCAATGTTTTCATTGTGAAATACAAAAAAAAAAACTGATATTAACTATTCCAATTATCCATTTGTCTCTCAGGTATTGGAATATTTGGGTGATCTTAAGCAATACTGGAAGAGAAGCTATGGATATAAGATTAATAGTCTCTCCAGCTGCAAGTTGTTTCAAGATATATTCCAGTATTTGGACCTGGCCATCGAGGAGAGTGAGAGGTAAAGGTCACATATCTCTGAAACATGTCACAATAATGGATTAACAGTCATTGCATCAGCCTAATCAGAGTTCCATGGTGCTAGTGCACGTTTATCAGTCAATGAACACGGCTCAAAGGCTTGCAGCTTTTTATATTCAGATACACTCATTTTGCGATTTATTTCTATGCAGCGGTTTACTCCTGAAGTCCATCCCACTTAATCCAAGAGTTGACTGGAGCCCTGGAAATAGCTCCAGTTAACCTGAATTAAAATGCAACCGTCTTAACCTTTCCACATCTAGTCCTACTATTATTAGCCTCCTGAGCACATCCTGGCCTTTATCCCCTCTCTTTCAGTTCTGTTTTTTGTATTTCTGCAAACCTCAATTTCTCACTTCATATTTCCTCTTAAAGGTGCATCTGTCTCTTTCCAATTTTTTTGATACTTTTCAGTTTTTCCTGTTTTTTTTCTTTTTTTCCCCTTCTCCTCCCATCATCCTCCTTGCTGGTGCACAACTCCATTGGCACTGGTTGCCCTCCCGTACCTCACCCAAGTGGCCTCTCCTCTTCCTCTCCTTGCAGGGGTGCAATTCCACAGTTGCCCTCTGGTATCTGGTCCAAGTGGCTGTTTAACCCCTCCCTTTCTACTCTCCTTACTGCACTTGCTCTCTGGTACTTTGGCCAAGTGGCCATTCTTTCCCTCCCCTCTTTCTCTTTGCTGGGGTTAGATTCAACAGGAACCAGTTACCTCCAGTATCTCGCCCGATAGACCATTCTTCATCATAGTCAATGACTGTCAGTGGGCTGTTGAACCTCGAGGGAGCATCACAGAAAAGACTAATCCAGAATGGGGCAATGGATAGTGTACCAGGAGCGGAAACACTGGCCAATCCTAACACTCCGTGTTGGAAGGTTTTTCCTGCTCTCTGTCCTGAATCGCTTACAGTTAATCTTGTATGTATGTCCCCTCATTCTCCACCCCTTAAACCACTGGAAACGATCTGTTTATTTCTAATCTGTTCCATTCCTTCAAATTTTAAACTCCTCTATCAAATCACCCCATAATCTCCTCTGTTCAAATGAAAATAGCCCCTTGAGCATATCACATTGTTGGTGGTACCCAATAGGACAGTAACTATGTTTGTCATTTAAACATTCGAGATCTATGCTGCAGTTTTAGCAAATGGAAGGCAATAGATGCCCCAGTTACCGCTGGTCTTCCCTTTAACCCATGTTGCAGTTGGTTACATGAAGTCATTTCATCTTTCCTCGAGGCCATAACTTTTCTTTCTTTCTTAATTTTGTGCTCATCAAGGTAAAGCATGTTAGTCCTGAGGAATGGATCACTTCTTGCCCCCAGTGGCAGCGTCAAGTGCTCTCGAGTCAGGTGCACACTATTAGATGCAAAGTAAAAGCTCTGTCCCAGCAGTGTGCCTCAGTCCCAAACTCACAACAGTGATCCACTACTGCAGCATTGTGAATTTATTTCCATTTCCCATATCTATGGCCTCGCTGATTGCTAATTAATGACAAATTAGGCTTCAGATTCATGCTGTGGCCTCAGGGCCAGCAGGAACTAGATCAAGGCTGCTCACACTCATTCACCTAGAACCAATGTAGCCGACAGGTGGAGGAGTGACCACGAGTCCCCTCATTGTAAATTTTCCAACATCAATCAGGCCATCTGAGTGAAGTTGAGAGATGTCATCGAGACATGAGCAAGATATTCAGGCCCAGAGCACAGAGGAGCACAAGGCTGATTCATTGCTTCGGAGGGCTGAGTTGCAAGGAAAGACTGTAATAATTTGGGCTTTTTGGTCACAAAAGGAGGCCAAATGAGACAGCATGTAATGAAAACACATTGTATAGGGAATGGTATAGAAAAGGTAAATATGGAAGACTACTTCAAACTGAAATGTGACCATGGAACAAGGGAGCGTAAATTCAAATGCATAAAAGGCAAATTTAGAATAAAAATCAGAAAGCTCATCTTCACAAAAAGTGATCGACACAGAATGGACCTCTGGGTAGGATAGTGGAGACAAAAGGCTGAGTGTAATTCGGATCTTTCCGCACGGATGAGCTAGGATGGACTAAAGGCCCTCCTCATCCATAACTTGAGATTAAGGATACATTTACAATGCATGTTTGGTGCTGGTGCAAAGCAATTTCTACTTTAAACCTGTGCAAACTTACAGTGTAAATTAGTGTCTGACCCATGAGACCACCCCTTCCAGTGAGCTTTGGCCTATTCCAGAGCAAAGCGGGGCAAGAGTCCTTGGCGGGGATAGTCTCGTCCCACTTTGGTTCAGCATCACATGGACTGTAAATCCAGTGCAGTCTGAAAATTAGCCTGTAAGGTGTTCAAGGGGTCCATTTAAAAGTTCCAGCCAGGCAAGAGCCAAGCAATGTAAATCGGGTTCTGCTTGGCTGGAACGCAAACTGCAGCCACTGCTGTCAGGCTGGTAACTGTAATGTAAATGCACCCTTAGGAAGGCAGGGGGAAAAATGGAGGCCAAGCAGAGTTGAAGTCTTCTCACACACCTCAGCAGCAGGATGCCTGCTCACCTTTCAGGTATGGGGCAGTAATATCCTACGAGTTTGATCTGTGCACAGGTGACAGAAATAGCCAAACAGGAGACTCAGCCAAGAGGTGAAAAAGCTGGCCTTTCCCAAAGGGCACTTCCAACGAATAGGAAATGAGATATTTTCTGAGAAAGCTATCAAGGTCCTCGGAAGAGGATTTAAAAACAAAACTGAACTTGCACTCCCCTTGAAGGGACATTATTTTTAATTTTATTTGGTCAAATCCAAGACTTTGTTGTTGATGCTGTACAGTATTTCTGTCAGCAGATGGTGATAGGGCACCATGAATAATCACCTGGTCAGCCATTCTATTTTTCATTTTACACTGTGCAGAAGAAGCACCTCTGGTGCCAACGTATTCTAAAGGGAATTGAAAAATCAAACCCTTTTACGAAGCTCTTGTTTGTCTCTGGGAGATAAATTTAGTTCTGTATAAGCATCCCACCTCCCTATCTCTTTCCAGCTCAGGGTTTCCTGTGACATTGAACTCCTAACCTAGAAGATAACTATCCTTAAGACCGCATTCAAGGTCTGGTGAGTGAATTCCCTGCCAAAGCCAATGACTAATCACATTGGTGTACTTGGGCCCTATATTAATCTAGAGAGGTTCCACCAGAAATGGTATCTTATTACAGAAATCTCCAATGCATCTTTGTCCTGCCCAAGCAATTTTTGGATGTAATGTAGGTTCCAGTGTGTAGCCTGTACTCTCTTTCTGTACCATAAAGAAGAATAACAACTTGCATTTATATAGCGACTTTAACGTCCCAAGGCGCTTCACAGGAGCGTTACCAAACAAAATTTGACACTGAGCCGCATAAGGAGTTATCAGGATAAGTGACCAAAAGCTTGGTTAAAGAGGTTGGTTTTAAGGAGCGTCTTAAAGGAGAAGAGCGAGGTAGAGAGGCGGAGAGGTTTAGGGAGGGAATTCCAGAGCTTCGGGCCTAGGCAGCTGAAGGCCTGGCTGCCAGTGGTGCAGCGATGAAAATCGGGGATGAGCAAAGAGGACAGAATTAGAGGAGTGCAGAGATCTCGGAGATTCATAGGGCTGGAGGAGGTTACAGAGATAGGGAGGGTTCCATTGCACTTTCAGTCTTAACTTTTTGCCTTCATGTGTCATTAGGCCTAAGTTCACAGATGTTTTTCAGCTGTTAGCTTTTGCTAGGTTTCTTGCTTGGCACGTATGTAGTTGTCCTGGCAGTATGCTGAACTATCAGCAGATGTGTTAAGACATTTAAATTATTCTGGCAGTGTATGTCCATATTAGGAAAATAATAATGCTGATAATGGATAAGTTAAATTGAACAAGAGTTGCTCAACAGGTTTGGATTCTTGAACCCTAGCATAAACATTACTGGAAGATAAATAGAAAGAACATGTTATCTTGTAACATTCTACCTAGTTTTTTTTCCTTTGAAGTCAGTACTGTGGAACATAGGGTAGTAACATGACTTTTCAGTTTATACAATGCACTCCAAATAAAAGTCTTTCCATGTTTTATTGAAGCTCATTTGTTTGCAGACGTTGCCGATTCAGCAAGCACAATTTGCCATTTATTGTCGAGTAACCAACCCTCCAGGATTGTCCTGGAGTCTCCAGAAATGTTAAGATTAATCTCCAGAACACTGCTGAGGGCAACGCAGGAGAAAAATCACAGGGAATTCAAAAATAAATTGTATTTTCTTTGAACATTTTTCATTTATTAGCTATAAAAATGTTGGAGAGGGGGCGGGGGACAAAAAGTCTGTTTGACTGACTGCCAAGAACCATCCAATCAGGTAACCAAGAGACTGTAGGCTTTTCAATTGGCCTGATGCACCGCGAGGGAGGACCTATCGGGCGACCAGTGGCAGGGCAGGATGGTGGGAGGTCATGTGATGAAACCTCTTGGAATATGGCCAACCAGAGTTGGCAACCTTAGTTTATTGGCTAGTGCAAGCTGCACCATTCAAAGTTCCTGTTCAGTGTTTGATCTGTAGCCTCCAACCACTAGCATATTGTGCAGGACAAGGTTATGTAACAGTTTTAATGGTTAATAAGGCAGCTCATTTCCACATTTGAGATTCCACTTAGAAATTGTGCTGGTCATAGGATAATGTTAAATGCAAGTAGTGCGAGTTGGGAGTAGGGTTGCTGACCCTCCTGGATTGTCCAGGAGTCTCCTGGAATTGAGCCTTGCTCTTCGGGCACTACTGCTAGCAACTTGGCAGAAAAAGGTACTTTGTGGCACCGAGCCTACTCCGCTGGTGTAAAAACATCCGGCACACCCGGCACTCTACGGTTACTATCTAAATGTCAGGTGCCGTTCCTCAGTGCCTTGTGTAGCTGAGCCCCACATTCTCCCCCTGCTGTAAGATGGTCCTCCACTCCCCTCCTGCCATGCTAATTAATAAGTAGGAGAGGCTTGTTCACAACGGAGGTTGCAGCAAATGCGAGGGGGAGCTCCACGTGCACTGTGATCTGGATTGGAGGAAGGGTGGAAAATACTGGGGAACTAATACGAGTTTAACTGGAAGGTAGACCTGAGGTGATAATCTTCAACATCTTTCTACAGATTTAGCACTCAGCCAAACAGGCTGGAAAGCCCAAGGCACAAAGTGCCTATCGGAAAGGTTAATTCAGGATATTTGAGACTTGACTTAGAAAGTGGTCAAGATGATGGGCTAGCTGATGTGGCTGGAAGAAGCTGAATGTTCCCATTAATATTCCTCCATTATCCTTTAGCTGGCTTTGCCCCTCTGCGCTCCTCTAATTCTGGCCTCTTGAGCATCCCCAAGTTGAATAACTCCACTATTAGCGGCCATGCCTTCAGCTCTGGAATTCCTTCCCTAAACCTCTAAGCCTCGCTACATATCTCTTTCCTCCTTTATGACACTCCTTAAAACCTATCTCTTTGACCAAGCTTTTGGTCACTTGTCCTAATATCTCCTTATGTGGCTCGGTGTCAAATTTTGTTTGATAAAACTCCTGTGGAGCGCCTTGTGATGTTTTACTATGTTAACAGTGCGCTATAAACTCAAGTTGTTTTTGTGCGCTCAGTTGGATGTTTAGATTTACAGCAAGATAAAGGTTCGAGGGCTTCTGAAATAAAACAAACAGAAACAGACACAAGCAAACAAATCGCTTGTTAATGGCCGATGCTTCACTCCCATTTTTCAGTCATTGAAGTCTTTTCATAAGTTAACTCGGCAGGCCACCTATTCAGTTATTATTTAACACCAGCAGATCTCTTGTTACGTTCCTCATGCCTACTTTATGCATGCTGAAAAGTGGAAGCAGCATGCTATAGATAGAGCTAAGCGATCCCACAATCAACGGATCAGATCAAAGCTCTGCAGTCCTGCCACATCCAGTCATGAACGGTGGTGAACCATTAAAAAACTAACGGGAGGAGGAGGCTCCATGAATATCCCCATCCTCATTGATGGTGAAGCCCAGCGTGTGTGTGCAAAAGACAAAGCTGAAGCATTTGCAACCATCTTCAGCCAGAAGTGCCGAGTGGATGATCCATATCGGCCTCCTCCTGAGGTCCCCACCACCACAGAAGCCAGTCTTCAGCCAATTCGATTCACTCCACGTGATATCAAGAAACGGCTGAGTGTACTGGATACAGCAAAGACTATGGGCTCCGACAACATCCCAGCTATCGTGTTGAAGACTTGTGCTCCAGAACTAGCCGCGCCTCTAGCCAAGCTGTTCCAGTACAGCTATAACAATGGCATTATTCCGACAAAGTGGAAAACTGCCCAGGTTTGTCCTGTCCACAAAAAGCAAGACAAATCCAATTACCGCCCCATCAATCTACTCTCAATCATCAGTAAAGTAATGGAAGGTGTCATCGACAGTGCTATCAAGCAGCACTTACTCACCAATAATCTGCTCACTGATGCCCAGTTTGGGTTCTGCCAGGACCACTCGACTCCAGACCTCATTACAGCCTTGGTCCAAACATGGACAAAAAAGCTTAATTCCAGAGGCAAGGTGAGAGTGACTGCCTTTGACATCAAGGTAGCATTTAACCGAGTGTGACATCGAGGAGCCCAAGTAAAACTGAAGTCAGTGGAAATTGGGGGGGAAAGCTCTCCACTGGCTGGAGTCATACCTAGCAAAAAGGAAGATGGCTGTGGTGGTTGGAGGTCAATCAATCACAGCCCCAGGACATCGCTGCAGGAGTTTCTCAGGGCAGTGTCCTAGGCCCAACCATCTTCAGCTGCTTCATCAATGACCTTCCCTCCATCATAAGATCAGAACTAGGGATGTTCGCTGATGACTGCATAGTGTTCAGTGCCATTCACAGCTCCTCAGACAATGAAGCAGTCCATGTCCGCATGCAGTAAGACCTGGACGACGTTCAGGCTTGTGCTGATAAGTGGCAGGTAACATTCGCGCCACACAAGTGGTAGGCAATGATTACCTCCAACAAGCGAGCATCTAACCACCGGCCCTTGACATTTAGCAGCATTACCATCGCTGAATCCCCCACCATCAATATCCTGGGGGTCACGATTGACCAGAAACTTAACTGGACCAACCATTAAATACTGTGGCAACAAGAGCAGGTCAGAGGCTGGGTATTCTGCGGCGAGTGTCTCGCCTCCTGACTCCCCAAAACCTTTCCACCATCTACAAGGCATAAGTCAGGAGTGTGATGGAATACTCTCCACTTGCCTAGATGAGTGCCGCTCCAACAACACTCAAGAAGCTCGACACCATCCAAGACAAAGCAGTTCACTTGATTGGCACCCCATCCACCACCTTAAACATTCACTTCCTCCACCACCGGTGTACCGTGGCTGCAGTGTGTACCATCTACAAGATGCACTGCAGCAAGTCGCCAAGGCTTCTTCGGCAGCACCTCCTAAACTCGTGACCTCCACCACCTAGAAGAACAAGGGCAGCAGGCGCATGGGAACACCACCACCTCGAGTTCCCCTCCAAGTCACACACCATCCTGACTTAGAAATATATCGCCGATCCTTCATCGTTGCTGGGTCAAAATTCTGGAACTCCCTCCCTAAAAGCACTGTGGGAGTACCTTTACCACACGGACTGCAGCGGTTCAAGAAGGCGGCTCACCACCACCTTCTCGAGGGCAATTAGGGATGGGCAATGAATGCTGGCCTTGCCAACGACGCCCACATCCCATGAACGAATAAAATAAAAACTCATGGTGAGTTGGAGGTTATTTTGTTCCAAGGGGAAGTGTTCTGGGGCATGGAAGTGTGACAACAATGCAGTAAAGAGATTTAGAAAGAGTTTTGTGAGAGATCTTCCCAGAGTCAGTGTTTTAAGCGTTGCTTGTTTCCTGGACAATAAATAGATAGTTTGTTTCCTTAATGGTTGCAGGTAGATGTTTAAGTATGTGTTCCCTCACACACCGTGCTTACATAGATAAATCTATGCATGTAATGGGGGAGGGGGAGATGTCACCCTTTATTTTGAATCTTGCTTTTACAGAAAAAGCCAAGAAATATATAAACATTAAGCTTTTTGCAAACTTTTTAAATCAAATATAGTAATTTGTGCATTTAAGTAGAACTTTGTGGCAAAACGTTAGTCAATTTTAAGGGCCTGGCATAAACGGAACGGTAGTGGTCTGAAAATAGCGCGGGTCACTAAATGCCCTGTTTCCGCTGGTGCTCCGGCCATCGCCATCTTGGGTAGGGTCTTGAGATTGGCGACCAGGGAGGTTCAGGCAGGGGGTCACTCGTAATATGCAAATCGGGGTTCTGGGTTGTACATAGCAACCCGATTGCAATTTTGAGGTATAAGTGGGCAAAGCAGGCGCCTTGTGCACCCTGTTCATTTACACAAGTCATTGTGCGGCTTAACCAGCGGTCCTTAAATGGACCACTGGAACCGCTCCGAAAATATCCAAAGCTGCTTCTTAACTTTGCTTTTTCCTGGTCCCACACAAATCTCTAGCCCACTGCTGCCATCAGCGTGCCCAGCCGGCTGATTTCCCACCCTCAGAGCTATCGCGGGGTTTCCGTTTGCTGCCTGCATCTCAGTGGCTGCATGTAAATGAGGCCTGAGCCTCAAAATGGCCAGGGCCTCATGACAGTCACAACAGACAGGCAGTAGGCACAATCGACCCGTCACCCATCGCGTTCGCTTCAAGTTAAACTCCCCTCTTGTAAATTCAGGTCTTTATTCAGAACTTCCCTCCAAATTTTAATGGTGCACGCTGCCAAGAATTTGCTCCTGTTGATAAGAGCAATCATTTTATGAGTATAAACATATAGAGGAAATTCTGTATTTACAGTATAGTACAAAGTATAAAGTCGCCCTTTGAAAATGAGCATAGTATAAAGTTTAATTTGTCACACACTTAACCTGGAGCAAACAAACCCTTCGAATATCATAATCTACATTATTTTGTTCTGGCAAATAACCTCAGAAAAAATGAGGAGGGGGTAAGGCACGTTTTATGAGTGGCCTTTCATTGCAGCCAGTCATAAATCTTCTAGAGGCTAGAGAAACAGTGCATGCTGGGCAGCTTGAGCCTCTTCAGCCAATGGGGACGAGTCTGGGAACTCGCATGAACTTGAGGCGCAGGCTTCTCACCGAGGTACAGGCCAGGAACCGAAAACATTGGCCCTGAAATTAGGATCGGGAGCTTGCCGCGCGTGTAAGCCCCTGGGCCTAGAAATTCAGTATAGCCACGTTCAGGGCGCTAAAGTCGGGCGGCCGCTAAAGTTTGCGCCCGGCGCAAGTTCGCACCACCTTCGCCGATATTCAGTCGCATCGCCCCAAGAGGTTGCTGCTGCGCTAAAACAGGCGATGCACGACTATCATTAGGCGCTAAGCCGGCGGTCCGGGGCGATACCCCCGAGGGCGGGCGCAGCGCAGGTGCGGCGAGTTGCTGATTGACGGCAGACACTCTGGCGCCGGTCAGCTCTTAAAGGGGGAGGGTGGATTTGTTTGCCTGCCACGCCCTGCACACTGCAGCCCTCAAGCTAGGCCTGACCACTTCTGCTTCATCTGTGCAACGCCCAGGGCAATGGAGAAGGCCAGCGTTTGCACCCATTGCAGCCCCCATTATATGTTTGCAAACAATGATATGGCACTGAAGGCAAAGACAAGTGGAAAGCTGTGGCCTGAAGCCACAAGTACCTGTCCGAGTGTTGAGCCAAAGCAGAAAGCTGTCTACCTTTGTCTCTCTGCAAAGATCCGTCTCTCAAAAAGGAGTGCTGCGAAATGGCAGCCTTTTCTCCTGCAGGAGGTGTGCCCTTTAATTTGCGCCCCCCGCGCCCCGCATCGACTGAGAACCGTTCCCCTCTACCAGTCGCTAGGGGCGCCAGGCGCACAATAGGGCGTCGCCACTGAATTTCCGGTTTGGGGCGCACAAAGGGCGTTGCACGAGGAAATGACGTCCGGATCTGCGCGCGCAGCTGAGCGTGCGCAAAGACTTTGCGCCGCCGCTAAATCTTGAGTGAAGTTGGGGAGAGGCGCAGATCGCGCTGCGCCCGACCGCTAGCCGCCTAGCGCCCAACACCTCCTCCTCCTAAGGCGCTACCGGCTGGTGCAAGCAACTGAATTTCTAGGCCCTGATGTTCACTTACCCGGCGCGCTGACATTTTAATTCTGGCCCGCATTGTATTTCCTCTCACTGGCCCGCTTGAGGTCCTGCTGCGCTGTGCGTGCGTGATCCAGCGGCGTACTTAGTGCGATGAGCTGGCTGGGATCCCGTGAGCACAGGGCAACCAATGGGAGGTTGCAAAAGTTCATTCATGAGTTTGACAGTAAGAGCTGTCAAACTCATGAAAACTCCTGGCCCCAAAACACTACTTAAACCTGAAAGAAAATTTAAAAAAAACATTGCACTACTTAAATGAACCATAAAGAACTCTGAAAAACTATTTTAAACAATAATTTTAAAATTTGAAAAAAAAATTTATATAAAAAATCAGGGCTAAAACTAAACTTGCCTTACTGTAAATTCTTTAAAAATAACAAACCTGTGGAAAAAAAATGTCTCAATTGTATTAATAGACCACTTACCTGAAAAACTAAGTACTTACGTGTGGTTTTTCAATGCGTAAATACCGGAGGCCTTTACACACGCGCAACTCTCTAAAAATGGAGGAAATCCAAGTCGCACGCGCTGCCCGATACCGTGCACGCGTTCAGCCTCTTAACCCCTTGGGTCAGAGGACAGGAAATGCCGGTTTTCAGCGCATGCGCTGTGCATGCTGAAAACCGGCAATTCCTCTAGGCACACGCGTGAGTACCCCATCCTTACTCACGCGTTGGGCCCGGAATTACTGGGCCATTGTTGCAGAATTTCAAGCACAAAAGTGGCATTGATTAAGTATGTTTCATTATTTTCTTGTAAATTTTGTACTTTTTATGTCTTTATTATATGACAAACTTTGTCTCCAATAATAAGTTCTCAGCTCGGTGGAGAAACAACGTTAACGGCTGCAAGGATTTTCCAAATTTTCCTTTTAGCAATTTGATTGGTTCACATTCTCCTGCTGATTGCCCATTTTATGAACTTGCTCTGGTTTACTACTTGCTGACTGATATAATCCCTGCTTTTGACATTGTGATTTGTTACTATTTAATGAATATGAAATTTAAGCCAATTCTGTGGCCCCAACAGGTGATGGGTGAAAACATATGCCAGACGCACCAACTTTATATATTTTTATTTATTTGCAAATCTCCCATGGTATTGCTAAGGATAAATCAGTTGATATATTTTATAATGAAATGCACATCAAACCTTGTAAAGCGAAATGTATTATTGTGCTTCATAAAGAGAAAGTCTTGTATTTATAGAGCGCCTTTCACAACTTGTAAAGTGATTTACAGCCAATGAAATATTTTTTTTGATGTAGTCACTGTTGTAATGTGGGAAACGCTGCAGCCAATTTGCACACAGCAAGCTCCCACAAACAATAATGTGATAACGACCAGATAATCTGTTTTAGTGATGTTGGTTGAGGGATAAATATTCACCAGGACATTGGGGATAGCTCCCTTGCTCTTCTTCAAAATAGTGCTATGGAATCATTTACGTCCAGTTGAAAGGCCTTGGTCTAACGTCTCATCCAAAAGACGGCACCTCCAACAGTGCAGCACTCCCTCAGTAATGCATTGGAGTGTCAGCCTGGATTTTGTACTCAAGTCTCTGCAGTGAAACTTGAACCCACTACCTTCTGACTCAGAAACGAGAGTGCTACCCACTGAAACACAGCTGATGGATGGCATTGTGTTTAAGGTGGCTTGTCCCTTTAAGGCCATAAAGCCTAATTACCACAAATAAACACAGCCTGAAGTCACTGAGTGAGGGTTAGTTTTGTGCGGCTTTGCTCCCAACACTGCACCCCTGTAGTGATGAGTTCTGATTTGGAAAATTGAGGTTACAATATTTAGCCATATCTCCACTGATGTGTTTTTGGCTAACGTGCAGCCATGCAAAACTACTCCCACTTGTTGGTTGTTGAAGGAACGTTGCAGACTGGACTGTGCTTGTCTAACACTAGCAGATCTCCCATGTCATTGTTCACAGTAAGTCAGATGATGTGCATTCTATTGTGTAAGGCATATTATTCTGCTCTTCAGGTGGAGTTGTACTCCCTTAAGGCCATAGAGCCCAGTTGCTGTTGAATAAACACTGCGTGTGGGCAGAGGTCAGTTGCTGTTGGGTCACAGTACTACAATTCTTTTCTTTTAAAAAAGTTTACAGACATTCTTGCTCTGTTAGCAAACCTTTGTTTGTTTCTAAATGTGATTTGTTAAGTTCACTTAAGAGGTAGCGGTGATTCTGGCTCCTGTGTCAAATGCATGCCTTTGTTGATATTTTTGTTTAAGCGTGGCAGAGAAATTTGAATGCGACACTTGAAGTGTAGCAAAGAAATGTGACACAGGAAATGCACACTCTATATATGATTTTTATTATAGGGATAGATATAGTTATACTGTGTAGGAGCACCTTGCTCACTCAGCTTTGCTTTTACTGCTTGAAACATTTTGTTTTCATAATACTGTACTTGCGACCTTTCTCCCTTGTTTTCATTGCTGGCGCATTTTCAGATTATTTTCGTGCAGTACATTCTGACTGGGTCCAAGTTTGTTTTTACTATGTTAATTTCATTAAATTATATTCTAGGGGTTAAAGTAATAAGTGTCGTCCACGTCAATAGCACAATTTGTCCAGAAAGGCTAACCTCGGTTAAGCATTTGCGCAGTTACTCTGTAGCGTTTGAGGGAGTGTTTCGGAGCCTGCTTGGGGTAAGGAGAGGAGATGTGAGGCTGTACTCAAACTATAGCTGCAGTGGGAAGCAAGTCAGAGCCTGGTCTGACCCCCCGGACACAAGCAGAGTGAGACTTCCCCTTGAAACCCCCTTGCCCCGATGTTACACTTGAGCGCAAGTTCAGTCTTAAGCATACTAAGAAGTCACTGTAGCGCTAGCATGATGCATTGATTTAATGCCGTCAGATGACAGTAACTGTAGTTGAATTTAACAAATTTGAACTTTCTAAACATTTCTTAGTTAACGTCTGTAACAGCATGCAACAAATATCCGTCACTTTGACACTGAATGAACCACGAAAGTTTACACTGCTGATTGCACAGACCTACTACTGTATTAGTCTTTGTGTTAGTGGGTAGCCATTTTAATGCAGCTCTGAACCATTAATGGCTGTAACACTGTACACCAGATGAAAAAATCCACAGTGGATTTACAAAATTGCTTAAGTATTTCTTACTAGCCTCTTATTTTGGCATGTGGACAATCTGTTTAGCAATCCAAGACTTTCCAAGGTTTGTCTGAAGTCTGTACTTCAGTGGCAACTGGTGATCTTTTTGGCAGGTGTAATACACACTAAACAAGCCTAATCAAGCCAGCTTGTCACCATGGCAGTACCTGGAGATACCTTGCTCTGGGGCTACCAATTACTGTGTCTGTATAACACCAGAGACCGTGTAGAATGCTCGTCACACATTTTCCTCTCTACTCTGGAAGGTAGTAAGATGTTACACAAAAGCACAGATACTAAAAGTACAATATGATTTATCCACTATATAAACTGTTTCAATGTAAGAAAAGAGACAGTCAAAAGTCCTTGTAGTTCTTTTCAATAGCTACTAGATTTTTGATGCGATGTCACGTGGAACTGACCTCCTACAGAGTCACTGTTCGCCCCTTCATACGATCAAAGTAGAGAACTAAAAGCCACAGGACAGACCTTAATCATATTGGGTGCCTCCTTTGATGAAAGGACAGGCCCCCTCAATGTCCATTTGTTGTTGACACCTGCTAGCCATTGAAATAGCATCTTGTCCCATTCCTTGACACCTGTCAATGCTTTTAAGCAATGCATAACATTTAGTCCTCTTAGAACAGAGGTGTCTTGATGGTTCAGCCATTTAAGAGGTAATAAATGAATGTGTATGGTCCTTGGCACTTTCCAGCAATTGAAAACATACCTGAGAATGATGAGCAGGAGCTGGAGTTTACAAATCAAATACCCTTTGGTGCTCAGAGGACTGACAGCGCTTGACAGCCCTGATCAGTGCATAGAACTATGCTTCTACACCCTCTGCACATCAAATAACCTGTGCGCATCTTGCAGACAGCCAGGTCCCGGTCTCCATTTTGAAATTTAGTCCAGGAACATCAGCTTCTATCTAAGCTAAAGTTATTTAAAAATTGTGTAGCATAACATACATAAATTTGTCCCTATTTAATGCAGGGCGAAAGCTCGGCTTTCATCATACTGGCGTTAGAGGTGCGGAAACCAGTGAGTGCTGTGTGTGCATCACAGAGTTTGCAGACACATATAGATCTTTGAAGGTGGGCGTGCAACTCAAACAGGCAAATGGAATCTGGATTTTGTACAATGATCATTCAATATAAAAGCACAGAAGTGATGATGAATTTGTATAAGACACTGGCAAGGCCATAGTTGGAGTATTGCAAACAGTTTATTGTTTGCAGCACTGGAAGCCCCATTAATGGAAGGATATTCGAGCTATGGAAAGGGTACAGCAAAGATTCACTAGAATTATGTCAGGAATGAGAAATTATGGCTTTTTCACTGAACAGGGAAAGCTAAGGGAGAAGCAAATAAAGATTTACAGAATTACAAATAGTTTGGAGAAGACAAATATTGTTTCTGTGGGTTGATGAAACAGTAACAAGGGGGCACAGATTGAGGATTATCACTAGAAGAATAAAGGGGGAAGTTGGAAGAAACCATTTCAAGGTTATTAGAACAGGGAATGCTTTACCACAAGTGACTATTGAGGCAGAGACTGTACAACATAAAGGAATGAGATAAATAGTTGAAAAACAAGAAATTAAAGGGTACAGAGAAAGGACAGGGAAACAGGATTAAAGTAGATAGCTATAGTGAATGAGTTAGCATGAGCACAGGTGCGGTGATCCAAATGGCGGCCTCCTGTGCTGTGCTGTACATCTATGATGTCTGTTCGATGAGCCATACAGGTACAATAAAAATTGTGCAGTTGGATTCATAACTGGATTGCAGCAGTACTTATTTTAAAGATAAGATTAATCACTTCAGAAATGTGTAGATTTCATCAACTTGTAACCATCACGAAGCTAAAAGTGCAATCATATATCCCTGATGTTTCTAACCCCAATAGGCTCAATAGCCTGAGATCATGAGTCTCTTGCTGATGTTGTACAACAGTTCTTAAATCTTCCACAGAAAACAGAACAGCATCTTCATGGTATGTTCAAAGAAAGAAAGATTTGCATTTTTATAGCGCCTTTCATGACCGCCAGATTTCCCAAAGTGCTTTGAAGTGTAGTCACTGTTGTAATGTAGGAAACGCCCAGGACACACAAATTTATCCTACTTTCGGAAGATTGAATTGTATATCATCGCTACATCCATAAAGACAATAGGAATTACTTCTTGAGAATGCAAATAGGGCATTCTGTAACACTTGTTGTACATGGTGTATCTCGTTGTTTTATTCATCTGAAGCAGTATGGGGGAATGAAGTGATGGAGTCACCAACCAGGGTTTCAGTCTAGACCAGACTTAATGGCCGCGATTTTGCCGGCGCTCAACCGACGAGATGGGTAGCGGGTCAGCTGTGAAATTTAAAATGATTGATAGCGGCCCTATTAAGGGAAAGTCATTTTCAGGAGCGGGATGGTGCCAGCAGCGGGATCACGACCCACCATGGCCACTGCCCAGGTAGGAAAATTCCAGCCATTATTTTTGTTGAACAGGAATATTACAAATACACAAAATCATCATCTTTAGGGAGGTTTTGGAATCCTGACTAGAAGGGTGTTTTACCAGGCAACGCCTTTTCAGCAGAATGCTTTCTCATGGGTGGTAATTGGTTTCTGTGGTTCAAGAGACTGACTAACCTTCCGCCTTGAATTGGTGTTCCATTTGCCACTGAAGCATTATAATGGGACGGTGGTTATTTTGGGGAATTGGGATACATCGAGGCTTTATTTTCTGAATGTAATACACATTATCTTGAACAGTAAATTAAAACTAAGCTGGAAGGGGCAGTTGGCAAAAGAGTGTTTTTGTGATATTCAAGTATAAGTGAGAGATTTTGATGTATTTGAACTATTTTGTAATCAATATCCACGTTAAACTTTTACCGAGGTAATGTTGCACAACCATTTCAATCCCTGCATAAATATATTTTTGAGAAGTGTAAACCGATTGCTTTTTGTGTAACTGTTGTTCATGTAGATTGATAACTTGTGCATTACATTGTGTGATTTTTCTTGCAGTGCTAGTGACCTGATTATATATACTATATATATAATAATTACATGCAGAAAAAATATCTCTCTGCTGTGGCTTTGCTCATGGCAATTTGGGCAGTGTGCTCTTTTATTACAAGTTCACGATTCACAATTCTGCTGATCATTGAAGATCACCAAGTCTAATGTTAAGTAAACATGGAGGTGAGGTCAGCAGGATATCAATTGCAAATTGCAAGATATGCATTAATGTTCCTGTATTTTAAATTGTTTTGCACCTGTGATGTCTGTGCACACTGATGAACCATTTTTAATATATTACCAAAAGATTGATACATTTATACATTCAAATTTATTTTAATTGAGACTTACTGGTCAAGTAGTTGGCAACTGCAGTGTGATAATAGGGTATGACATTATATGTGCAGCCCTACATGTTGTTGGAGTTGTTGTATATGTCATATGTTGGAGATTGGAACTTCGGTATCTGAGGTTCTTGGAAAATACTCAGTTATGTTTCCTCTGTTTTATGTGATGGAATTGCTGGCTGGAGGTCAGACTGCACAATGGACACTTATGCCTCACTGCATTCCTGACACTTCCAGCAAGTCGGCACATAACACAAGGCAACAAACACTCACAGGAGGAGGGCTGGGTGACCTCAAACTGTTGAGTACATTTGAAGAGGCTGCACTGACCATCATTTTGCCATAAAATCTTTGTATGACAAATGGGCATCCCAATAGAAAGAGGGCCACTGAAACTGAGAGAACATCATTGTCACGTTTAGTTACAGTGAACGGCCATCTTAACTTGAAATCACTACTTTTGCAATATTGTCTCAAGAAACCTCGAGTACAAAGAATGTGCTGTCTCATCCATTTCTTCAGAGGTAAGTTGAATGAGTGTAAGTCACAGCTAATAAGTTGGGCTCTGTGGCTGAAGCTTGTGCGATTTAAAAAAAAAATGTAACCAAGAGACCGAATGGTTGGTTTTCCATTTAGAGCAGGGAGGGGGCGGGAACACTGTAGAACAGAAGTAACACCAGCCCACGTTGTGCACGTTCGCCTCCCACAAATCGTCTGGCCTTGCATATCCAGAGCGCTTTTGCGGTCTGTGACCTGGCAATGATGGGAAACTCGCTGCCTCAGGGCAGGATATCTGGTGCCATTGATCAGAAACTGAACTGGACCAGCCATATAAATACTGTGGCTACAAGAGCAGGCCAGAGGCTGGGAATTCTGCGGCGAGTGTCTCACCTCCTGACTCCCCAAAGCCCTTTCCACCATCTACAAGGCACAAGTCAGGAGTGTGATGGAATACTCTCCACTTGCCTGGATGAGTGCAGCTCCAACAACACTCAAGAAGCTCGACACCATTCAGGATAAAGCAGCCCGCTTGATTGGCACTCCATCCACCACCTTCAACATTCACTCCCTCCACCACCGGCGCACTGTGGCTGCAGTGTGTACCATCTACAAGATGCACTGCAGCAACTCGCCAAAGCTCCTTCAACAGCACCTTCCAAACCCGCGACCTCTACCACTTAGAAGGACAAGGGCAGCAGACGCATGGGAACATCACAAGTTCCCCTCCAAGCCACACACCATCCTGACTTGGACCTGTATCGCCGTTCCTTCACTGTCGCTGGGCCAAAATCCTGGAACTCCCTTCCTAACAGCATTGTGGGTGTACCTGCACCATATGGACTGCAGCGGTTCAAGAAGGCGGCTCACCACCATCTTCTCAAGGGCAATTAGGGATGGGCACTAAATGCAGGCCTAGCCAGTGACGCCCACATCCCATCAATGAATTAAAAAAAACTCCAGCAGCAGCCCTTTAAATGGACGTGCATTTTGGTGGACTGAAAGCTTACTGGTGTGGGAATGTCGGGGAAGAGATGTTTGACATTCTAGGGCAGCAGGAGCATGGGTGTAATAGGCACGGATGAAGTCACTAAAGCCCATCCAGCCTCCCCTCAAATGGTGAAAGATCTGCCAGAAAACAAACCGGCTGAGGCAGCCAGCACGGCATTGGATATGATAGCATCAGTTGCAGAGCCATCTCATGTCTCAGTACAAGGAGGTTAAATGGCTATTTCAATTCCAAGAGGCTCCCGCAGCCAAACACCTCACTTACTCTTGCCACTGGATAAGCACCGAAAAGATTAGGATAGGAGTATACGAACAGGAGTAGGCCATTGAGCCTGTTTCGCCATTCAGTTAGATCATGATTGATCCGTATCTCAGCTCCATTTACACGCCTTGGTTGCCTACCCCTTAATACCCTTACCTAACATGTAGATAGATATAACATATACTAACACCGAGGGTGAAAGTACTAGGAGAGCAATTAATTAGGTTTACTTTGTTACCACTTTTTTCAGAGTTTCTTTCTATTAACACATAATAAGGTGCCAACAAATGTTCCCTTCATCTCGTATCACTTTAAAATATGATGAAACACTGCTATTGGGCCATTTTCCACATAACTTCACATTCGTGTCCTACACTGCTGGGTACACTGGGCTGTGTACTTTGCAGTTCAATATCCTGCACTTGCTTAGTTGCAGTGAAAGCTGTTCTCTTTCATGATCTTCCTGTTCTACTGAACTCTTAGAAATACTTTATTTTTAGGGGTGAGAGGATTCAAAAAAGAGTAAATTCAAAAGCAGTAAGAGAAATGTCAAGGTTATAGAGCAGAGTAGTGATCTGGGTAAAGATAAGCAGAGTGGGTCATTAAGGGACAGAGAGATTAATAAAGGTAATAGGGCACCAGTGACTAAAGTGACATCAGGGAAAAATAGAAAAAAGCTAAAGGTGCTATATCTAAATGCATGAAGCAATGGCAACAAAATAGATGAATTAATAGCACAGATAGAAATACATGGGTTTGATTTAATAGCTATTACAGAGACGTGGTTGCAGAGTGATCAAGGTTGGGAAGTAAATATTTCAGGATATTTGACTTTTAGAAGAGACAGGCAGAATGAAAAAGGATGGGGGGTGGCGGTGGGGGGTAGCCCTGATAATAAAGGAGGGGATAAAGGCAGTAGAGAGAAAGAATCTTGGCTCAGAAAAACAAAATGTAGAATCAGTTTGGGTGGAGCTTGGAAATAACAAGGAGCAGAATACACTCATGGGAGTAGTTTATAGGCCCCCTAACAGTAGTTGTAGTGTCGGGCAGAGTATAAATCAGGAAATTAGAGATGCATGTAACAGGGGCAATACAGTAATCATGAGGGACATTAACTTTCATATAGATTGTGCAAACCAAATTTGCAGTAATAGTGCGGAGGACGAATTCATGGAATGCATTCAAGACAGTTTTCTCGATCAGAACGTTGAGGAACCTACTAGGGAATTGGCTGTTTTAGATCTAGTATTGTGCAATGAGAAAGCGTTAATTAATAACCTTGTAGTAAAGGAGCCTCTGGGGAGCAGTGATCATAATATGATAGAATTTTATGTTGCGTTTGAAAGTGATTTCGTCAACTCCGAAACTAGGGTCCTAAACCTGAACAAAGCAAACTACGTAGGTATGAGAGGCGAGTTGGCTAATGTAGGTTGGGAAACTGGATTAAAAGTTATGACAGTAGAAAAGCAATGGCAAACATTTAAAGAAATAATTCATAGTTCGCAACAAATACACACTCCCTTAAGGAATAAAAGCACCACGTGAAAAAATGGTCCTCCTGTGGCTAACGAGATATTAAAGGTAGTATTAGATTAAAGGAAGAAGCCTATAATGTTGCCAAAAAGAGTAGTAAGCCTGAGGATTGGGAGGATTTTAGAATTCAGCAAAGGAGGACCAGGAAATTGATAAAGAAAAGGAAAATAGAATATGAGAGTAAACTAGCAACATACATAAAAGCAGACTGTAAAAGCTTCTATAGGTATGTAAAAAGGAAAAGATTAACTGAAGTAAACGCGGGTCCCTTACAGGCTGAGACAGGAGAAATTATAATGGGGAATAAAGAAATGGCAGAGAAATTAAACAAATACTTTTTATGTCAGTTTTCACGGAAGGAGACGCAAAAAAATTCCGGAAATAGTGGAGAACCAAGGGTCTAGCGAGAATGAGGAACTGAAAGATATTAGTATTAGTAAGGAAACAGTACTGGAGAAATTAATGGGACTGAAAGCCGATAAATCCCCTGGACCTGATGGCCTACATCCTAGGGCTTTTAAAGAGGTGGCTATAGAGATAGTGGATGCATTGGTTGTCATCTTCCAAAATTCCATGGATTCTAGAACGGTTCCCGCAGATTGGAAGGTACCAAATGTAACCCCATTATTTGAGAAAGGAGGGAGAGAGAAAACATGGAACTATAGACCCATTAGCCTGACATCAGTAGTAGTGAAAATGCTAGCATCGATTATCAAGGACGTGCTAACAGGGCGTTTAGTAAGTAATAATAGGATTGGGCAGGGTCAACACAAATTTATGAAAGGGAAATCGTGTTTGACAAATCTGTTAGAGTTTTTTGAGGTTGTAACTAGCAGGATGGATAAAGGGGAACCAATAGATGTGGTTTATTTGGATTTTCAGAAGGTATTCGATAAGGTGCCACACAAGAGGTTATTAAACTAAATTAGGGCTCATGGGATTGGGGGTAATATACTAGCATGGATTGAGGATTGGTTAATGGACAGAAAACGGAGAGTAGGAATAAACGGGATGCAAAGAGGCTGCAGGGGGATATAGACAGGTTAAGGTGGTTAAAAAGGCAAGAACATGGCAAATGGAATATAATGTGGAGAAATGTGAAGTTACCCACTTTGGTAGGAAATGTAGAAAAGCAGAGTATTTTTTAAATGGTGAGAGATTGATAATATTGGTGTTCAGAGGGACCTGGGTGTCCTTGTACACGAATCATTAAAAGTTAATATGCAGGTACAGCAAGCAATTAGGAAATCAAATGGTATGTTGGCCTTCATTACAAAAGAATTTGAGTGTAAGAGTAAAGATGTCTTACTGCAATTATATAGGGCATAGGTGAGACCACACTGGAGTATTGTGTACAGTTTTGGTCTCCTTACCTAAGGAAGGATATACTTGCCATAGAGGGAGTGCATCAAAGACAATGAACTGTAGGACCTTCGGGTCTATATAGCTTTGTGCCCTTACCTTTATCTAGTAGATCATAAAATTCTCATCCTTGTTTTTCAAATCCCTCCATGGCCTCTGCCCCCCCCATCTCTTTAACCTCCTCCAGCCCTACAACATAGGATAGGATTATATACATAGGATACTAGCTGGAGTGCCCGGCGGTGCCGAGGGTTTTTTGAGGGGATGTTGTTGGTGGAAGAGAGAGAGACTGGGGGGGGAGAGAGAGAGAGACGGGGGGGGGGAGAGAGAGAGACTGCTGGATTTAGTTCGGGATTAGCCTGGAGAGAGAGGGGGGGGAAGGAGCGCCTCAGGCCTGGCCCGATGGACCCCTGCGAAGGAAGGAAGGAAGGAAGAAGGCGACCTCTCCCACCCCCTCACTCTTTCCCTCCCTCACCCTCTCTCTTTCCCTCCCCCTGTCTCTCCCTGCTTTACTCTCTGTCCCTCCCTCCCCTCTCCCTCCCTGCCCCTCTCCTCCCCCTCCCTCCCCCTCTCCTCTCCCTCCCTCCCCCCCTCCCCTCCTCTCCGTTCCCCCCCCTCCTCCCCCCTCCCCCTCCTTCCTCTTCACCCCCCCTCCCCCCTCCTCCCTCTTCCCCCCCCCTCTTTCCGCCCCGGGGCCCGGGCCTCGGCACCTGGATGAACGCGTTCCCCTGGATGTTTTTGGCGGCCTCGGCCGTCACCTTGATGCTGTTGGCCGAGGCGAAGATGGTGACCTGGTCGGCTTTCCGCCCCGTGGCCTGGGCCTCGGCACCTGGATGAACGCGTTCCCCTGGACGCTTTTGGCGGCCTCGGCCATCACCCCGATGCCGTTGGCCGAGGCAAAGACGGTGACGTGGTCGCGGAAATGAACGGCCTTTGAGAAGGTTCGACAGGTTCCGGGCGCGCCAGGAATCCGCTGAACTCGAGGCCCAGGCTTCCTGCGCTGCTAGGCCGCGGCTTCTGCGCATCCACAACAATAAAGAGAGATTAAAGTTCAGGTTTTTAAGCACCCCATAGCTAAGAAGACAACTGCAGAAAAGAACCTAACGGGGTACACACAGAAAGTGGGAAAAATAAACACACAGAAAGTGGGAAAAATAAATCAATCGTTAGGAATCAAGATGGCGGCCACTCACCTCAGCTCAGAAGGATTAGGCCCGCCCACACACGCAATGAAATGCCCCCCGTGACGCACCGATTGGTCAACCATCAGGTTAATCCCCTGTACGATTGGTCAACCATCACGTCAATCAACGCTAATGAGCGGAAATGTTTGCGGTTTTATGAACCTTTTTCGTATACTGTCCGAACAATTTTTGTCTGACCAATAAGTAAATACGCCTATTAGACTCCCCTAATGATAAGCTTTCTTTTGATATAACATGCGTGTAGGTACGCTCTGTACTTTTGATTGGTATAGCGGACAGACAGACAGACAAACAGAGAGACAAACCGCTTTATCTATATATCTACTAGCTAAAGTGCCCGGCGGTGCCGAGGCTTTTTCGAGGGGCATGTTGTTGTTGGAAGAGAAGAGAGAGAGAGCGACTGGGGGGGGTGGGGGGGGGGAGAAGAGAGAGAGAGAGCGCGACTGGGGGGGGAAGAGAGAGCGCGACTGGGGGGGGAAGAGAGAGAGCGACTGGGGGGAAGAGAGAGAGCGACTGGGGGAAGAGAGAGAGAGCGACTGGGGGGAAGAGAGAGAGCGACTGGGGGGAAGAGAGAGAGCGACTGGGGGGAAGAGAGAGAGCGACTGGGGGGAAGAGAGAGAGCGACTGGGGGGAAGAGAGAGAGCGACTGGGGGGAAGAGAGAGAGCGACTGGGGGGAAGGGGAGGGCGGGGGGGCAAGGGAGGGCGGGGGGGAAGGGGCGGGGGGGGAAGGGGGGGAAAGGAAGGGGCGGGGAAGGGGCGGGGGGAGAAGGGGGGGGCGGGAGGGGAAGGTGGGGGGGGGCCCAGGCCGAGAGCCCCGCTCTCCCGAGCCCCGCCCCCTCCGGCCGAGAGCCCCGCTCTCCGAGCCCCGCCCCCCCCCCTCCGGCCGAGCCCGATTGCGGCTCTGAGAGACGGCCGGCGGCCGAGCCCCGCCCCCCCCCGGCCAGAGCCCGATTGCGGCTCTGAGAGACGGCCGAGCGGCCGAGCCCCCGCCTCCCCCCACCCCCCGCCGAGCCCGATTGCGGCTCCGAGAGACGGCCGGCGGCCGAGCCCCGCGCCCCCCCCAACCGCCGAGCGCGGAACAGAGACGCCGCGTCTCACCTGCTCCTGCGCGCAGCACCCCTGACCCTCCGTGGCTGACGCCGTTGCCCTGGGTAACGTGGACACGGCGGATGGGGGAGTGAGGAGCTTAGGCAGAAGCGCAATCACCTAGCTCGGGCCTGGCTGGGCAAGAAAGGCGCAGGCTTTGAGGCCTAAGAAAAAAACGGGGAAAGGTAGGAAAAAGAATGTTCAGGTTAGGTTTACAAATGAGTGATTTTTTTTAAAACAATTTAATAAATTCAATTTTATTTTGGTGGAAATGTATATTTGAAAAGAAAGACGCAGAAAGCAGGCAAAAAGAATGGAAGCAAGATGGCGGCAACTCACAATCGGTTCAGAACGATAAGGCCCGCCTACACACGCACCGATTGGTCGACCGTCAGGTCACCAAAGCGTAGGATTGGTCAATCGTCCCGTCACTCGACCGTAGGAGGGCCCGGCCGGCACGCGGCAGCAAGCCGCCGTACGATTGGTCGACCTCGAGGGTCACTCTGTCGCTAATGAGCGGATAATGAGATGCTAATGAGCGGAATGTTGAAGGTTTTTGGGATACCGCGGGTGCGATTTTAGCCCGGCCGAAACGTAAATACGCTTAAAACCGTCTCAGAAGCGTAAGCTTTCTTTGGAGGTAACGCGCGTGTAGGTACGCCCTGTAACTTTCGAGCGCATAGCCCCGCCAGACGCACAGGCGATGACAGACAGAATGACAGAAGTACCGATTTAGATATAGATATAGATATAGATATAGAATATAGATATATATAGATATATATAAACGGATACTTCTTTCTGTCTGTCTGTCTGTCCTCACATGTGCGTCTGTCCGGCTATGCGCTTGAAAGTTATAGGGTGTACCTACGCGTGCATTACGTCAAAAGAAAGCTTACCGTTCCCGAAACGGTCGTAAGCGTATTTACGTTTCGGCCGGACGAAAATCGCACCCGCGGTATCCGAAAAACGTTCAACATTCCGCTCATTAGCATCTCATTATCCGCTCATTAGCGACAGAGTGACCTCGAGGTCGACCAATCGTACGCCGGGTTGCTGGCGCGTGCGGCCGGGCCCTCCTACGGTCGAGTGATGGGACGATTGACCAATCCTACGCTTCGGTCACCTGACGGTCGACCAATCGGTGCATGTTGTGGGCGGGCCTTATCGTTCTGAACCGAGGTGAGTCGCCGCCATCTTGATTCTAAACTTTTCATTTCTTTTTCCCGCTTTCTGCGTGTTTCTTTTCAAATCTACATTTCCAGCAAAAAAAAAGTTGCTTTTAAAACACAAATTGTTTTTCAAATTGTTTTTAAAAAAAGTTAATTAATTTGTAAATCTTTTCTCCAACCTCTATAATTCTCCTACCTTTCACCGTTTTTCCAGGCCCGGGGCCTAGGCTTCTCCAACTGCCAGCAGTGCAACTCTAGACCCAGGCTCCCGGCCTAGGCAGAGACAAACACTGGCAGAGGGCAGAGGGTGTGCTGCCTCAGCTCCATTCCCAGGGTCAGTAGGTGGGGAGGCTTCATAAGCAACTGGGGTAGGTCGCAAGCCCCGAATAATAATCTGAAGATCCTGTGTTTGCAGCTGAGGAAATTTCTTCTGCAGACAGCCCCAGGTTAACGGCAGCCATCTTTGTCAAGGAGGGCGAAAAGTTTCAGTGCGACGCCATTTTGATTCAGTGTGTAACAGAGTGCCTGCGCGGCCATCTTAGTACAGGAACATAGAGTGGGTGGGGCTTCTGTGCTCCAAATCGGGTCCTGGTGACCGAGACAGACAATCGGCTGTGTGGGCGGGGCCTAATCTTTCCAACTGAAAAGCAAGCGGCAGCCATTGTTTGTGGTACAACACTGAGAGGTGAGGACCCCTTTTTTAATAAAAAGATTGGTGAGGTTGTAAAGTGTATGTTATAGAAAGATTTACCAAAAATGTTTTATAAGTACAGGAAACTTTGTGCTATCCGGAGGTGAGCTATCCGGCAATCTGGAGCCACCACAAAAATCAGCAGCCGTTTTTTATTCTTTGTTTGTTTATTTTCCTTTGTTTGAACAGTCAAGCTGTGCAAGGTCTGTAGCTATAGCAACAGCTTTAGCTGCAGAGCTTTAGGGCCACACCCAGGCCTAGAAATTCAGTTGGTTGCGCCAGCCGGTAGCGCCTTAGGAGGAGTAGATGTCGGGCACTAGGCGGCTAGCGGCCGGGCGCAGCGCGATCTGCGCCTCTCCCCAACTTCACTCACGATTTAGCGGCGGCGCAAAGTCTTTGCGCGCGCTCAGCTGCGCGCGCATATCATGACGTCATTTCCTCGTGCAACGCCCTTTGTGCGCCCCCAACCGGAAATTCAGTCGCGACGCCCCATTGTGCGCCTGGCGCCCCTAGCGATTGGTAGAGTGGAACGGTGCTGAGTCGATGCAGGGCGCGGGGGGCGCAAATTAAAGGGCACTCCTCCTGCACTATAAAAGGCTGCCATTTCGCAGCACTCCTTCTTGAGAGACGGATCTTTGCAGAGAGACCAAGGTAGAGAGCTTTCTGCTTTGGCTCAACACTCGGACAGGTACTTGTGGCTTCAGGCCACAGCTTTCCACTTGTCTTTGCCTTCATTGACATATCATTGTTTGCCAGCATATTATGGGGGCTGCAATGGGTGCAAACGCTGGCTTTCTCCATTGCATCCAAAGGGCTCACAGACGCCGTGAGAGAGTGGCAGCCCTGGCTAGACGGAGAGGGGGCAACAGGCGTTGGGAAAGGAGGCCTTACCCACCCAGGGTATACCGCCAGCAGTTCTCCTATCTCAACATGTCTGACGAGCAGTGTGTTCGGAGGCTGCGATTCAGAAGGGAGGTGGTCACAGAGATCTGCCACCTGCTTGGCGGTGATCTGCAGCCACAGCTGAGGAGCAGGATGTCTCTGTCGGTGGCAGTGAAGATGACGGTGGCTCTCAACTTCTATGCCACCGGCTCCTTCCAATCCGCTACTGGGGACATTTCCAACATCCTCCCAGTTCGCCGTGACCAATGCCCTTTTCAAAAGGAGACGTCAGTTCATCTCCTTCTCCATGGCCCTTGCCAAGCAGCAACAGCGTGCAATGGGCTTTGCAGCATTCGCGGGCTTTCCCATGGTGCAGGGCGCCATTGACTGCATGCATGTGGCTTTGCGGGCACCTCTGGAGAATGCCGAGGATTACCGCAACCGGAGGGGCTACCATTCGCTGAACGGCCAGCTGGTGTGTGACCACAGGCAGCTCATCCTAGCTGTCAATGCCCGCTTTCCAGGCAGCAGCCACGATGCCTTCATCCTGCGACAGACTTCTGTGGCAGACATGTCCCAGGCCCAGCCTCACCCACGAGGATGGCTTATCGGGGACAAAGGCTATCCTTTGTGTACCTGGCTGATGACCCCGCTCCGTGCACCCAGCACCCCTGCTGAAGAGGGATACAACGATAGCCATCAAGCGACCAGGAACATCATCGAACAAACAATCGGCGTCCTGAAGCAACGGTTCCGCTGTCTGGATCGTTCCGGTGGAGCCCTACAATATTCGCCAGAGCGAGTCTCCCATTTCGTTGTCGTTTGCTGCATGCTGCACAACCTGGCTATCCGCAGGACTCAGCCACTGCCACCAGAGATTGGAGGACCACCTGAGGAGGAGGAGGAGGAGGAGGAGGACCAGCACAGGAGGGAGGCAGAAAGTGCAAGGGCCGCCCGTCGCCGGCTTATTGAACGTCGGTTCTAGGCCCCCTCTCAGGGAATGGCTTGTGCCAATGTCAGCAGATGAATGTAGCCGCTCCACAAGCCCTCAGCCGAGCAGGGCAACCAGGACTTGTCAAAAAAAACATGCACATTGCAATTTAAGAACATTAATTTATTGCAAATCTCTGCCCTTCCCACATTACAACCTCATGTGGTGAAGCCCCCTCCAAAAACACAAAACTACCAGTCTCGGCCTTACAAAAAGAAAGAAAGACACCAGTCTCGGCCTTACAAAAACACAACTACACCAGTCTCGGCCTTACAAAAAGAAAGAAAGACACCAGTCTCGGCCTTACAAAAACACAACTACACCAGTCTCAGCCTTACAAAAAGAAAGAAAGACACCAGTCTCGGCCTTACAAAAACACAACTACACCAATCTCGGCCTTACAAAAAGCACCAGGCATTTGTACAGACCTTCTACTTTTTGCCCTGCGAGGGCGATGCCTTTCGCATCCTTGCCTGGCCCCTGCCCGCCCTGCAGCTCCTCCTCAATGGGAGCCCAGTGGCTGCAGCAAGGCTGGGGGAAGGCTGCTGAGGGTCAGATGGCAAGACGGCAGATGCCCTTGGGGGTCGGCCTGCACCAGCTCTGGGCGGCAGCAGTCTGTCCAGTGGCTCGTGGCAGCTGCAATGGCGGAGTGGCAGTGTCGGCTGCAGGAATGGTGCCAACCTGGCAGATCGCAGGTGCTCGCTGGTCGCCTGAGACATTGGCACTTGCACGGGCCAGCACTGCAGCATGCGCAGCAAACAGCTGAAGAACAGACTGCTGGGCTGCTGCTGCGCGGCGAGTGCCCTGGCGATGCCTGGCTGATCCAGCGAGGGTGGCAGCAGTTAGTGCCCGTGTGGCCCTGGTCTGTGTCCGCATGACAACAGCCAGTGAATGGACGGCACGACTGAGCACTTGGCTCGAAGCCGCCTGTGCTGCCGCGAAGTCCTGTAGACTCCTGGCCTGTGCTGCTCCAAATTGCTGCACACTCCTTGACAAAGACTCAATGGAGTCAGGCATCCTTGCCACTGCAGCCATGAGCTCATTGTGCCTGCGCTCAGCCTGTACGGTCATTTCCTCCAGGAGCCGCACCTCCTCTGCGCTGACCGTCGCAGGACTGGAGGCCGCACTCCCCCTCTGGGGAGAAGTCCGCCGAGCTTCCCCACCCCTCCCGCGTTGCTGCAGCCCGCTGGGCCCCGGAGCTTCACTCTCCTCCGACCCTTCCCCCCCCGGCTCCCCTCCAGGGAAGACGTGTCCCCATCGTCGCCATGGGCTGGCGCGGCTGAGGGTGGCACTGATGGGCCGGCTTCCTCTTCCTCCTCCTCGAATTTGGAAGCGCTGACAGTGGCAGCTTGAGGGCCCGCCTCCTCACCTGGCGATTCACCATCTGAAAGCAGGAAGGCACAAGAGTTGCTTTAGAGTGAGGACAGGGCGGCAGCGAGGGAGGCATGAGTGCTGCCATGCACTGCATTGGTCGGACAGTGGCAAAGGATGCTGATCTGAGGCGCAAGTGGAATGAGAGAGGTCAAAAAGGTGATGCCCTTACCATTGGTGCCCAGAACAGGGTCGGCATCTCCAGTGGCGACGGGGCCAATCAGCCGGCCTGCCATAATGCGCTCCACACGCTGGTCGAGGTCGGAGAGCTCTTTGACGTCAGGACGGCCTCCCCCGGTGTCAGTTCGTTTCCGCTGGTTGTGCGCCACCTTGGCCTGCAAGAGAAAGGACGGCCTCTAAGTACAGTGTGAAGCCCTGATCTTGTCTGCACTGCCTCCCATGGTTGAATAGCTTGTACAGTGTGAAGCCCTGATCTGGTCTGCACTGCCTCCCATGGTCGAATAGCTTGTACAGTGTGAAGCCCTGATCTTGTCTGCAATGCCTCCCATGTCGAATAGCTTGTACAGTGTGTAAAGTGCTGAATGTGCAAGTGATTTTCATGCCAGTCCCATAGCTCCTGGATGAGGGCTGGCCATTAGGGCTATCAGGTCCCTTTGCCCATAAAGTGAGGTGCACATGCAGGGATGAGGAGGATACTGGAAAGGGTACTCACCCTGACAACCCGAGTGAGGTCGTTGAACTTCTTCCGGCATTGCACAGGAGTCCTGGCAACCACGCTGTTGGAAGACACCCTGTTTGAGACCTCCCTCCAGGCTTTCCGGTAGGCGCTGGGCAGCGGCCTCTTGCCACCTTCTGGGAACTGAACATGGCGCCTGCGCTCCACTCCGCCAACCAGCACCCTCAGGTCACCGTCGCTGAAGCGCTGCGCTCTCTCCCTGGCCTTCTCCATAGCCCTGGGCGTTGTGCAGATGAAGCTGAAGTGGTCAGGCCTAGGTTGAGGGCTGCAGTGTGCAGGGCGTGGCAGGCAAACAACTCCACCCTCCACCTTTTAAGAGCTGACCGGCGCCAGAGTGTCTGCCGTCAATCAACAACTCGCCGCACCGGCGCTGTGCCCGGCCTCGGGGGTATCGCTCAGCACCGCCAGCTTAGCGCCTAAAGATAGTCGTGCATCGCCTGTTTTAGCGCAGCAGCAACCTCTTGGGGCGATGCGACTGAATATCGGCGAAGGTGGCGCGACTTTGCGCCAGGCGCAAACTTTAGCGGCCGCCCGACTTTACCGCCCCAAAAGGGCTATACTGAATTTCTAGGCCCCAGTGTTTAGAAGCTGTTGCTAAGCAACAGTGTTTGTTGTCAAATACACTCTCAACATTAACTCTGGAGACGTGGGTGCTGGATAGCACAAAGTTTCCTGTACTTTAAGTTTATCTCCCCGCCTCCCTTTCCACCCCCCCCCCAACCTCACTTCCCCCCCCACACCCCCACCCACCTTCCCCCCTTCCACACCCCTCCCCACCACACCCCTTCCCCCCTCCCCACCCCCTTCCCCCTCCCCCACACCCTTCCCCCCCTTCCCCCCTTTCCCCTCCCCCTGCCCCCTTCCCGCCCTCCCCTTCCCCTTCTCTCCCCCTTCCTCCCCCTCCCCTTCCCTCCCTCCCCTTCCCTCCCTCCCCTTCCCTCCATCCCCCCTCCCCTCCCCTCCCCTCCTCCCCTCCCCTCCCCCTCCCCACATTCCCCCCTCCCCCTCCCCTCCCCTTCCCCCTCCCCCCTCCTCCCTTCCCTCCCGTTCCGCCCCCTCCCTCCCCGCCTCCATCCCCCTTCCCCCTCCTCCCTCCCCCTTCCCCCTCCTCCCTCCCCCTTCCCCCCCTTCCCCTCCTCCCTCCCCCTCATCGCCCCCCTTCCCCTTCCCCCACTCCTCCCCCCTCCTCCCCCTTCCCCCACTCCTCACCCCTTCCCCCACTCCCCCCCTCCCCTCCCCCTCTCCTCCCCCTTTCCCTTCCCCCACTCCCTCTCCCCCTCCCCTCCTCCTCCCCCCCTTCACTCCCCCCTCAGCCCCCCTCCACTCCCCCCTCAGCCCCCTCCCCCGTCCCGCTCTCTCTCTCTCTTCGCCCCAGTCGCTCTCTCTCTCTCTCTCTTCCCCCCCGTCACTCTCTCTCTTCCCCCCCCCCAGTCGCTCTCTCTCTCTCTCTTCCCCCCCAGTCGCTCTCTCTCTCCCCCCCAGTCGCTCTCTCTCTCTCTTCCACCCCAGTCGCTCTCTCTCTTCCCCCCAGTCGCTCTCTCTCTCTCTTCCCCCCCCCCCCAGTCGCTCTCTCTCTCTCTTCCCCCCCAGTCGCTCTCTCTCTTCCCCCCCAGTCGCTCTCTCTCTTCCCCCCCAGTCGCTCTCTCTCTTCCCCCCCCCCAGTCGCGCTCTCTCTTCCCCCCAGTCGCTCTCGCTCTTCCCCCCCAGTCGCTCTCTCTCTTCCCCCCCAGTCGCTCTCTCTCTTCCCCCCCCCAGTCGCTCTCTCTCTTCCCCCCCCAGTCGCTCTCTCTCTTCCCCCCCCCCCAGTCGCTCTCTCTCTTCCCCCCCCCCCCAGTCGCTCTCTCTCTTCCCCCCCCAGTCGCTCTCTCTCTTCCCCCCCCCAGTCGCTCTCTCTCTTCCCCCCAGTCGCTCTCTCTCTTCCCCCCCAGTCGCTCTCTCTCTTCCCCCCCAGTCGCTCTCTCTCTTCCCCCCCAGTCGCTCTCTCTCTTCCCCCCCAGTCGCTCTCTCTCTTCCCCCCCAGTCGCTCTCTCTCTTCCCCCCCAGTCGCTCTCTCTCTTCCCCCCCAGTCGCTCTCTCTCTTCCCCCCCAGTCGCTCTCTCTCTTCCCCCCCAGTCGCTCTCTCTCTTCCCCCCCAGTCGCTCTCTCTCTTCCCCCCCAGTCGCTCTCTCTCTTCCCCCCCAGTCGCTCTCTCTCTTCCCCCCCCAGTCGCTCTCTCTCTTCCCCCCCCAGTCGCTCGCTCTCTTCCCCCCAGTCGCTCTCTCTCTTCCCCCCCAGTCGCTCTCTCTCTTCCCCCCCAGTCGCTCTCTCTTCCCTCCCAGTCGCTCTCTCTTCCCTCCCAGTCGCTCTCTCTTCCCCCCCAGTCGCTCTCTCTCTTCCCCCCCAGTCGCTCTCTCTCTTCCCCCCCCCAGTCGCTCTCTCTCTTCCCCCCCCAGTCGCTCTCTCTCTTCCCCCCCAGTCGCTCTCTCTCTTCCCCCCCAGTCGCTCTCTCTCTTCCCCCCCAGTCGCTCTCTCTCTTCCCCCCCAGTCGCTCTCTCTCTTCCCCCCCAGTCGCTCTCTCTCTTCCCCCCCAGTCGCTCTCTCTCTTCCCCCCCAGTCGCTCTCTCTCTTCCCCCCCCCCCAGTCGCTCTCTCTCTTCCCCCCCAGTCGCTCTCTCTCTTCCCCCCCAGTCGCTCTCTCTCTTCCCCCCCAGTCGCTCTCTCTCTTCCCCCCCCAGTCGCTCTCTCTCTTCCCCCCCAGTCGCTCTCTCTCTTCCCCCCCCCCAGTCGCTCTCTCTCTTCCCCCCCCAGTCGCTCTCTCTCTTCCCCCCCCCCCAGTCGCTCTCTCTCTTCCCCCCCCCCCCCAGTCGCTCTCTCTCTTCCCCCCCCATCGCTCTCTCACTTCCCCCCCCCAGTCGCTCTCTCTCTTCCCCCCCAGTCGCTCTCTCTCTTCCCCCCCCCCCAGTCGCTCTCTCTCTTTCCCCCCCCCAGTCGCTCTCTCTCTTCCCCCCCCCCGTCGCTCTCTCTCTTCCCCCCCCATCGCTCTCTCACTTCCCCCCCCCAGTCGCGCGCTCTCTTCCCCCCCAGTCGCTCTCTCTCTTCCCCCCCAGTCGCTCTCTCTCTTCCCCCCCCAGTCGCTCTCTCTCTTCCCCCCCAGTCGCTCTCTCTCTTCCCCCCCCCCAGTCGCTCTCTCTCTTCCCCCCCCAGTCGCTCTCTCTCTTCCCCCCCCAGTCGCTCTCTCTCTTCCCCCCCCAGTCGCTCTCTCTCTTCCCCCCCCCAGTCGCTCTCTCTCTTCCCCCCCCCCCAGTCGCTCTCTCTCTTCCCCCCCCATCGCTCTCTCACTTCCCCCCCCCAGTCGCTCTCTCACTTCCCCCCCCCAGTCGCTCTCTCTCTTCCCCCCCAGTCGCTCTCTCTCTTCCCCCCCCCCCAGTCGCTCTCTCTCTTTCCCCCCCCCAGTCGCTCTCTCTCTTCCCCCCCCCGTCGCTCTCTCTCTTCCCCCCCCATCGCTCTCTCACTTCCCCCCCCCAGTCGCGCGCTCTCTTCCCCCCCCCAGTCGCTCTCTCTCTTCCCCCCCCCCAGTCGCTCTCTCTCTTTCCCCCCCCCCCGTCGCTCTCTCTCTTTCCCCCCCCAGTCGCTCTCTCTCTTCCCCCCCCCAGTCGCTCTCTCTCTTCCCCCCCAGTCGCTCTCTCTCTTCCCCCCCAGTCGCTCTCTCTCTTCCCCCCCAGTCGCTCTCTCTCTTCCCCCCCCAGTCGCTCTCTCTCTTCCCCCCCAGTCGCTCTCTCTCTTCCCCCCCCCCAGTCGCTCTCTCTCTTCCCCCCCCAGTCGCTCTCTCTCTTCCCCCCCCCCCAGTCGCTCTCTCTCTTCCCCCCCCCCCCCAGTCGCTCTCTCTCTTCCCCCCCCATCGCTCTCTCACTTCCCCCCCCCAGTCGCTCTCTCTCTTCCCCCCCAGTCGCTCTCTCTCTTCCCCCCCCCCCAGTCGCTCTCTCTCTTTCCCCCCCCCAGTCGCTCTCTCTCTTCCCCCCCCCGTCGCTCTCTCTCTTCCCCCCCCATCGCTCTCTCACTTCCCCCCCCCAGTCGCGCGCTCTCTTCCCCCCCCAGTCGCTCTCTCTCTTCCCCCCCAGTCGCTCTCTCTCTTCCCCCCCCAGTCGCTCTCTCTCTTCCCCCCCAGTCGCTCTCTCTCTTCCCCCCCCCCAGTCGCTCTCTCTCTTCCCCCCCCAGTCGCTCTCTCTCTTCCCCCCCCAGTCGCTCTCTCTCTTCCCCCCCCAGTCGCTCTCTCTCTTCCCCCCCCCAGTCGCTCTCTCTCTTCCCCCCCCCCCAGTCGCTCTCTCTCTTCCCCCCCCATCGCTCTCTCACTTCCCCCCCCAGTCGCTCTCTCACTTCCCCCCCCCAGTCGCTCTCTCTCTTCCCCCCCAGTCGCTCTCTCTCTTCCCCCCCCCCCAGTCGCTCTCTCTCTTTCCCCCCCCCAGTCGCTCTCTCTCTTCCCCCCCCCGTCGCTCTCTCTCTTCCCCCCCCATCGCTCTCTCACTTCCCCCCCCCAGTCGCGCGCTCTCTTCCCCCCCCAGTCGCTCTCTCTCTTCCCCCCCCCCAGTCGCTCTCTCTCTTTCCCCCCCCCGTCGCTCTCTCTCTTTCCCCCCCCAGTCGCTCTCTCTCTTCCCCCCCCCAGTCGCTCTCTCTCTTCCCCCCCAGTCGCTCTCTCTCTTCCCCCCCCCCCCAGTCGCTCTCTCTCTTCCCCCCCCAGTCGCTCTCTCTCTTCCCCCCCCCCCAGTCGCTCTCTCTCTTCCCCCCCAGTCGCTCTCTCTCTCCCCAGTCGCTCTCTCTCTCCCAACAACAACATGCCCTCGAAAAAGCCTCGGCACCGCCGGGCACTCCAGCTAGTTATATATATATAGATAGATACGGCACAGAAACAGGCCATTCAGCCCAACCAGTCTATGCCGGTGTTTATGCTCCACTCGAGCCTCCTCCCATCTTTCTTCATCTAACCCTATCAGCACAACCTTCTATTCCCTTAATAGAATATAGAAGGTTATCCATGGAGAACAGAGTCCACTGTACCTGCAGGAACAAAAACGACACACGACCAGTTCTTGGAATCTTCTGATTCTGAGCTTTACTGTTTTGGCTGCCTGACCTACCTCAATAGTTGGAGAGGGTTCCTACGCACAGGCCTGTTACAGCAAAACTGTGTCACTGCCCTTTGTAGCAAACTGAGTACTCAGACAACTGCACAGTAAAGGATGGCTGCCACCACTGGAGGGGGCGATTATGCTGCTGCGCTGGTGACACTGGCCCTGGGGGCATCAGGAAAGCACCAATTCATAAGGGTCTTGGCAATAATGCCACCTCATTTATTTTACGGCGCTGCCACTGGCAGGAATATTGTATTATACAGGAAACTTCGCGATATCCGGCACCGACGGGACCAGCGTGATGCCGATCTATGAAAACTTCCGGACAGACCAGCGCTAATGTTGAAGGATACGGAGGTTTTCATCTCCGTACCTGACAACAAACACTGTTGCTTAGCAACAGCTTGTAAACAGTCGGCCCGTACCTTGGAAGCGTCTCTGTAGCTTAGCAACAGTTTCAGGGAGGCTTTCCAGAGACTGACTGTTTAAAAAAATGCGAGGAGAAGAAAAAAAACCTAACAAAACGGCTGCTGATTTCTGCCGTTAGATCGAGGTTTCCGGCCATACAACCTCCGGATAAACCAAAGTTTCCTGTAAATACACCACAGGAGGCAAACTATGTTCTGATGAAAGGTCGTCGACCTGAAACATTCCAGTATTTCTCTGTTTTTATTTAAGGCAAAATAATACGTTAACAAGAAAGGGACAGGCTTTAGTTGGGGCCTGATATCTCCACCATCCACGGGATGCTAATGTCCTACCTTTTAACTGCAATTTGTTTGTTACCTGATCTGAGAGAGATTCCCTATGGTTCCCCACCTAAAAGCATGATGGTGTTGTCCAGGCCAACTATCTCAAATCTTTCCTGTACTTTCTTCTCCCCCACCCCCACCTTTAAAATACCAGAGAGCAACATCCATGTATTCTTTTTGATACTTAATATGCAGTACAGTAGAATCATGATGGATCGGATGGCTTGCAAGGAGCATAGAATAATAGAATCATGGGGGAAAAATTCAGTATCGCCCCGTTTGAGGCGCGATTATCGGCCGTGCGCAAAGTTTAGCGCCTGGCGCTAATTATCGCCTCCGACTGCAAACTTGGCTTTTATCGCCCCTGGAGTTGATTGGAGCACTAAATTAGGCGCTACACACCTCTCTTAAGGCGCAAAGGCCGAGGAGCGAGGCGCTAACGCAGAGCGCTGGTGAAGCTCATGTAATGTCAGTCAGCAATGGAACACAGACACAATGGCGCCGGCCAGTTCTTAGAGGGGAGGGTTGATCTTGTTCTCCATCCACATCCTGCTCATTGCAGCCTTGAATCTCGGCCTGGAGAGACCTGTACATCAAATCTGCTGGAAAGAACAATGGAGAGACCCAGGGAAAGAGCTCAGAGTGCAGCCCCCACAATCTCTTCTAAATCGATAGAAGGAAAGGCAAATCGATAGAAGGAAAGGCAAATCAAAATGAAACTGCAAGGTACCCAAAACTCCTTCACACAGCGTTGAATCTCTCCAGAAGTCTCTCTCTCTCTCTCTCTCCTCTCTCTCTCTCTCTCTCTCTCTCTCTCTCTCTCTCTCTCAGAATGCGTGGTGCAAAAATGTCACCAACAAAAAAAGGTAGGACGCGGTCGCCTTTAAATAGTGCTCCCCCAGTCCCTTCCTGACTGCAAAACGCTCCCCTCAACATGTTGTTGTTAGCGGCAGGCGGTAATGCAGGGGGCGCCACTCAATATCCGGTCTGGGGCGCTACCGGGGCGTTGCACACTCGCCTGACATCATGATCTGCCGGCGCAGGAGATCATGGCGGTAGTGTTTAGCGCCACCGCAAAATGTCTAGTTAATTTCGTGAGCGGCGCAAACATCGCCACACTCGGGCACTAGTTGCTTTGCGCCCCATTAGTGCCCTCTTAAGGCGCTAACAGGAGGCGCAAACCAACTGAATTTTTCCCCCATAGAGTTATACAGCACAGAAAGAGGCCCTTCTGCCCATCATGTCTGCGCTGGCCATCAAGCCCCGTCTATTCTAATCCCATTTTCCAGCACTTGGTCCGTAGCCTTGTATGCTATGGCATTTCAAGTGCTCATCTAAATGCTTCTTGAATGTTGTGAGGGTTCCTGCCTCCATCACCCTTTCAGGCAGTGAGTTCCAGATTCCAACCACCCTCTGGGTGAAAAAGTTTTTCCTCAAATCCCCTCTAAACCTCCTGCCCCTTATCTTGAAACTATGCCCCCTGGTTATTGACCCCTCTACTAAGGGGAAAAGTTCCTTTCTATCTACCCTATCTATGCCCCTCATAATTTTGTACACCTCAATCAGGTCCCCCCTCAGCCTTCTCTGCTCTAAGGAAAACAACCTGAGCCTGTCCAGTCTCTCTTCATAGCTGAAGTGCTCCAGCCCAGGTAACATCCTGGTGAATCTCCTCTGCACCCTCTCCAATGCAATCACATCCTTCCTATAGTGTGGCGACCAGAACTGCACACAGTATCCCAGCTGTGGCCTAACTAGCATTTTGTACAGCTCCATCATAACCTCCCTGCTCTTATATTCTATGCCTCGGCTAATGAAGGCAAGTATCCCATATGCCTTTTTAACCACCTTATCTACCTGTCCTGCTACCTTCAGGGATCTATGTACATGCACACCAAGGTCCCTCTGATCCTCTGTCCTTCCTAGGGTCCTACCATTCATTCTGTATTCCCTTGCCATGTTAGTCCTCCCAAAATGCATCACCTCACACTTTTCAGGGTTAAATTCCATTTGCCACTGTTCTGCCCATCTACCCAACCCATCTATATCGTCCTGTAGCCTGAAGCTTCCCTCCTCGCTATTTACCACTCCACCAATTTTTGTGTCATCTGCGAACTTACTGATCATACCTCCTACATTCATATCTAAATCATTAATGTACACTACAAACAGCAAAGGACCCAGCACCGATCCTTGCGGTACATCACTAGACATAAGCTTCCAGTCACAAAAACAACCTTCGACCATCACCCTCTGCCTCCTGCCACTAAGCCAATTTTGGATCCAATGTGCCAAATTGCTCTGGATCCCATGGGCTCTCAGCTTCTTGACCAGTCTCCCATGCAGGACTTTGTCAAAAGCCTTACTGAAGTCCATGTAGACTACATCAACTGCACTACCCTCTTCCACACACCTAGTCACCCCTCGAAAAATTCAATCAAATTGGTTAGACATGATCTCCCCCTGATAAAGCCATGCTGACTATCCTTGATTAATCCTTGCCTCTCCAAGTGGAGACTAATTCTGTCCAATAATAATGATGTTAGGCTCACTGGCCTGTAATTCCCTGGTTTATCCCTACTACCCTTCTTGAATAATGGTCCTCCAGTCCTCTGGCACCTCTGCTGTGGCCAGAGAGGTTCTGAAAATTTGTGTCAGAGCCCCTGCAATCTCCTCCCTTGCCTCACACAGCAGCCTGGGATACATAATAAGAAAGTGATTGCATTAAATTTAATTCATTAAACTTTCTAAATGGGTTGATGATGTTACCTTTGCTGCAGCGATTTATGTAGATGATTACTCTGAATTGCAGCAAAAATAGTTTGGCTGTTGAATATATATATTTTAAAGATTTACTTAATCTCGGTTCTGTTGAGGCTGTTTTGGGTTGTACATTTTCAGTCTTTAATCTTTTATCATCTGTAAAGCATGCGCAAGTTAATCAATCAACTAGAAAAATCACAGAAACATCTGTATTTGTTACACAACTTTTGTTGGAACCCTGGAGCATTCCTTTCCAACAACTTTAATGGCTTGTTGCAATTTTTTCTCCTCCCACTGCCTGCACGAGTTCAGTAAACATTCCTCCCAATAAGTAAGAGAAACCTTTTCTCCACAACATAGGATTTAAAACCAGGATGCCCCCGAAGTCATTACATTTCTGTCACTCTTTCACCAAATTTCTGTATCGCTTGACTGACCAGCAGGTTATTTGTGCTGCTCTATCCGAATAAAGCACATTCTCCTCTTTTCTTTGGTTAACTTGCATTATCTTTTGGAAGTTAGGATGTGGGTCCCTGGGATTCTGTCAGGGGGTTTAACACACGAAAACAGTTTGAAAACCAATGGTCTACAGTACTATGTTCATTGTCAACCAATGATGCCAGATTTCTTTGGTGATGTTAAACTCCTAGCCCCGAATAAATAAAACACTATTCCAGTTATATGTCACGTTCTGGCTTCAAGATTGATATTACTTGGAGGAAAGAAAAACAGAAAATGCTGCAAGTGCTCAGCAGGTCAGGCAGCATCTGCGGAGAGAGAAACACAGTTAACATTTCAGGTCGACGACCTTTCATCAGAACTGGAATAAGTTAGAGATTTAACAGTTTATAAGCAAGTACAGTGTCGGGAAAAGGGGGGAGGGGAGGAAAGAACAAGATAGGAATCCCCATTAGGCCATTGTTCAATGTATCCTATGCCTTCCTCCAGACCATGACTTTGCTGCATTCAAATTTTGTTATTGTCTCCCAGACAAATTAGTATGGTGTCAAAAGAAGACTCTAGCATCTTGAGATGATTATGAAAGTTGGGATGCCTGATACCAAAATGGTTAAATCCAAAAAGCACAAGTCCTGTTCCCATTGCTGCTTTCAGTCCTATAACAAGAATTCAACCAAGAACCAGAAGCAGGAGTCATTATTTGTTAACTTTAATCACAAGCAGGAAGACAGTCATCATTCTCATTGGCCGCAGTGCTGAGTATCCTGGTAACTCAAACAACTTGAGAAGCAGGGTTCCTACCACCCTGTCTCTCTCTAAGGTCCCTAGTAAGCAGGCTACTCCGTATGTGCAGAGTGATTAAACCTAGGCTTGCCGACTGCTTCACCTTCTGGAATTCTCAGTGGTTTATACATATCTGGGTCAGTGCCTCTTGGCTTTCTTCCAAAGCATATGCAAATTGTTAAACCATTCAACATCCTTCTGTGTTAAGCGGTTGAACGACTCGAGCATTCTGGCCTTCCTTGGGCAGTACATAATTCACATCCATCCCAATCAGTTTCACCAGTAGAGCTTGGTCAGTGTTGGCAGCTCTCTTCATAGCTGTCATGAAAGTGGTGCATTGCCAGACTTTCTGGCCAAGGGCTTCAGTACCCTGACTAAGGTTATTAGGCAACTGGTAAGCCAAAGTACCTAGGCCACTTATTCCAGAAGATATGACTTTGCTGTTGAAAATATTTTCCAGGTGGCTGCACTCTGTTACAGTGTTACATTAAGTCTACAACAAAGGCATTAACGCCTAGAAATTAGCATTGGTAATCTTAGTGGGTGAATGCTTAACTCATTCATTATCATGACATTCACTGCCTGCTTTTTAGTGGGGCCATTAGTATTAAATCCGTGAATCTTAAGGTATGGTGTTCTTCAATAAATAGACTGTTGATCTGCAGTCTCCATCAACAGGTGTTTACTGGATGAGGGTAGTCTAATAACTAACAGTACAGATGCCTGCTCAGGGCTTATATACAGGTGTGGTCACTGCCAGCACTACAGTATACAGGAGCTGTAAAAGTAGTTCTCTCTTAAAGGTACATACACTACAATTCCTCCCCTTTTAGATTAACAGTACCATAACATTCAAATAACAGTTAACACTTTTAACATGCACAGTAACTGAAATAGTCCATTTATAGATTCAGTCTTTGGGGCGGCTTCCTCATCCTTTCTGGATAGCGCCTTTCCTGAGTGTCTTGTTCTTGGTGCGGAGGCGATTCTGGCCCTCTGTCGTCGGTTAGTTCATCAGTTTCCGATGCTACTGTTTCTGGGGTAGATGCTACCTGTATGTCGGGTTCATCACCAGGTACGTTAGACATGGGGTTGACTCGTTCCTGTGACGCTAGGATCTGGTCGACATGGCGTCTCACAATGTTCTCCCCGACATCCACTGTGTACATTAGTGGCCCCTGCCGTGTGCATATCGTTCCGGGTTGCCATTTCTCTGTTCGGTAGTCGCGGGCCAAGACTGGTTGTCCTACATTGAAGCTCCTTGTCGGCTTCTCATTGATGTGCTGGAATTGCTTATTCTCAACATTTCTTTGCACATTTGGTCTGAGCAAATCCAGACGAGATCTCAACCTTCGGTTAAAGAACATCATGGCCGGGGTCTGGTTGGTAACTGCATGTGTTGCATTTCTGTAGGCTAACAGGAAATTGTCCACATTATGCTGCAGTGGAATGTCGTAATCGCACATGGCCCTTACTGCCTTTTTAAAGGTTTGTACGAACCTCTCAGCCAATCCATTTGTGGCTGGATGATACGGGGCGGATGTGTAATGCCTTACCCCATTCCTTCTCATAAATTTCCAAAACTCTTCGGACACAAACTGTGGTCCGTTATCAGAGCAAATCTGCTCTGGCAAGCCGTTCCTGGCAAATATGGTCCGTAGGACTGCAATCGTTTTCTCTGTCGTGGTGGAGGGCATTTTGATCACCTCAGGCCATTTCGAGTGCGCATCCACTGCTATTAAGAACATTGAGTCCATGAATGGACCAGCAAAATCAATATGCACCCGTTGCCATGGAGAGGAGGGCCACTCCCATGGGTGTAGAGGGGCATGTGGTGGTGCATTTTGGACCTTCTGGCATCCTGAGCAGCTCTTTGTTAGGTCCTCGATTTGTTGATCGATTCCCGGCCACCACACATAACCCTAGCAAGGCTTTTCATTTTCACCCCTCCCAGATGGCCTTCGTGAAGCTCATTGAGCACTCTCTCCCTTAACTTGGGTGGAATTACCACTCGGGATCCACACATCACTGTCCCCTGGCATACTGACAGCTGTTCTCTTCTGGATGAGAATGCTGGCAACAGTGAGTCACCATGTGTTGGCCATCCCTTCACTGTCAAATCATATACCCGAGACAGTGTCGGATCATTTCGGGTCTCCTTCTCTATATCCGCGTTAGTTACTGGCAAACGTTCAATTATCGACGAATAAAATATTTCGACAGGGTCCACTGCTGGTGCTTCCTCCGCAGTAGGCAGTGGCAGGCGTGATAGCCCATCAGCGTTTCCATGCTGTTTCGTGCCCTTATACTCCATTTCATATTGGTTCGCCCCTAGAAAAAGGGACCATCTTTGTAGCCATTGCGCAGTCATCACCGGAACGCCCTTCTTTGGATTAAAGATGGAGACAAGTGGTTGGTGGTCAGTCAGCAAGGTGAACTTCTGCCCGTGCAGATAGTGGTTGAACTTTTTTACTCCCCATACTAGGCTGAGGGCCTCCCTGTCAATCTGGGCATAGTTGCGCTCAGCTGAGGTTAGTGACCGAGACGCAAAGGCTACTGGCCTCTCCAACCCGTCTGGGAATTTGTGCGACAGCACCGCTCCAATGCCATAGGGTGATGCATCACACGCCAACCGAATTGGTAGTGCTGGGTTGAAATGGGCCAACACCTCTTTTGATGTGATCAATTCTTTGCACTTCTGGAAAGCTCGTTTACATTCGTCACTCCACTTCCATGGCACTCCAGTTTGCAGTAGGGTGTTCAGTGGGTGTAATACTGTAGACAAATTTGGTAAGAACTTATGGTAGTAGTTCACCAGTCCGAGGAACGACCTCAGTTGTGACACATTTTCCGGTGCTGGAGCCTTGACTACTGCCTCAATCTTCTCAGGGGACTTATGTAACCCCTCTTCATCAATAACGTGGCCACAATACGAGATCTGCTTCTGGAAAAACTCGCATTTGTGGCGATTAGCTCGTAGCCCATATTCCTTCAATCTAGCACCTGCTCCAGGTTGGCGAGGTGATCACTGTCATTTTTGCCCGTGACCAGGATGTCGTCCAAATAACACTGGGTCCCTGGAATCCCTTGCAGGACTTGATCCATTGCCCTTTGCCAAATAGCCGGAGCCGATGCTACCCCGAACGCCAGCCGGTTGTATTGGTAGAGACCTTTGTGAGTGTTGATCGTGAGGTATTGTTTCGAGGCTTCTTCTACCTCCATTTGCAGGTACGCCTGGGCCAGATCAATCTTAGTGAAGCGTTTTCCTCCAGATAGCGAGGCGAAAATATCTTCAATCCGCGGAAGCAGATATTGTACCGTGTGAAGGACTGGGTTCACTGTCACCTTAAAGTCCCCACAGATGCGAACCTTCTTTGGTTCCCCAGGCGTATTACTCAATGACCTCTTCATTACAGGAACAATGGGTGTAGCCCACTCGCTCCAGTCCACTTTGGACAGTACTCCTGAACGTTCCAAACCTTCCAGCTCTGCTTCGACGGCTGGGCGGATCGCATAAGGCACCGGTCTGGCCATAAAAAACTTTGGGCTTGCATTTTCCTCTATTTTAATCGTCGCTGTTATGCCTTTTAGTGTTCCGAGTCCCTCCTGGAACACTTCTTGTGCGTCAGTTAGCATTTTTGACAGTCGTCCAGGTGTGACTTTGTCATCCTTTTTGGCCTCTACCGTCAGTGCCTGTATGGAATGCCAATCTAATTGTATCTTCCGGATCCATTCACGTCCTAGTTGTGGTGGTCCTCCATCTGGCAATACATATAGGTCCATTTTTGGTATTTCCTGGCCGTTGTATATCACGTTCACCCTTATTTTTCCTTTGGGGTAGACTTTTTGCCCCGTGGACGACTTCCAGACAATCTCTGTAGCTCTCAAGGGTGTATGTGAGAATTGCTGCTTGTAGTCCCTTCGGTTTATGACTGTTAGGGCTGATCCTGTGTCCAATTCCATTTTCACTTGGACTCCGTCTATCTTGAGCGTGACCCAGACAGTCTGGTGATCCTCCATTTTGATTACATTATGTAGTTTCAGACAACCCAGCTCCTTGCTTCCGGAGTCTGTATCACTTTTCTGTTCGTCTGAACTACTCTCCGTCACCTTATGTACCTTTTTGTACTTCTCTTGTGGAGATTTCTTGCTGCTGGTTTTCTTCCCTGACCTGCAGACTCTTGCTATGTGTCCTGCTTTTCCACACTGTCTGCACACTTGGTCCTTGAACCAACAATCCTTCTGGTCGTGTGTTGTTCTGCCTCAGCGATAACACTTCCCTGCTCCATATGACATTTCATTGGTGCCATATTCTTGCGGTCTCCGTTGTATCTCTGCAGCACCCCGTGCGGCTGCTTCGTGTGATACTGCCATGCTGGAAGCCTTGTCCAGCGTAAGATCCTTTTCTGATAGAAGCCGTTTCTGGGTTCCTTCACTTTGAAGCCCACACACAAACTTGTCCCTTAATGTATCTGCTGGTCCCATTCCAAACTGGCAGTGTTTCGATAGCTTGCGCAGTTCCGTTAAATACTCAGCATTACTTTCGTCTTTATGCTGGTTCCTTTTGTGAAATTTAAATCTTTCTGCTATCAGCAGCGGTGTGGGGTTTAAGTGGTCCCGTAGAATTTCCACTATGTTTTCGAAATCCTTATCCACTGGCTTCTCTGGGGTTATTAGGTTTCGCAGTAAGCCATATGTTTTTGCACCCATGGAATTCAGCAAAACCAGTGCTTTCCTGGCACCTGGCACTTCATTCGCCTTGCAGTACACCTCAATGCATTCCACATATGTCGCCCAATCTTCGACTTCATTGTCGAACGCTGTGACACTGCCACTCTTCGGCATCCCTGGGTGTGGTTAGACTGGCTAAAATGGCGTCTCCTGCGCTCTCCCTTCTTCTCCGCTGGCTCAAAATGGCGTCTCCCGCGCTTCCCTTTCTTCCCGCGCTTGCCCTTCTTCTCCGCTGCGGCTTCAAAAATGGCGTGTCCCGCGCTCTCCCTTCTTCTCCGTCGCTCAAACTAGCGTCTCCCGCGCTTCCTTTCTTCCCCCGCAGACGCTGCTCAGCCCTTGAGCCCTGGCTGCACTCTGCGCGTTTTCCTGTGCGCCTCTCTCGTTGCCGCCGCTCGGTCCTGAACCCCGGCTGTGCTTTACCCTCTCTCTCTTGTTTTCTGTCAGCGCCGCTCGGTCTTCAACCCCCGGCTGCGCCCTGTGCGCTTTACCCTCTCTCTTACCCCGGCGACGCTGCTCGGCCTTTTCTGTGCCATCGGTCGGCTCCAGCCGCCGCTGTCCGGGAAGGGTCTGCGCTGTACCTGTTGCCAGCCTGTTGCTGGATCGTCATGGCTGGAGAACCAAGCCCAGCTCTCAACAGCCTCCCCTGCGATGCTCACTCTCTGCCGGATGACTGGGCAGTTGCTCGTGGTCGACGCCCGTGCTTCTGGCCTCGACTTTCTTCCACTGTCCTCCAGGAGCGAATCCTTGGGAGGAAATGCAGAGTTGCAGGTAGGTTCGAATTGACCTCGTCGCCACTATTAAATCTGTGAATCTTAAGGTATGGTGTTCTTCAATAAATAGACGGAGACTGCAGATCAACAATAAACAGGTGTTTATTGGATGAGGGTAGTCTAATAACTAACAGTACAGATGCCTGCTCAGGGCTTATATACAGGTGTGGTCACTGCCAGTACTACAGTATACAGGAGCTGTAAAAGTAGTTCTCTCTTAAAGGTACATACACTACAATTAGCCCATGTAAAATAAACAGGTTGATACCTGCATCAAAATAACAGACCAGAGGAATGTCATATTAACGTATTATGTGTTCCACGGCCGATATAACCAACAAGTAATATCCCTTTATCCTGTCAACTGAGAGTTTATAAACTGCACCTAACCTTGGGTTTCTAGAATACCCAGTGACCTTGAAGGCTATTATAAAGTCTGTCTCTGAAAGTGAGCACTCACACACTGGCCATCTGAGCATTGTGCCTTACATAGAACTCCTGTGCTCTTTCATTAGTGGGTTTCACCAAATTAGAGGCCAGCCCATAATAACGAAAAGGTGAGTAACACAAGCTCAAAATGGTGCTGAACTCAGAGAAGGAGAATGTCCCTTTTGTCTTGTTGATTATTTTAGGTATTTTAGTTGGTAGAAATCAATAACCCAGTGCATCTACAGCTCTGTGAAGTAGGAATGCTACTACCCTCACCTTTGGACACAAGTTAGAGCTAGTAATCAATGAATACCTTTTTTTAATTAGTTCATGGGATGTTGGCATCGCTGGCAAGGCCAGCATTTATTGCCCATCCCTAGTTACCCTTGAGAAGGTGGTGGTGAGCCGCCTTCTTGAACCGCTGCAGTCCGTGTGGTGAAGGTACTCCCACAGTGCTGTTAGGGAGGGAGTTCCAGGATTTTGATCCAGTGACGATGAAGAATCGGCGATATACTTCTAAGTCAGGTTGGTGGTCGACTTGGAGGGGAACTTGCAGGTGATGGTGTTCCCCTGCGCCTGCTGCCCTTGTTCTTTTAGGTGGAAGAGGTTGCGTGTTTGGGAGGTGCTGCCAAAGAAGCCTTGGCAAGTTGCTGCAATGCATCTTGTAGGTGGTACACACTACAGCCACGGTACGCTGGTGGTGGAGGGAGTGAATGTTTAAGGTGGTGGATGGGATGCCAATCAAACGGGCTGCTTTGTCCTGGATGGTGTCGAGCTTCTTGAGTGTTGTTGGTGCTGCACTCATCCAGGCAAGTGGAGAGTATTCCATCACACTCCTTACTTGTGCCTAGATGGTGGAAAGGCTTTGGGGAGTCAGGAGGTGAGACACTCATCGCAGAATAACTAGCCTCTGACCTGCTCTTGTTGCCACAGTATTTATGTGGCTGGTCCAGTTAAGTTACTGGTCAATGGTGACCCCCCAGGATGTTGATGGTGGGGGATTCAGCGATGGTAATGCTGTTGAATGTCAAGGGGCGGTGGTTAGACTCTCGCTTGTTGGAGATGGTCATTGCCTGGCACTTGTGCAGCACGAATGTTACCTGCCACTTATCAGCCCAAGCCTGAACGTCGTCCAGGTCTTGTTACATGCGGGCATGGACTGCTTCATTAGCCGAGGAGTTGTGAATGGCACTGAATGCTGTGCAGTCATCAGTGAACATCCCCATTTCTGACCTTATGTTGGAGGGAAGGTCATTGATGAAGCAGCTGAAAATGGTTGGGCCTAGGACAGCGCCCTGAGGAACTTCTGCAGCGATGTCCTGGGGCTGTGTTGATTGACCTTCAACCACCACATCCATCTTCCTTTGTGCTAGGTATGACTCCAACCAGTGGAGAATTTTCCCCCTAATTCTCATTGACTTCAGTTTTACTAGGGCTCCTTGATGCCGCACTCGGTCAAATGCTGCCTTGATGTCAGGAGCAGTCACTCTCACCTCACCTGTGGAATTCAGCTCTTTTGTCCATGTTTGGACCAAAGATGTAATGAGGTCGGGAGCCGAGTGGTCTTGGCAGAACCCAAACTGGGCATTAGTGAGCAGGTTATTGGTGAGTAAGTGCCACTTGATAGCACTGTCAATGACACCTTCCATCACTTTGCTGATGATTGAGAGTAGACTGATGGGGCGATAATTGGCCGGATTGGATTTGTCCTGCTTTTTGTGGACAGGACATACCTGGGCAGTTTTCCACATTGTCGGATAGATGCCTGTATTGTAGCTGCACCGGAACAGCTTGGCTAGAGGTGCAGCTAGTTCTGGAGCACAAGTCTTCAGCACGACAGCCGGGATGTTGTTGGGGCCCATAGCCTTTGCTGTACCCAGTGCGCTCAGCCGTTTCTTGACATCACGTGGAGTGAATCGAATTGGCTGAAGACTGGCTTCTGTGATGGTAGTGACCTCAGGAGGAGGCCGATATGGATCATCCACTCGCCACTTCTGGCTGAAGATAGTTGCAAACGCTTCAGCCTTGCTTTTTGCACTCACGTGCTGGGCTCCACCATCATTGAGGATGGGGATATTCATGGAGCCTCCTCCTCCAGTTAGTTGTTTAATGGTCCACCACCATTCACAACTGGATGTGGCAGGACTGCAGAGCTTTGCTCTGATCCGTTGGTTGTGGGCTCTCTTAGCCCTGACTATAGCACGCTTTTTAGCATGCATGTAGTCCTGCGTTGCAGCTTCCTAAAGTTGGCACCTCATTTTTAGGTACGCCTGGTGCTGTTCCTGGCATGCTCTTCTACACTCCTTATTGAACCAGGGTTGGTCCCCTGGCTTGCTGGTAATGGTAGAGTGGTGGAATACAATTCTGCTGCTGCTGTTGGCCCACAGCGCCTCATGGATGCCCAGTTTTGAGCTGCTAGATCTGTTCTGAATCTATCCCATTTAGCACAGTGATAGTGCCACACAACACGATGGAGAGTGTCTTCAGTGTGAAGACGGGACTTCGTCTCCACAATGACTGTGCAGTGGTTACTGCTACCAATACTTTCATGGACAGATGCATCTACGACAGGTAGACTGTTGGGGATGAGGTCAAGTAGGTTTTTCCCTTGTGTTGGTTCTCTCACCACCTGTCACAGGCCCAGACTGGCAGCTATGTCCTTCAGGTTTTGGCCTGCTCAGTCAGTAGTGGTGCTACCGAGCCACTCTTGGTGATGGACATTGAAGTCCCCCACCCAGAGTACATGCTGTGCCCTTGCTACCCTCTGTGCTTCTTCCAATTGGTGTTCAACATGGAGGAGTACTGATTCATCAGTTGATGGAGGACGGTAGGTGGTAATCAGCAGGAGGTTTCCTTGCCCATGCTAGACCTGAAGCCATGAGACTTCATGGGGTCTGGAGTCAATATTGAGGTCTCCCAGGACCACTCCTTCCCGACTGTATACCACTGTGCCACCACCCCTGATGGGCCTGTCCTGCCGGTGGAACAGGACATACCCAGGGATGGTGATGGAGGAGTTTGGGACATTGGCTGAAAGGTATGATTCTGTGAGTATGACGATGTCAGGCTGTTGCTTGACTAGTCTGTGGGACAGCTCTCCCAATTTTGGCACAAGTCCCCAGATGTTGGTGAGGAGGACTTTGCAGGGTCGACTGGGCTGGGTGTGCCGTTGCCCTGTCCGTAGCCGGTGCTGAGGTTGATGCCGGGTGGTCCGTCCGGTTTTATTCTTATTATTGTGTTTCGTAGCGGTTTATTACAACTATGTGTCTTGCTAGGCCATTTCAGAGGGCAGTTAAGAGTCAACCACATTGTTGTGGGTCTGGAATCACATATAGGCCAGACCAGGTAAGGACGGCAGATTTCCTTCCTTAAAGGGCATCAGTGAACCAGATGGGTTTTTACGACAATCCGATAGTTTCATGGTTACCATTACTGATACTAGCTTTTTATTCCAGATTTATTTAATTAGCTGAATTTAAATTCCCCAGCTGCTGTGGTGGGATTTGAATTCACATCTCTGGATCATTAGTCCAGGCCTCTGGATTACTAGTCCACTGTTGAGATACCGCGGCAAACGCGGGAGTCGAGACCAGAGTTGATGGAACACAACTGCTTTAATTTACATCATGGCAAAAAGAGAGCTTGAAAAGCCCGCGCAACCACTTAAATACTCCCCAGACAGGAAGTGCTCCCAGCAGCCTGTCCCTGCGGGAAACAAGTTGCCGGAGGAAAGGGCCCCCGGCTGGGGGCGGCTGCTGCCAGCAGTGCGCCTGCGTAAACTGTCCGTGCCGCCGTGAGCGGATTATGTCCAATGGTGGCGTGTCGCCACAGAGCTCCCCCCAGAATCCGCTTAGGAGGAGTGGACGAGTCGTGACGGTGGTCTTATGGTTCTGCCGGAGCGGCTCTGAGTGGCCGCCGGTCTAGTTGGTGGGGCCGGGCAGCTCGCCGCCGGCTGTGCTGGCTTGCTGGCGGGACGGCCTCTAGTTGGAGGTCGGGCCACGGGGACCTGTTCCCCTGGTTCTGTGTGTGCTGGTTTGAGTCGGTCGATGGAGACTGTTTCGACCCTGTCGCCGAGTCGCAGCTTGAAGACCTTGTCCCCGGTTTGTAGTACCTCATACGGTCCGTCGTACGGGGGTCGCAGGGGTCCGCGGTGCGCGTCGTGTCGCACGAAGACGAAGCGTGCCTGCTGTAAGTTTGTCGGGACGTGAGGTGCGAGTTCGCCGTGTCGGTTGACCGGAAGTGGGGCGAACTGTTGAGCGGAAGAGAAAGAGTTGAGCCGCTGCTGTTCGGCCGACCAAGGCGTGGCAGCCTCCGGGAGGAATTCGCCTGGTACGCGCAGCGGTTGTCCACTTAAATACTCCCCAGACAGGAAGTGCTCCCGGCAGCCTGTCCCTGCGGGAAACAAGTTGCCGGAGGAAAGGGCCCCCGGCTGGGGGCGGCTGCTGCCGGCAGTGCGCCTGCGTAAACTGTCCGTGCCGCCGTGAGCGGATTATGTCCAATGGTGGCGTGTCACCACACCAGTAACATTACCACTATGCTACCGTTCCTGTATTCAGGGGTTGTTTATTGCTTAATTGGGCAATCAGAGTGTTTCCTCTGAATGGCAACATCTTATCACAAAGTGACTTTTAACCAGTAGTATTCTTTCAATTGAGTGCTTTATTGCTTCATTGCTTGGAGACTGGTCATGATTTTGAGGGGAAGGAATTTGGCAAAGCTTCAGGTTGATTAACTTAGATTTCCAAGTTGGATAATGTGAACGTACAAGCTGAGTATAGTGAGGTTGCCACAGTAACGTCAGTTGAGTCCCACTGCATTTAATGAGTTACTTAACATGACCCTTTACAGGACCACCTGTGGGAGCAATACCTGCTGAATGTTGTGCCCACTTGCTGCTTTTAATAAACAATGGATATAAGGAATCGCATACTACAATAAGAAACAATTCAACAGTAGGAACATAAGCCGACATCCAGCCCAGCATGTAAACATCAACATCATAAGGTACAGATATTGCAATGAAGCCTTATAATACCCCCCTTTTTCATTAGCCCTCCCAGTAGAAAACAGAAAAAGAGGGAAAACAGAATAAGAGAAAAAGGAAAAAAAAGCCAGGTGCTTTGCACCATCCCAGTATTCATCATCATAGCTCCCTAATGTTCTCCGAGCTCAGGACAGAAGTCCAGTTCCTTAGCCTTGTGCTCCAAGGACCCTTCTTATCCCTTCCCAAATCTGGCAGGACATTTCTGCCTTCCTTGCGTTGTAAGATGCCAGAGTCTCAGGATTGTTTACCAGTTGCTGTGCATGAATTCAAGTTTCAAATGTCCTTGCTTCCTGCTCCAACTGTGACTCCATGCCCTCCAATCCTCTAACATCGTCCTCCCTCTCCACGCTTGGTGGCAGAGCCTTCAGCTGTCTTGGCTCCACTTTCTCAAACCTGTTCCCCCAACTTTTCTGCCTATCTACTTCTCTTTATGCCTTTACAAGCTTTCTCAAAACTCATCTCTTTGACCAAGTTTTCAGTTTTCTCCTAACCCTCTCACACAAAGGCTGTCTGCTTCTTTTCTCCTCAGTAAGCAACTTGAGACTTTTTCTACATTAAAGGTACTATCTAACTGCAAGCTGCTATTATGTAATATCCAAGCCTGGTGACTCTGGGAGGATTTTAGAATTCAGCAAAAGAGGACCAAAAAATTGATAAAGAAAGGGAAAATAGAATATGAGAGTAAACTAGCGAGAGACATCAAAACAGACTGTAAAAGCTTCAATAGGTATGTAAAAAGGGAAAGATTAGCAAAAGTAAATGTGGGTCCCTTACAGGCTGAGACAGGAGAGATTATAATGGGGAATAAGGAAATGGCAGAGAAATTAAACAAATACTTTGGGCTCGGATTTCCAAGCCCCGTGGAGGCGGGAGTGGTGGGAAAATTGCAGAATCGGGGGACAGGAACCCATCCCGCCACTAACCCGCCTCCGTGCCAATGTCCCAGGAGGCTGGTATCCGACCTGTGCTGGGAGCCGCCTCCCCGAGGCGGGAAGGGGATTAGTGCCAATTAACTGCCTGTTAACAGGTAGTTAACAGGCAGTATTTTGCCTAATCCCTATTTTTAGCCCTGAAGTGTGGGCTTCCCGATGGCCATGAACCACGCCGTCGGTCTGAAGGGGTTGGAGGGGTCGAAATGTCCGTTGTGCAGGTGAATGATGGGTGCATGTGTGCAGAGGTAAGTGTGTGAGGTAAGTGTAAAGTGTTTTAATAAGTTTTACTTACCTTTACTTTCTCCTGCAGGCTTCCTTCCTTCAGTTCTCGGGAGCCCCTCAGTTCACCGGCACAGAAAGCAGAATGGCCACTGAACTGTCAAAAGCTGCAGCATTCTGCTTTCTGGTCTGGAGAGCTCTCTAACTAAGTCTGAATAGAAGGACTCAAGTTAGAAGACAGATTGTCGGTGATTAACAGCTTCACAGAGCTGTCAAATGCTGATTTTTCATCTGTCAAAAGCTCTTGACAGATGAAATGTCAATCGCTGACGTCACCAGTAACCAGGTGTCCCTTAATTGGCCTGCTGAGCCCGCTGGGCGGGCTTAACAAGGCCAATCAAGGGAAAGTAGCGTGGGTTGGCCACAAGTCGATGGAGGCGGGACTACAACCCAAAAAGTAGGAGTCCCGCCTCCATCACGTCTCCATTGATAAATTCGAGCCCATTGTGTCTGTCTTCACGGAAGAAGACGCAAAAAACTTCCCGGAAATAGTGGAGAACCAAGGGTCTAGCGACAATGAGGAACTGAAAGAAATTAGTATTAGTAAAAAAAAAAGTACTGGAGAAATTAATGGGGTACCATAAGGATCAGTGCTTGGCCCTCAGCTATTCACAATCTACATCAATGATTTGGATGAAGGGACCAAATGTAATATATCCAAGTTTTCTGGTGATACAAAGTTGGGTGGGAATGTAAGTTGTGAGGAGGATGCAAGGAGGCTGCCTGCTCAAAATGAGAAAAGTCTTCCCATGCAGCGCGTTAATATCCCTGCTCATCTTGAGGAACACAAAGCAAAAGTACCCAAAAACACATATAAATAAAATTAATGTTGAGCCGAGAATCGGTACTGTTATCGTACCAGGATTGCAGAGTACTGCAGCACATAGTCACCCGTCTCTCCTGTTCCTAGTTTGGGTAGAGCAATGATGGTACCAGCTCATGTAACCCAGGGTAATTTTTTGAATCATTAGATCTAAATATAATTTAATTATTAAAGAAGCCCACCTCATCTTCAGTGAGGTTCCGTTATTGATGATTTCTCCTGTGACATTTGCGACACTTTGTAAAACAATTGCTCTCTTGGACACAGTTGAAGTACAACTGGTTGCGGAAGATCTCTGCACCTGGCTGGATAGGCAGCTCCCGCGGGTACTGGGGCCTGCAGAAACAAATGATTTCGGTGGGAGAAACTGCGCACGCACAGAAGCATTGGATCGCGGTGGATTATGAGGAGATCTAGCCAGCCCCAAAATTGGCTCTTTCGGTATCCACCAAGTGAACAGCGCGAGCAGGCGCTGGAAACACTGAACCTTCACATAAAATGTGGACGGTTGGCAGCCACGCATAAGATGCCCACATCCTGAGAATTTAAAAAAAATAATGCATCTTATTTTTCTTTGAAAAATCTTCTGAGCAACACTCATTCCTTCATGATTTAATTCCAGGATTCATTAATTTGATTAGTACTCAATGAATAAAATATATAGGATACTGCAGTTTTGTAGGTATCTGCGCTTCTGTAGAAAGCTGTTTTACTCTGTTGAATATTACAGGTGGTTGGTTATTGACCAGAACGATTTAATTTTTTTTTACTAAAGAAAAATTATGAGGATTTTAAAATTTGAGTGAAGAAAAAAAATTGTTAATTTTCTCAAAACATACTTCAGTGACACAAAGCAAAAGCAACACAATCTACAGAATAGGGGTTGGATCATGTTTAAAAAGTAGGAGATATTTTTTAAAAAGGTAATGTGAGAAATAAGCACAAAATACCGCAGGGCACATTCACTCTAGAATTCCTGGAGCCTGGAGTCGCTGTTGAATGTAAATTCACCACTAATTAATTGATTTGTAGAACAGCATGGAAGCACACTCTGTAGAATGCTGTTCAGTGCCAAATTCTCTGAAAAATCAATCAATCAAATCAATCAAATCAACTTTTATTGTCATTGTTAGTGCACAAGTGCAGTACAACGAAATGTAGGCTTGCGGCTCCCGAGAGTGTACAATTTGGATTAGGACACTTAAACATTTCAACATACATTTGTACATATATATTAGCTATTTTTAGGACTTTTATTAATATTTTCTGTTTCTTCTGCACACAGGAACCAGCCCATATCTCATACTGCTGTCTTGCGCTTTGGGCATGCAGAGACTCTCCTGCCAATCCTGACTCTCATGGGGTATTTTAAGGACGAGTACCCCTTGTTAGCAAATAATTTTGAAGAACAAAAAGATCGCAAATTCAGAAGCGGACAGATTTCGCCCTTTGCCGCCAACCTCATTCTTGTGCTGTACCAGTGCAATGACACGCAGAGCCTAGGAGAAAAGTACAAGCTCCAGTTGTTTCTGAATGAAAAGCCACTGCCGTTTCCTCACGGTGGAAATCTTGTCGCCAACTACGAGGAAGTAAAGAACTGCTATCAGCATCTCATTGAAGCGCTGAAATTCAGCAATGTATGTGAGTTTGCCACAAGAGAGGACTTAATTATTCTAGACCGCGATGAATTATGAGCTAGCTGCGTGTCTTTATCTGATGGGCGCAGGTTGGTGATTGCTCCAAGTCACTGGAATTCGGATTTTTTTCTCTAATTGAAAGATTTGTTCAAGTATATTTTCTTTTACGTACTGTGTAGATGTTGATGAATGTGCTTTGACAAGGCTTGGGACAAATTCATGTTGAAACAGGAATTTGTACTTATGTTCTTTGAATGTCACAAGCATTTCAGTAGTAGTCAGCTGAAATTCTCTGTAAGGAGCATCCTGTGTATTGTTACATTTCATGAATCCATAAGAAAGTACTTCAGTTGTTATTGGAAGTTTTAAGGACTGAAACTGCTGAGCCTCCAAAGACAGAAAGTTTAATTGGGTTGCTAAGAAACTTTGGCAATGAATCAATCTAACAGTTGGTTCTAGTGAAATAAAAACAGAAATTGCGGGAAACAGTCAGCAGGTCAGGCAGCATCTGTGGAGAGAGGAACGGAGTCAACATTTCAGGTTGATGACCTTTCGTCAGAACTGGAAGATGCTGGAGATGAACATTTGATGAAAGGTCATTGATGAAAGAGTTCCCACATCTGCAGTATCTTGCTTTTCTTTAAGTTGGTTCTGGTGAGCTTGTTTATTAAGGATTAATGTTTCCATTGGTCAAGTTTCACAAAATGGTCTGCCCAAATACATTTCCCAAGCATTTTAATGTTTTTATGCAAATCAGACAGGACGCACTAAGCTCAGTGCTTATGGGGAGGAAGATGAAACACAAAAGCAACATTTTCTGTTTATTGGTGTTTTTTGCATAATAACTTATTGTAATCGTTGGTTCCCAAGAACTGCAGAAGTTTAGTTTGAGCTGTACTGTTGAGACCAATGTGTTACGCACAGGATAAAATTTCTCCTGGACCAGCGTGACAAACCTTGTTTTGATCAATTTTCACGAGGGTTTGGCCCCAAAGATTGCTGAAGTTTGAATGGGAAGGGTTGCAGTTCCTTCACATTAATATGTTAGAATAGCATCTGAGGAAGTGAGGTAGACTTCTTTCTTATTGTCGCTTACATAATCTCACTACAGCCTTAAGTTATTGAATGCATACTGTATAAATTTAGCTGATCACACCATCCAAAGTGTTTCAGTCCCTCATAACATAAGTTTACAGGATCAGAAAGCAAATCAGACAGGGCGCACTAAGCCCAGTGCTCATGGGGAGGAAGATGAAGCACAAAAGCAACATGCTGAAGTTGACAGCAGTGCGTGGTACTGAGTGATCGGTGGCTAAAGCTATAGAGGACACTGAGGATGACAATTGGGGAAACAGCACATTACCAGAGTCCATTTAATGAGATCACACAAAGGGACCCTGTGGTGGGTAAGACTGCTAACAACCTAAAGATGAGAAAAGAGTAAGGATGAGAGCAAAGCTCAGAGTGCAAATGGAGGTATAAATAATCCAAGTTCTGATATTAGTATAAGAATTAATAAATAAAACAGGAATGCTGAAAAATGAGAAAACATGTGATAAGTTAAAAACTGTGAGGAAAAACCCCATCGGCGCATATGGGCAGAGTGGGGAATGTTAACCAAGTTAGAGTCTCTACACAAATACACGTAGCATAAGGAATAAAACAAGCAAATTAGAAGCATGAATTCAGCTCCAAGGATGCGATGCAGTAGCCATTACAGACACCTGGCTATAAGCTAGGTATGAATGAGAGCTAAATATTCCAGGCTATAAGATCTTTAAAAAGGACAGAAAAATAAGGAATGGATGAGGAATAGCAGTATTTCTACAGGACAATATTACAGCAATTGAAAGAAAGGATCGGTATGGGTGAGCAAGCAGTGGAAACACTTTGGTTAGCATTAAGAAGCAGTAAAGGATACAAGACTCTGGTGGGAGTTATCTACAGACCTCCTGACAGCAGTGATGTACAGTAGTAGCAGAATGCACAAATACAGAGATCAGAGAAGTATGTAGCAATGGCAAAGTGGTTATAATGGGAGATGTTCATTTTCATATAGACTGGGAGATGCAAAGCAGCTCAACTGATAAAAGCAGTGAATTTCTAGAGTGTGTCCAGGACAGTTTGTTTTAGAATTTGTTTTAGAATTTGTTTTAGAACCATCCAGAGAACAGGCCGTACTAGATTTAGTAATGAGAAACAAGCCAGAATTAATCCATAATTTGACAGTAAGGGAGCATCTTGCAAACAGTGACCATAACATTATAGAGTTTGACATTAAGTTCGAGAAGGAGCAAGATCACACACAAAGCGAAGTTTGAAACCTAAGTAAGGCTGACTGCGAGGAATGAGACACAAGCTGAACATGTTAAACAGGTAAAACTACAAGAAAACAGTGGGAGGCATTCAAATAAGTATTTAGTACAATACAAGATCGATAGATATGCCTAAACAGTAAATATATTGCTTGTATAGTCAAGAATATGGGTCAACATGTAAGGTAAGATGGAGCATAAAACTAAAGGAAGTGGCTTACACAAATGCCAAGAAAAGTGGTAATCCAGCGGACCGGGAGAATTATAGAAAGCAACAAATGTGTGCAAATACAATATTAAGAGCTGTGGGCCCATTAAAGACAGACACAGGTGATGCTGTAATTAAAACCTATTAAAGCCACAACCCTCTCTCACTCTGGCCGGTCTCCCTAGTATGGCCCACATCTTTGCTCCCTCAAGTCCAAGGGACGCAGACTTGAACGGATATAGCAAAACTGGTTTAACCATTCACCGCTAGATCTGGCTGGACCACATAAAGCATTATCGGGTCCTTCTCTTGTCTGTCCTTCTCGACCTGTCTGCAGCCTTTGACCAAGTGATCAATCCATCCTCCTGTAACGCCTCTCCACCATCATCCAACTGGGTGGGACTGCACTCGCCTGGTTCCATTCGTATCTATCTAATCATAGCCAGAAAATCACCTACAATGGCTTCTCTTCCCGCTCCCGCATTGTTACGTCTGGGGTCCCCCAAGGATCTATCCTTGGCCCCCTCCTATTTCTCATCTACATGCTGCCCCTTGGTGAAATCATCTGAAAACACAGCATCAGTTTCCACATGTATACTGATGACACCCAGCTCTACCTCACTACCTCTTCTCTTGACCCCTCCATGGTCTCTAAATTGTCACACTGCTTGTCCGACATCCAGTATTGGATGAGCAGAAATTTTCTCCAATTTAAATATTGGGAAGACCAAAGCCATTGTCTTCAGGCCCCGCCACAAACTCCATTCCCTAGCCACCGATCCCATTCCTCTCCATAGGATTTGTCTGAGGCTGAACCAGACTGTTCGTAACCTTGGTGTCATATTTGACCCTGAAATGACCTTCCGACCACATATCCATGGCATAACAAAGACCGCCTATTTCCACCTCTAGCATTGCCCGTCTCCGCCCTGCCTCAGTTCATCTGCTGCTGAAACCCTCGTCCATGTCTTTGTTACCTCTAGACTTGACTATTCCAACGCACTCGTGGCTGGCCTCCTACATTTTACCCTACCTAAACTTGAGATCATCCAAAACTCGGCTGCCCGTGTCCTAACTGGCACCAAGTCCCGTTCACCCATCACCCCTGTGCTCGCTGACCTACATTGGCTCCCGGTTAAGCAACGCCTCGATTTCAAAATTATCATCCTTGTTTTCAAATCCCTCCATGGCCTCGCCCCTCCCTATCTCTGTAAACTCCTTCAGCCCCCCACCGCACCCCCCTCCCCCCCGTCATATCTGCACTCTTCAAATTCTTCCCTCTTGAGCATCCCTGATTATAATCGCTCAACCATCAGTGGCCGTGCCTTCAGCAGCCTAGGCCCTAAGCCCTCCCCCTCTCTACCTCTCTTTCCTCCTTTAAGACACTCCTTAAAACCTACCTCTTTGACCAAGCTTTTGGTCATCTGTCTTAATTTCTTATATGGCTCAGTGTCAATTTTTTTGTCATATAACACTCCTGTGAAGTGCCTTGGGATGTTTTACTACATTAAAGGTGTTATATAAATACATGTTGTTGTTGTAATAGACAACAAGTTAATGGAAGATTTATTAAACAAGTATTTTATATCTGTTTTCACAGTACAGGAAGAGGATAAAACACCAGTGATAGAAGGAAAATTAATCAAGGGAAAAAACGTCTTCGATTTAATATAAGTAACAAAATTGGGAGTCAAGGGTTATGGGGAGCGGGCAGGGAAGTGGAGTTGAGGCCAAGATCAGATCAGCCATGATCTTATTGAATGGCGGAGCAGGCTCAAGGGGCCGAATGACCTGCATTTTATGTTCTTATGTTATGTAACAAAATTGTAATGGAGAAAATAATGGGATTAAAACAGATAAATCTCCAGAACCTGATGGTTTCCACCCCAGGCTATTATAATAAGTAGGTGAAGGAATTACAGAACTGTTAGTCATAATCTGTCAAAGCTTCCTTGATTCAGGAATTATGCCATTAGATTGGAAATTTGCTAATGACACTCCATTATTTAAGAAGGATGGGAGAAAGAAACCAGTTAACTACAGGCCTGTCAGTTTAACGTCAGTTGTGAGGAAGCTAGTAGAATCTGTCATCAGTGATAGAGTGGCTGAGCACTTGAACAAATATGAGCTGATCAGAGAGAGCCAGCAGAAGGCCTTGTTAAGGGTAAGTCATGTCTGATTAATCTAGTTGAATTTTTTGAGGAATTTTTTTAATAAGGTAGATAGCGGAGTGTCTATGGATGTTGTCTATATGGACTTCCAAAAGGCATTCAATAAGGTTTCATGAGAGATTATTAGTAAAAATGAGAGCCCACAGAATTGGAGGCAATAGACAGAGAGTGGGGATGAAGTGTAGGTACTCTGATTGGTGGGATATTTCCCAGGGATCTATTCTGGGGCCTCAACTTTTCACCATATTTATTAATGATGGATGAATGGAGAGTTGTATATCCAAGTTTGCAGATGACACTATATTAGGAGGGACAATCAGTCGTGCAGATGGGTGCAGGAAGTTGCAAAGGGACATAGACAGATTAAGTGAGTGGGCAAAACTATGGCAAATAGAGTTCAATGTGAGGTCATCCACATTGGGCCCGAGAACATAATATGGTGAGCATCCCTTTAAGTAGCGCTTGAAATCTACATCAATACCTTGTTTACTCCCAAACAGCTGGTGGCTGTTAGGAGAGGGCGTTAGAACAAACACTAGCCACCAAAATGCCATGCAGCCTCCTTAAAGAGCTCCAGCAGGCATTTTAAGTGGCAGTCAGCCTCTTAACGAGCCTCCAGGCGACCGTTCCTAGCGCTGGCTTCAACCTCTTTACCAAAATGGCACCTTGCGCTAAACACGGGCTAAACCAGCATTTCAGCTTAAGACCCCATCTTGGTCACTGCTTTAGCATTTGAAAGCTTTGCTGAAAATCGCCCGAGATATTGACCTATAAAACTCTAAGAAACTGACGTCTGAAAGACTGAGGTACTAAAATAATAACTAAAAACACTGGAAATTATATCTATAAATCTAAAACACAATGGAAACTACCATCAAGTGAATTTCAACAGTGGAAAAAATGAACCATTTAATAAAACAAACTAACACTTACCTGTTACTCACCAATCCGCTCCCTCCACGGCAGTGATGTCACTTTTGAATTTATTTCTCAGTTTCCTGCATTCAACTCAAGTTCTGACTCTGACTTTGACCTCTCGCAGTGTTTAAAACATAAAAACGTAAGAAATAGGAGTAGGCCATTCGGCCCTTCGAGCCTGCTCCGCCATTCAGTAAGATCAGAACTGATCTTCTACCTCAACTCCACCTTCCCACACTATCCCCATATCCCTTGGTTACCTTAGTATCCAAAAATCTATCCATCTCTATCTTGAATATACTCAACAACTGAGCATTCATCCACAGCCCTCTGGGGTAGAACATTCCAAAGATTTACAACCCTTTGAGTGAAGAAATTTCTCCTCATCTCAGTCCTAAATGGCCGATCCCTTATTCTGAGACTGTGACCCCTAGTTCTAGACTCCCCAGTCAGGGGAAACATCCTCCCTGCATCTACCCTGTCAAGCCCCTTAAGAATTTTAAACGTTTCAATGAGATCACCTCTCATTCTTCTAAACTCTAGGGAATATAGGCCTAGTCTACTCAACCTCTCCTCATAGGACAATCCCCCAATTCAGGAATCAATGTAGTAGACCTTTGTTGCACTCCCTCTAAGGCAAGTCTATCCTTCATTGGGTAAGGAGACCAAAGCTGTATACAGTACTCCAGGTGTGGTCTCACCAAGGCCCTATATAATTGCAGTAAGACTTCTTCACTCTTATACTCCAATCCTTTTGTAATCAAGACTAACACACCATTTGCTTTCATAATTGCTTGCTGTACCTACATGTTAAATTTCTGTGATTCATGTACAAGGACACCCAGGTCCCTCTGAATACCAACATTTACCAATCTCTTACCATTTTAAAAATATTTTGCTTTTCTATTTTTCCTACCCAAGTGGATAACTTCACATTTCTCCACATTATAATCCATCTGCCATGTTCTTGCCCACTCACCTAACCTGTCTATATCCCCTTTGCAGCCCCTCCTTACAACTTACTTTCTCATTGAGCTTTGTATCATCAGCAAACGTGGATACATTACACTCGGTCCCCTCATCTAAGTCATTGATATAGAACGTAAATAGCTGAGGCCCAAGCACTGATCCTGGCGGTACCCCACTAGTAACAGCCTGCTAACCCAAAAATGACCCATTTATTCCTACTCTGTTTTCTGTCCATTACCCAATCCTCAATCCATGCTAATGTATTACCACCAATCCCATGAGTTCTAGTTTTGTGTAATAACCTCTTGTGTGGTACCTTATCGAATGCCTTCTGAAAATCCAAATACACCACATCCACTGGTTCCCCCTTATCTACCCTGCTAGTTACAACTTCAAAAAAGTCTAACAGATTTGCCAAACACGATTTCCCTTTCATAAATCCATGTTGACTCTGCCCAATCATATTATGATTTTCTAAGTGCCCTGTTACCATGTCCCTAATAATAGATTCTAGCATTTTCCCTACTGCTGATGTCAGGCTAACTGGTCTATAGCTCCCTGTTTTCTCTCTCCCTCCTTTCTCGAATAGCAGGGTTACATTTATGTTCTTATGATTAGCAATCCAAAGGTTATGAGTTCAAATCCTCCCCATGGTAAATTATGAAACTGAGTTCAATAAATCTGTGGGCTACCACCAGAACAAAATGACCATGAAAGATGTCAGATTTCCATAAAAACCCAATTGTTTCACTAATGTCCCTCAGGGAATCCCAGCCTGGTCTGGATTATGTGTGACTCTAGTCCAAACTATGTGGTTGATGTGCAACTACTCAACTGTAAAAACAATCAAGACACAAAAGTGGCTCACTACACCTTTATGGATGGTCACTAAATGCAGCCTTGTCAGGGTCATGCACATCCTGAGAACAAATTATAATAAACATAACATCTACATCAAAGAGGAGAATCCCCCCCTCATCCTTTTCAGCTGAGGTTTCTGCTGAAACCTGGCCCCTGTAGGAGGCTCAGTGTCCTTCTCATCTTCTTTGTGGAGCCTATCTAACAGCTACTTATCTTCTCCGAGCATGCTTGGAGTGGCGGTATTATGCAGCCTGCAACTTACCACCATTATTCTGCTTGCTCATTCAGGCTCACACTGCAAAGCATCGCCAATGAGCTCTGAAATGCCGCTTTAATAATCCAAAAAGTATGCTCTCTTATATTTCTCTCACATGCCTCATTAAAAGTGTTTTTTTCCTGAAAACAACCGGGGTTCTCTTTTTATTCATTCACAGGATGTGGGCATCACTGGCAAGGCCAGTATTTATTGCCCATCCCTAATTGCCACTTGAGAAGGTGGTGGTGAGCCACCTTCTTGACAACTGAGTGGCTTGCTAGGCCATTTCAGACCCATTGCTGTGGGTCTGGAATCACATATAGGCCAGACCAGGTAAGGACAGTAGGTTTCCTTTCACTAAAGGACATTAGTGAACCAGTTGGGTTTTTATAACAATCCAGTAATTTCATGGTCACTATTACTGATATTTGCTTTTTATTCCAGATTTATTTAAATTCCCCCACTATCATGGGGGGATTTGAACTCACGTCCCTGGATCATTAGTCTAGGCCTCTGGATTATTAGTTCTGTAACTTAGCCACTATGCCACCGTCACCGCTCTCCAAGGCTGTTAGCAGACAAGGTTTGAGTAGGTAGACCATCTCTGCCAGGAGCTTACCTTTGCAATCTGTATTAACTCTAATAATGTTGGAACACCTGATCCCTTCAAGGTGTGTGTGTTCTGGACACCGCCAGCAAAACAAACACTTACATAATTTTACAACTGTGGTCGCATGCCATCTGCACGTTTAATGAGGAGTAGCCCTTTTAGCTTACAAAAGACACATTATTGTGGCAGCGTGCATGAATAAATATTGTACAGTTAGGGCTGTCTTGCACTGAGCTCAGTGGCACTCACCTACAATATATTTGTCCGCCTTTCTAACTATTGGTGCAGGTGGGTGCTGAAATGTATGCGTGAAGAGTTGTACTGAAATAGGGCTTCTGTTACCTCTGAACTTCTACCGATGTCTCCAACTGGTACCTGTAGAGGTTTAATGCAAGGCTAAGCTTTCACTTCCTCCACAGAGGGCAACATGTGTTTGTTGCTCATTAGCTGCAGATCTGTTTGCAGGTCAGAGATGGTTCCCTTGCTCAGGTGCAGCTTCCTCACCGTTGGTCTTTGGTGAAGGCAAGCTCTCGGACAGGCATGTGCTTCTCGCAGAGCCTTGGGTAGTACCAAGTCCTGAAGGTCTGCCTCCCAGGCCTTCAGACCACCCCCAGGCTGTGTCTACTCTGTTCGTGCTCCTCATTCTCCCAACACATCCAGCAAATGATGCTGTACCTGTGCTGCTGTAGGCCACCTGTTGCCAGTAACCATAAGCTATGTGCACCTCCACTGACCATGTGATGTTTGCCTGCTCCTTCAGCTGCTTTGACATTTTTTTGAAATGAAAGTAAACAAATCAAGCTGGCTACTTAACTAACAATTATAAGATTGTACTCAGGAGAGTAATGGACTAATGTTAATTCCTAGTACTTTACTGCAAATTTACTCCTTGGTAACCCACATTTAACCCATGGATTACTGCTAACTCTGAGTGAATTAACCCCATTAGTAGAGATATGGTGAATACACATGTGGTAAGTACACCAACACCAGTAATTCCCACCAGAGGAGGCAGCGCCATATCCACAAGAATTCACCTTAGGAACCAACATATTGGTGGAACGCAAAAGTGACAAACCCATCATGGAGCAGTTCTGTTAAACCAGGTGTGCTAGCTATTCATCTTTCTAGGTCTCAGTGCTATAGGGTGACCATATTTTCTAAACCGAATCCGGGGACACACAGGGTGGGAGCACAGCAAAGTAACCCGTCTCCGAATACCATAACCTTTAATTTCTCAATTTTAAATCTGTTCCAAACAGACTGAGATTTTCCATATAAGATGTAAAACACCTTCTGTCTCAAAGTTTCAAAAACCCTCTTTCTGGTGGGAGAATTTAGAGCTTGCCGAATTCATTCACGATGCACCATACTGAGCTCTGAGGTAAAGTAAAGTAAATCCACTCGCCCAGCAGCTCTCACTGCGCCCTCGGCTTCTCCCGTGCATTTTAACGGTCTCGCCCTCTGGCCAGTCACTATTGGCCGAAACACTGGCTCAGGTGGCTCAATCCCCCAGAGTGCAGTGCAGCCCGAGCTATCGATGGGGCCTTTTCTCCGCTGCGCTGCATTGAGGAAAGGCGGGGTCGCCATCGTCGCCTACGTTCAACCGGCTCCTGGAATCTGTTCCTGAGCACAAGCCAGGCGTAAACAAGATGAGAAGCTCCCCCAGGATTTCTGTACATTCGTGTTTT